>NC_072406.2:87578833-87883166 GCF_028858775.2 Pan troglodytes
TGGGAAACATTGCTCTGGGTCACTGTGGCTATAGCCCAGAGAATAACTCCTCCCCCGGGAGGCTGCTGTTGAATGGAAGGTTTTTACTCCCATTTCTCAAGGTGTAGGCGTGTCGAACAGTTTCTATTTATTGAAGAAGAAAACAAGTTGTTTTTTTATTTATATATAGCTCTTGTTTTTGTTCATCCCACAAGAAAAAACAGGGTTCCTCAATTGGAAATAGATTCCTGCCCTTCCGTAAGACTTGGAAATGGGAGAATCTGTGTGTGAATTAGGTCACTGTGGTATAGAGAAAGAAGTTGGGAGAACTCCTCTAACCCTTTTTTTTTTTAAGCACAGGAGCATGGTTTGTATAGCTGGTTCACTGGCTATTATACTGGAAAGCAGAATGAGTGGGTCAAGACAAGTAGAGGTATAGCTAGCATCATAATCACAATAGGGCTGGGCACAGTAGCTCACACCTGTAATTCCAACACTTTGGGGGGCAGAGCTTTGAGGACTGCTTGAGCCTAGGAGTTCAAGATTAGTTTAGGAAACATAGTGAGGCTCCATCTTTACAAAAAAAAAAAAATTAGCTGGGCATGGTGGTGCATGCCTGTCGTCCCAGCTACTCAGGAGGTTGAAGTGGGAGGATTGCTTGAGCCCAGGAGGTTGGGGCTACAGAAAGCCACGATGGCATCACTGCATTCCAGCCTGGGCAACAGAGCGAGATTGTCTCAAAAAGAAAGAAAATAACTAATCACAATAATAACCAATATATATCATATTCTGGACTCCAAGCATTTTATGCAGCATTGTGAAAACGATATTAGTACCTTTCTGATGGCATTGTTAGCAGATTAAATGGCACAAATGAGGAAAGTAATTTCTCTAAGGCCCAGAGATATTAAGTAATTTGCCCAAGAGCACACCTAAGATGTGGTAGAATTGGGATTTGAATTCAGGCCCATGGGCTCCAGAGACTGTCCTCTAATATTGGACCATGATATGCAGCTAGCAGGCCTGGTAGCTTAAAGGGAGGGGCAGGAATTGGAATATAACAGGCGAGGCGCACAGGCTCTGGGTGTTGGGTCTCTCTTGGTTAGACACCAAAGACTCATTCTGCAGCCTGAGTCTCCTCATCTGGAAATGGGGATAATACCTACCCCAGTGAGTTATGTAAGGCACTAGCACAGCCCTCCAGACCCAGTGGGTGCTCAGTGCACCATTGGAGAGTCGCTTTCCTTTTTTCCTTCCTCCATATTTTGCCGTGGGCCACTCTGTGGAGAGGACTTTCCTGCCCAGGGAAGAGGGAGATGGCCAGGATGACTTTGCTATCTGTGACAACTCTAAGGGAATCCTGGTTCCCTAAGCTTTTGCTGGATGTCAGAATTCCAGTGCCTCTCCACTGTGCTTTTCATTGGCAGAACTTTAAATGATTTTATAAAACTGCAAATGTACAAGGTAATTGAGTCTTCTGTTTTATTACCCTGAGCTGCCTGGACCTTGCCCGGCCTCCTCCTCACTCACCGAGCCACCGGAATAAAGTTGGAAGTGTTTGTGCTGGTAATACATAGGACTTAATTAACGTGGCCTTTTATAGCATTTCCAATGGAGGGTTGGAATGAACTTTGAGGCAGCTTGAGAAAGGGAAAGGGGGGCCTGGGGTGAGAGCGTGTATGTACATACAACACTTGATGTTGGTTTTTTCTTTTGTTCTTTTCTCCAGTACTTTAATCAGCATTTAATGACCCAGTCGAAAATTCATTGTTTGGACCCAAGCACTGGTGGGAAAGGCAGGAGGGGAGGCCTGCCTTCCTTCCTCCCTCCCGAGCCCTACAGCAGGCCATGGAGTGGTGAGCGAGTTCGTACAGTGCCAACCACATTCCCAGAAACTTCCAGCAGAGGTTAATCCTGCTTCTCTCAGGTAGGAGACAATGAATGGATATTAACAAATGGACTCCCTGTGTTAGCTAATGCCAGTCCCTACTCAACCTAGGATGACTCCAATGGCGCATGTCCCCATTCCCGGGCCCTAAGGCTGCGCTAACATGCTATCCTGCCTGCCCCTTCATTCTCCACCCTGCCACATTCCCACTCCTTTCCCCTCCCAACACGAAGCCATGCCTGAGCTGGACAACCTTCCATACCAACCCAGGAAAAAGTGATTCAGCTCCGGTCCACCCTGGGTGCAGCGGTCCTTCTGCCAAGATGCCTTCATATCATACAGCTATTATTTTCGGGAGGATTCCAAGTGAGGGCAGTCAGGGTAAGTGCCTCTCACCAGCTGCCTGCTCAGACCATTGATCCACATACCCTAGCTCATAAATCCTGCCCCAACACTGCAGAGTGGTTACATCATCCCCAAACCTCATGCAACAATTCGATTTGGAAATAAAAAGGCAGGTGTTAATTGACTCACTCCCTCTGCCCCTTTGTGGTGCCCCTGACCCTCGATAGCTTTTAACCCTGCAGTTAATAAAAGTTTTGGGCCCAGCCCTAGCACAGTTCCTCATTCATTCTTTCATAACATCAGCAAATTCTTCCTGAGTGACTGTAATGCACAAGTCATTGGCCAGAGCCTTAGGGAAGAGGGTTAGGTGGCTAAAGATGAGCAAGAAGCATTTTAAGCATTTCATGCCTTAGGAAAGCCTACAGAGGAGGCCCACAAATAACGCAGATTTGGGCAGGAGTCCTGTGGGCCTCCAGAGAAGCCAGAGTTTTAGAAGCATCTCCAGCTGTTGAGTTGACTGCTCTTGAGTTTGCCTGTTCAGCACCCATCCCTCCTACAAGAGCAACCAGATTCTCCTTTGGAGAACCCACATCTTCACTAAATCTATGTGGTTCCAAATGTGGTTGAATGTCTGGGGTCCCCAGGAGTCAGCCCATGAGTAGAGCTAACCATTCAGGGCAGGTTAGTCCCCAGCCACAGTGATCATTTCAGCCATGGGCATTAGACTTGGGCTGGGCCAGTGAAAGCTATTGCTGCAGCTCCTGGGAAGGAGGAGCTCTCTTTTTCCCCTGGGACTGGCCAGAAGTAAGCCTGGAGCTGCTAGTAACCCTCTTGCCTTCACCTGGGAGAGGCTTCAGGAACCTGAGAGTGAAGCCAATCACTTCATTTGCTCCCGAGGGACAGCCTCTGACTTCAGGCCCCTATTGTCTCCTGCCCTGCAATGAGAAGCTCTTGGTTTTTAGGTGTGTTTATTACCCAGGCCCAAGAGACTCTCTGTCTCCCTTCAGCTAGTCTGTGCCCAAGCAGAATATCAAGGAACGCAGAGCTGAGAAATGGAAAGGAAAAGATGGTTAAGGATGTTGGATGGCTGCCAAAGGTTTCTTTTTTTTTTTTTTTTTTTTGAGACAGAATCTCGCTCTGTCACCCAGGCTGGAGTGCAGTGGCTCGATCTCCGCTCACTGCAAGCTCTGCCTCCTGGATTCATGCCACTCTCCTCCCTCAGCCTCCCTAGTAGCTGGGACTACAGGTGTCCGCCACCACGCCTGGCTAATGTTTTTTCTATTTTTTTTAGTAGAGATGGGGTTTTGCCGTGTTAGCCAGGATGGTCTCAATCTCTTGACCTCGTGATCCACCCATCTCGGCCTCCCAAAGTGCTGGGATTACAGGCGTGAGCCACCGTGACCGGCCTGGGGGCCCTTGTTTTTCAGGTTTGCACTTGTGCGACTCTGAGAGTGGGTGCCTCCTTACATTTTGTACCCCAGGTGCCTCTCTCCTCTCCCTATTCCTGGCCCTGCTTAGGCTGCTGGAAGTCCACCCCTATCTGTCCCTGAACCCAGCCTGAAGAATTCAGAGTTGATTGCTACTGTCTTTCTTCCCCCACAGGTGGGCTTGGCCCATTCTCTAGACTTTGGAAGGTAATGTTCTATAGAGGCCTGTTCTGAAGCTTTACCAGGTCAAACCGGAGAAGAACCCAACAAGTAACTCATCCCAGCCTAACTATTCTTCAAGGGCAATCAACCTACAGCATCCAAGCACAGAGAAATCAAATCCATGGAGAATCTTCAAATTAGGCTCAGAATCCATTTGGGTCACTGAATTTACTGTTATTAAGATCTTAGTTGTGTTCAACCATGATTTGACATACCTTAGAGTGAGAAGATATTCTTCCTGGCCTCAGACTAGTTGAAGGGAGAGAGAGAGACAGGCCCTTGGGTGTGGGGAGACCTCTCCTGGGATAATACACACAAAAAACCAAGAGCTGCTCACTGTGGTGCAGGAGACAGCAGGGCCTGAAGCCAGAGGCTCTGTGTCCTTGAATACAATGTTTTACTCCTCTGACCCCTGTTACTGTGATTTGGAGAGGCAGACAATATAGGATGGGCTTTGCAGGCAGGGAGGTCCAGTTATAATCCCAGCTCTTACTAAGTTGGGTAAGACTCACTCTGAGACTTAGTTTCTTCTGTCATCTCTCAATAGAATCATAAAGGTACTTTCCTCTTAGTGTTGTTTTAAAATTCAGTAAAATAATGAAGGCTTAGCACAGGGTCTGATGTAAATTTTCAATGAATTATTGTTGTCAATATTGTTCTGGAAAACAAGAGGGCATATTAGAAGATCAAAAGTACTGCCAAGCATTGAAGTGCCAATTCTAGATCCAGTCTCAGCCCTCTGAGAATGGATATCATTGTTTTCAAGCCATTCAGAAACCAATGTGAATTGAACACCTAGTATGAGCTCTCTGAGGGAAGAGCCAAGTCATGCATTTTTTATCTTAAGGGGTCTTCAATACCTCTAGCCCAAAACAGTATCTCCATCAGGATTCTTCTCTGATAGTGTTCATTTCTTTTTTCTCAATGGATGCCTTAAAAAAAAAATCCTACAAGGAAACCTGTACTCCTCAAATACACCACTCAGGTGACCATTAAATCATTTACATTGTTAATTTCTTTTCAGATGTGTGTCTTTTTCCCTAGTTACATCATCAGGACCTTGAAGGTAGGGACAGGTCTTAGATTTCTTGATGCCCCCATAAATCTAGGTACAGAGTAGGTCTCTGGACATCAGTATAAGGCCCATGAGCCTGTAGCTGCCCAGGTGGGTGCTGTGTGCCTGGGCGTGGGAAGGACAAAAGAGAGGTCACTAAAGGGGTTCCTGGGAAGGAAGAGCCCCTCTGACTTTAAAAGGGAGCCCATACACTTTTTGGACAACTGGAATAATCAGAAAGCTGTTTTCGGGGAGGCAGCAGCCAGAAAAACCTGGGGCATTGGGTCAACCAAAGCCCTTCCCAAGGCTGCAGTGACTGCAGCTAGTTATCCCAGCTTCCCTACCAGCCCCAGGGCTGCAACTGAACAGTGTTGGCTTCTTAATAAAAACAGCACCAATGCAAAGCCCTAACTTCACTGGAGAAATAGCCCTGCGCCCTTCCATCCATTAACATTTTGCACCTTAATGCGGCCATATTTTGGGAAAGCCAATTCATATTGTCTGAGTAGCTTATTGGTATGCAGCTCTGGTTAGGGGTGGGGGATCCTGGGAGGGGGGCACTCTGCAAAGGGGTTTTCATTAAGCCTCAGAATGTTCGGTATATGCCCCAAAAGGGGGGCGGTACTTGGGGGACCTAGAGCAAGGGTGATGGGCTTGTCCAAAAGGTTTGTGTGTATGAAGGCTTGACCATTTCCGGGAAGTCCCACCGTGACTGCCACCCTTGCTCACCCCCAGCCCACACCAGAGCAGGGCCACCCACTCACCCTTTGGGTCTCTAACTTCGAATTTCCCAAGCAGACCCTATCAGGCAGCTCTTCTCAGATAAAATACATCATCATTTGCTCCATTAGAAAATAAATGTATGGCTATATTATGGGATTTGCATTCCATTACCTTGGTTTGCATGCCATAAAACATTTATTACACCCTTGGGCTAAAGTCTTAATAATGACTGGGTGTGAGGCACTAATGTGGTGCTGGTCTTGCTCAGGAACCAGAGATTAATGCCTTTTGATGTCACTCAGCTAATAGTTGTGCTCACCAATTTGTCCCATCAGAAGACATTAGAGTCAGGCCCTGTGCGAGGGTGGGGGAACCACTGCTCAGCTTCAGCTGGGAATCGAGGCTCCCCATTCCTTCCTTCCTACCTGGTCTTATTCAAAATGGCTGGAATGAAATCTCAGTTCCCCCTCTTCAATCTCTCATTCTACTTCTACCCCCACCCCAGCCTTGGCCAAGTCCCCACCCCTGGGTGTGAAAACTACAAGGAAGGGTTTAAGTGTCTGCCCTCCTATTAGACAGCAGCGGAGGTGGCAGGAGTCTGTGTGTGGGCATGGGTGTGTGTGTGCATGCATGCATACACACACACACACACACACACACACACACACACACTTCTCCCTTCCCTCTTAAGGAATTGCTTTGCCAGTCCTGCCAGCTGTGGAAGCCCAGCAGCCCAGAAGAGGAGGCTCCAGTCCACCTTTACCCCACAGCTAGGCTTAGTCACAGCCCCCAGCCCGGGAGACAGGCCCAGGATGGAGCTGAGCAGACCTCTGGGGCTGTACTGTGGGTCTTTCTTGTTATCAGCTGACTTGGCTCGAGCAGTCCCTGTGGCCAGGCCTTGGGGAATGTCCTCTTGTGAGTTGTTGTGATTCTCTGTGGGGTCCAGGAGCATCCTTCTCAGAGACCAGAGATGCCCCCCACCTCTTTTGCTCAAAGCCATGGCCAGGAAGTGACCAGTTACTTAACCCTTCTGTCTCTGTTTATCCACATGGAAATGCTGGCATTTGGCATATGTGTGTGTGCTGTCTGGATCCTGCAATGTTCAGGACAGTCTCGCCCAGCAAATAATTCTCCCGCATTCCATACAACTTTTGAAATGCCCACCCAGGTCGCTGTGTACTCCACAGCCCTAGGGGGCACTATTCATTTCCATGATGAAGTAAATGGCTGTGCAGTGCACAACCTGCACAACCATCAGCGAGGTCCTAAGTTTGACAGTCATCCCAGTGGAAAAACCTGTTTACAGTGACCAGAGCTCTAAACCTAGCTGTTTTACATATAAGCACTGAGTATTTTTGCATGGCTCTAATATACACTGGATTTTCTAGGATTGCAACTTTTGTGACAATTGAGAAGGAAATTGTCCTCTGTTCTGCACAGATCCTTACCAAGAGTTGTGCACCATTTCAGAAACCACCATTCATGCAGCCATACTGTGGCCCTTAAGTCACCAGGATGCTGCCCCATGGCAGGTGGCACTGACTATAGTCCCACTGGGAGGGTTTGTCTTTAGGTGCAAGCATTCCACTTTTTCATTATTCCTGAGCATTTACATATTGAAATACATATTTTATTATAACTGACTTTCCTTTGATTTCTCCTTTATCTTACAAGTGGGTCAATATATTGACTTTTTAAAAAATTCCATGGGTAGGTTGCTTATGTTATCTCTGCTTTCCATTCTGAGATAGTAAATGGGGCATGACAACAAACCTGGTAATAAAAGAAAGCTGTGGGTCTGATGGACTGGGTGCTGAAGCCAGAGAATTCCAGCCTCAACATCTCTAGGAAGCCTCTTCTGACCACTTTTACCCCAAACTCCCACCCAAAGCCTGCTTTCCTTCCTCCCTGAAATGAAGTACTTCATTATGCCTACTTTCTATTTTTTTTTTCCTTGATCATCTCAGGGACAATCATGTCAACTGTGTCCCAAGAAACACGAAAGCTCTCTAAGGACAGCCTTGAGGTGGTCACTGTTCATGGCCCTGACCAGGCCCTGGAGAAAAGGACACTAGCTTGGTGTGCTAATCTGAAATACACAAGTCTGGCAGCGGTAGGGCCCCTGGGAGCAGAAACCAGAGACAGGCATCCACAGCAAAGTAATACAAAGTCCAGAAAGCCCCATCACCCAGCTTGAGAGAGCTGGGGCAAAATAGAGGGCCCCAAGACTCTAGAAGAGACGTTTCATAAGTCTCATCAAATTAAAGACTAATTAGAAAAAAAAATTTGTGGGAAATCATTGAAAAACAAGTAAACCATCCAAAGCCTGAGACTGTTTAAAAATAGCTTATTGGAAATCCAAAGACAGGACATGTTGAGGAATGAAAAGAACATCTTGTGTGGTAAGATGGTGACTTTAAAGCGACTTCTGTGGCAAAGAGGCATCCTTTGTAAATGGGCAGATTGGCCAGGCTCAGAGAGCAGGTTTAGGTAAGTTAATGGATGATAGCACCATAAAAGGTTATTAAGGGGAACTTGGCTCCACTTAGGAGCAGCACTTGTGATATCTGGGGGATGACTGCGCATTCTCGAGGCAGAGTCCTTGTGTCCTAACCTGAGACAGACCGTGGGCCCAGAACCTGGAAGGAAGGAGGCACTGCTGGGTCTCGGGTTATTTCTAGGGGTCCCCCATATGGATGCAATAGTCCATCTCAGTTTTTCCTTTTTTTTCTTTGAGACGGAGTCTCGCTCTGTCATCCAGGCTGGAGTGCAGTGGAGTGATCTCAGCTCACTGCAACCTCTCCTCCCGAGTTCAAGCAATTCTCTGCCTCAGCCTGCTAAGTAGCTGGGATTACAGGTGTGTGCTACCACGCCCGGCTAATTTTTGTATTTTTAGTAGAGACGGGGTTTCACTATGTTGGTCAAACTGGTCTCAAACCCCTGACCTTGTGATCCGCCTGCCTTGGCCTCCCAAAGTGCTGGGATTACAGGCGTGAGCCACCGTGCCCGGCCCCACTTCAGTTTTTCAAAGAAAGAAAAAAGAGAAATGATCGGATTCAAGCTGCATTTTTGGAAAGTCAATTTTTAAATGTGTGTGTATTTCAGGTCAGAAGAATCATGAAAGAAAACCCAGTAGGAGTATAGTGGGTTGACTTCATCCCTGGGTTCCAGACACTGCCTGAGTTCATGTCCTAGCCTCACCACTGCATAGCTGGGTGACCTTAAGCAAGTTATTTAACCTATCTGTGCTTCAGCTTTCTCCCCTCTGGAATGGGGTTAGTAATATTACTTTGCTGGCTTATGAAAATGAAACGAGTTAATATGGTATATGAAAATGCTTAGAATAGTGCATGGCCTATGGTGAGTGCTCAGTAACTGTCTGCTTAGGTTGTTGTTACTTTCAAGAAAAGGGCCAAGTTGTATTAGTTCCCACTCCCTTCCTGCTGATTAACCAATGAAGGGTGGCTCTGGGAACATAAGGGAGGAATCAGGGCAGGCATACGTGCCTCTCGCTTTCCCAGAGGAGCCCCAGTGAGGAGGTCAAGTGCTCTGGTCCTGGTTCTAAATCCACTGTTTAGAGTAGCAAGTACATTTGAAGTGGAGATTACCCCCTTGGCCGCAAAGATTCAGTTAGTAGGTGACAAGGAGTGACTGTGTCACTATATAGTTATCTACATAGGTAATCTGTGCCCCCAAAACATTTTGATCAGAGAACATCGTGCTTAGGAGGACTATTCCCTCTAGGCCATGGCAGCAAATAGGTTTGAGCTCTTTTGTATATACCATTGCTTGATAACAGCTGTGGGCTATATCCTATTGGGGATTCTGAATCCACATCTGGATGCCAGGGAAAGGGTGCCAAGATCAAATAATTACTGATGTCGGCCAGGGATACAGGAGACAAAAGTGTCAGCATTGGCTGGAGAGTAAAAAACACCGTCTGCTCATAATAGCCTGGCTAGAGGTAGCCTGAGTTCCCACATCCCGAGCAATGGTGTGGCAGGATGGTGATTGCCTGCTACCAAAAGGTAGGCGACCTGACTTTTCAGCTCTCCTCCATCAGGTGTGGGGACCCTGGGTGCTTCACCCCACTTAACCGCTCTGCCTCTGTGTCCCCACATGTAAGTGCCTCAGAGGGACATCCAAGGGGTACTGGGGAAATTGTAGGATGTTTGAACTGTACAAGGTCCTGGAGGCTGTAGCAGACACAGTGCCCCAAGGCCTTTGCCCTTACCATGTCTGTTCTCTGAGGCTGATTCCAGCCACCAGCATCTGTAGTTCTTTGAGAGCTTTCTTCAGCCTTTGGTCTGCCTTTACAAGGCAGGTTGGAAGCAGTCCTCAACCAGTGACCAACAGGATCATTGTGTAAATATCCTAGCTCCTTTGTCCCGCGGGTGAGATAACTCTGAGATGTAGGTTCTACAACGTCTCCCAGAGTTTCCCAATGGGAGAGAGCTCCAGGTACCCGCACTACTAGCTTGCTTAATATATCTCTTACTGGCTCCTCCCCTTTCCTGATTCACTTCCCACTCCTAGGGTCACCTCCCAAATCCTCATCTCAGAATCTGCTTCTGCCAAACTAAGGCAGAGGTTAGCTGGCTGCACCACTTTGTGTTACTGAAGCAAGATAATTGCAAACACACTTGCCCACCAGAAGGGCCTCGTGTGAAGGGCATGATAAGTATCCACCTAGCAGGGCCTACAAACAGCCCAGAAAGAATCAGAACTTTTGCATCATTAGGAAGAACTTCCCTCCCCCAGCTCAGGAAATTGTCTCTCTACCCCCCTCCCAGAAAATCTTGTAGCCTGTGATGAGACCTCCCTCTCTGGCTTCTCTCTCACCAGCTGTCTGTTCCTAACAACCCCACCCACGCACGGGAGCCTCTCTAACTTGATATTGCAGGATGCTGTCACTTGAAATTAATTGCAACTAATTAAAAATGATCTGGTTAGGACAATTGCACAATGGCGCTCCGGAGACTGCTTCATTCCCAGAGGTTTGGTGGCGTTTGTGGCTGCTGCAGCCCTGGTCTGCCGGACGGGGCCATACATCATCGTGTCATTTTACATTGTTATTTCTCTGAAAGCAGCAATTTAAAAGACTCTCAGATGAACCTTGAGCAACTTCGTGCTAAAAAGAAAAATGTTACTGTCCAAGATATGTAAAATATAACATATAGGCTCAAAGAAGCCTCTTGACATGAAAAGAGGCCTTAAGTTTGTGCAGCGATTTGCATATAATATATAATGTTGTAGTAAAAGGACACACAAAGCAGAAGGTGGCTGTGGAGCATCGATCCTTATCTCCTTTGTTCAAACTGGGTCACCTACTATTCCTGGTTATTATTTTATCACAGCCATTCCTCACATAAGGTGACAGGACAGTATCTAACCTACAGGGTTGCGGGGACTGCCACACCTCCCCCTTATTTAGTGGAAGACCCAAGGGTCCTTCCTGGCTCTGATTCTGAAAGCATTTCAAGTCCTGCTTGGCCCTGCCTTTTTCCAAGCTGATCCCAGGAGCAGTAATTCTCTTAGGAAGAGCCACTTATTGGGCTTGGGGAAGGCCCAGTAAACCTCGAGTTAGAGCATTGAACCTCGATAAGCATCTGGAATGCCCCCACACGTCACTAGGAGGGAGTTCAGGCAGCTCAAATGAATTTTGACCCCATGTCCTTGAGCTACAAATCATTCCTCTTAGGCTACCCACTGCCCTGTCTAGCTCTGTGGTCTCCATGGTGCCCTTCAAACCTCTCTGCATCAACAATACAGGGGAGAAGCAGGCATTTGCGCAGAAAGTGGTATGTCCCAAAAGCATTTTCCACAATTATTCTTCTAATGCTCTGCGGCTCATTCTGCAAGTTTAAAAAATAAGCAGATTTTCAAGGGTACCAATAAGAATAACAAATCTCTGCAAAACAGAAAGAGAAGGGTTCAAAAATAAAAAATCAAGATCTTTAACATTAAAGATCCAGGAATAGAAAGGAATAGACAGATAAGATGAAAGGAGAAAGAATAGTAAACAGATATGCAGATAAATCTTATGTAATTACTAAACTTTGGCTCTGGGCTTCCTGGAGGCCAAAGCAAAGAAGGAAAATAAGACATATGATTACTTACAAATGTTACGCAATTTTTAAAGAGAAAGCAGACCACCTTCTTAGCAGAAACAAGGTTCTTTTGCATGACCTCATGTGGATCATGTACCTGGCATCATCCTCCACAAACCCTCATAGTTAAGGCAGGGGTAAGACTCACGGAGATCCCTGCATTGGAAATGGATGACCTGGCAAAGCCAACTCTCTGGGAAATCCAGGAGATATGCATCAAATAAGTGGTTTACTAATGGATGGTTTCATTCAGGGGTGAGACTTTAATACTGGAAAAGTGCAAGGACTAACTCTAACCTGACCTCCAAATTATTCTCCATACAAAGTGATTCTTTCGGCTCTGCTTTTATTGGAAACTGAACAGCGGATAGTTTAAGGTTATAGTTTCAGTGAAAGACTGGAATGCAGGTATTCCATATGACTGAGAATTGGATTTAGATACATCAATTACAGCACATCTGTATAGTGGGATACTATGCAAACATCAATAGGAACAAGGGAGACTTTACACGCTGTTAGGAAAGGTTGTTTAAGATACATTATTAAGTGGGGGGAAAAGCAAGTTACAAAACAGTGGGTATAGTATGATCTCACTTGTATCAAAAATTAATAATAAAACATGTGGGTATAGAAAATTTCTAGAAGGATACACAAAAATTGGTAAGTGTTTAACTTTGGGTGAGAATTTCATAGCTTATCCAAGCCCTCCTTACTATAATTATGTATTGTTTTTTGATATGGTTTGGCTCTGTGTCCAGACCCAAATCTCATCTTGAATTGTCATAACCCCCATGGGTTAAGGGTATGACAAGGTGGAGATAATTGAATCATAGGGGTGGTTTCCCCCATGCTGTTCTCATGATACTAAGTGAGTTCTCATGAGATCTGATGGTTTTATAAGGGGCTTCCCCCTTCACTCGGCTCTCACACTTCTCCTTCCTGCCATTATGTGAAGAAGGACATGTTTTCTTCCCCTTCCACCATGATTGTAAGTTTCTTGAGGCCTCCCCAGCCATGCGGAACTGTAGGTCAATTAAATCTCTTTCCTTTACAAATTACCCGGTCTCAGGCAATTCTTTATAGCAGCGTGAGAACAGACAATTACACTTTTAGATTTAAAAAATAGTTTTTGAAAAGCTAATTGAGAAAACAATGCAGTTTTGTTAAAAAGAATGAAGCATATTAGTGTTACTGAAGAAGTAAGATATGAAGGGAGAATCTGGATAGATATGAAGTAGTTATCTTGGTGGCCAGGCTAAGACCTGTAATCCCAGCACTTTGGGAGGCCGAGGTGGGCAGATCACTTGAGGCCAGGAGTTCGAGACCAGCCTGGCCAACATGGCGAAACCTTGTCGCTACTAAAAATATAAAAATTAGCCTTGCGTGGTGGTGTGTGCCTGTAGTTCCAGCTACTCAGGAGGCTGAGACAGGAGAATCGCTTGAACCCGGGAGGTGGAGGTTGAGGTGAGCCAGGATTGCGCCACTGCACTCCAGCCTGGACGAGACTACATGTCAAAATAAATAAATAAATAAATAAATAAAATGAAGTGGTTATCTTGGGGAGGTTAGAGTACAACAGACTTCCACCTTCTAAGTTAATTTCTGTAACATTTTAATAAGTAGGTATTTACATTTATAATAAGTTTAAAAACACTAAGCTAATACTGTTGACTGTCTTTTATGACAATGAAGAAGCCTAACCAAGACTTGTGCAAATGAATGGCCACCCTACTCCTTCAGGGCAGGGGCCAGGAAAGAATCTGCCAGCAAGACAATAATTTTTCTTAAGAAAATAGTGGGCTATCTATTCTGGCACACAAATCAATGAATGATCTTCACATTAACATTCTGGCCTCACAAACACGGATGCTCATCTGGGAAGGTGCTTGTGGCCGAATCCTGCGGCTGGGGTGCTTTACATTTAAAAATTCCCAGCCGGGCATGGTGGCTCATGCCTGTAATCCCAGCACTTTGGAAGGTCGAGGCAGGCAGATCATGAGGTCAGGAGTTTGAGACCAGCCTGACCAACATGGTGAAACCCTGTCTCTACTAAAAATACAAAAATTAGCTAGGCATGGTGGTGCATGCCTGTAATCCTAACTACTCGGGAGGCTGAGGCAGGAGAATCGCTTGAACCTGGGAGGCAGAGGTTGCAGTGAGCCAAGATTGTGCCACTGCACTCCAGCCTGGGCGACAAAGAGAGGCTCCATCTCAAAAAAAAAAAAAATTCCCATTGTTTTACAGTGAGATACATTGGAACTATTAACTAATTTTTAACAATTCTGGCTGCTTTCTTCTCTGTCTCTCTCCAGCCTGCAACCCCTTCAAGTGAAGCTGTTTTATGCTGGATGCCTCAAGGAAGAGAGGACAGCAGAAAGAGATGTCCTGGCTTTCGACTTTTAGAAACCTAGCTCAAAGTGAGAAAAGTGAGGGGCAGGAAAAAGGGTCCAGGGAAAGAAGTAAAAATGACGTAAGAGAATATCTCACTGCCAAGACTAGCAAATGGGGACCTGGGAGGTTCAGAGGTTAGGATCTGAGAGGACCAGGACTGGCCCCTGAGGCACTGTGCCTGGAGCGGAGACAGCATCCAGGGAGCTCCAAAATTCCTCTTGGAGAAGCTGAGTCAGCACCCCTGGTCCACAGAGTCTCCATCTAAGGGTTAAGATGTGGATCAAGAAAGGCCTGGAAGGCTGCAGGGCTTCAGGAGGTAATACAGGAGGCCACTCAGCCTGGGACAGAATTGTTCAATGGTTTGAACAATTGAGTGCACTGGGAGCACTCAATAGAAATCTGTCATGGTTTGGCAAGAGTGGGTTGGTGTTTCCAGAGCTGACTGGATCCCTCTCTACCTCTTCTCTCTCTCTCTGCACCTGCTTCAGCCTTTCCTGTCACTGCCAAAGATCTTTTCCTGCTCCTCAGTCTATACGGCCTACCATGGCTGCTCTCAGACTCATACATCCTTGATTTCACACCCAGAGCCAGACTGACTTCTTTCTCAGGTCTCAGCACCTTATTCCTGAAGCCATTTGTGATTGGCCCAGCTTGGATCAGGTAGGTGCCCATCAGGCATTCATCCCTGGACCAATCTGCTGCACGTGGGGGTGGAGTCCATTGTATTAAGTCTGCAGATACTCCAATCTATGATGGGAGTGATGAGATGGGAGGGGTGGGGTGGTCTCTGAGCAGACCAGGTAATTTCCCCTAGGCTGCTCCTGGGAGACCATGAATATTCCCTCTGGCTTTCAAGGCTTGCCACACCTACCATCTTACCTCTGCCACTGTCTGCTCAACATGCCTGCCTGCCTCATTCAGTCTATTTTCAATAAAAAAGAGGGTTTTTTGTTATTGTTTTTGTTTTTGAGACAGAGTCTCACTCTGTTGCCCAGGCTGGAGTGCAGTGGCACAATCTCTGCTCATTGCAACCTCCGTCTTCTGGGTTCAAGCCATTCTCCCTTCCTCAGCCTCACGAGTAGCTGGGATTACAGGTGCCCGCTACCACTGCCCAGCTAATTTTTGTAGTTTTAGTAGAGACAGGGTTTCACCATGTTGGCCAGGCTGGTCTCGAACTCCTGACCTCAGGTGATCAGCCCGCCTTGGCCTCCCAAAGTGCTGGGATTACAGGCGTGAGCCACTGTGTCTGGCTTAAAAAGTTTTTATTGTGTATTTTTCTTAACACAAAAGCAGCATATGTTCACTGTAGAAAGACAGACTCTTATGTGCCCAGAAGCACAAGTCTCTTGGATTCAGAAAATAAAAAATGATGTGGTCCAGAGAGGGAGGTGAACAAGTAACTCAGTGACATTTGTACTGAGCATTGTGATTGGGCTTGTCTACTCCACTAAAGGGCCAGGCACTCCAGAGCAGAGACAGTATCCACCACAGCATCAAAACAGTTCAAAGTAGTGCACAGGTTTTCTGTAAGCACCTGCCTGACTCAATGAACGACTGTACCCCTAGGCTCAGCCTGGCCAGGGTGGCCAGAGTGGCTGGGAAATCTACTCAACCAGGGACAGGATTGTTTAATGGTTTGAACCCAAACACTGGGAGCACTCAATACAAATCTATTGTGGTTTGATAAGAGTAGGTCGGTGTTTTCAGAGTTGACTGCAAGATCAGGCTAATGTACTGTGGGCAACGACCCCCAATCCAAGCCTGAGTTTCCTGGATTGTGTTCAGGTTTGGGAGAGTTCAGGGGGTATTTTCCCAACTGGAGCCCTCTTTAGGTCCCCATGGCACCCTGAACCCATTTCCATTACAGCCCCCTTAGACTCTTGGGGCACTTTCTCATTCACACCTTGGTTTGCCTCTGGCAGAGAGCCAGAGAAGACAAAGACCTTTTCTTGTTCATCCCTGTATCCTTGAGAGCTTCCTTCCAGAGAGATGCAGTGCCTTCCTTCCAGAGGAAGGAAAGAAGGAAGGGAGGCGGGGGGAAGGAAGGGAAGGAGCCAATCTGCTTTTGTACACTGGGAAAAACGAACCTCTTCTTAAGGCGCACAAGCTCCGCCCCTCTTCAGGGTCGTGCACATATTCGCCATCTTCCGCGACTGTCACCTGTGGACGGCTAACAGCTCAGCCCTTCACTGGGCATTGCGCTTGGCTGCAGGGAACTGCTTTGCTCAAAGTTATGGCTCTATCTGTGTGGCCTGTGGCCAGTGACTGGCAGATGGAGGCACAAAGGCCAGTCCTTTGTCTCAATTAAGGACAACTCTGGAGCATCCTGCAAGACTGGATGAGGTGTCTGTTGCAACCACATTTGGGGTCATTTTCTTTCCGCCCAATCCTGTCTTCTCAGTTTCCTTACAGATAGATCTCCTGAGAGCACTCCCCAATAAACCTGCGTGTACCTCCTCGTCTCAGTGTATCTTTCCAACCGAAGACACTCGCCTCGCAGACTCTGGGAACCCGCAGGATATCTGGAGCCTCCATTAAAGGCTGTGGTCACTCACCCACCTGGGACTCCCTTTCCTAGAGACCAAGGAAACTCTGCGCACCGTTCTCAACACCAGACCATGTGAGGCCGAGGGAGAGGCACTGGAATGACAGAATCTGGAAGCCCTGGGTTCTGCCACTGGTGAGCCGGGGGACTTACGCAAGTCCATTAACTCCTCTGACCCACAGGGTTCTCAAATGCAAAACAAGGAAAGGAATTTCCTATTTCATAGGGTTAATTCAGAATTCATAAGTGAATGGGCTTTGCACAGTGCGGGACACAAAGTAGAAATACACAAGTGTGAAAGTTTGGCTTTCAGAGTTTCCTGCCCATCTCCAGCTCCTTACCTCCCTCTATCCCCACCCTCTTTCCACACATCATTCAAGGACAGGTGTGGCCAGCAGCAGAAGGGCCAACTGACCCCCACCAGGGGACCTGTGGCTTTGGCTCTCCACAGTGACTTGGCATACTCTGAAACGCAAGTCACTTAAGGTCTATTAAAAGGTAAGTCATGGGCAGGCACGGTGGCTCACGTCTGTGACCCCAGCACTTTGGGAGACTGAGGCAGGTGGATTACTTGAGGCCAGGAGTTTGATGCCAGCCTGGCCAAAATGGTGAAACCCCATCTACTAAAAATACAACAATTAGCAGGCCATGGTGGTGCACAACTGTGGATGCAACTACGAGGTGGGAGAATCGCTTGAACCTGGGAGATGGAGGTTGCAGTGAGCCAAGATCACGCCACTGCACTCTACCCTGGGCCACAGAGTGAGACTCCATCTCCAACAACAACAAAAAACAAACAAACAAAAAACCAAAGTAAGTCACGTCCACTGTTCCCATGGCTTCCTGTCTTTCTGACCCTTTTCTGCAACTAAACCTCTTATTTTCTCCAGCCACATCAGCCTCTAGCTGTGCATCACTCATACCAGACAGACTCCCACCTGGGGTCTTTGCACTTGCCACCCTCTTGTCCTAGAACAGCTTTCCACCCAGCTCACGCTCTCCTCTCCTTCAAATTCTTACCCAAAGGTCAGAGAGGCCTTTCCTGACACCCCTGCCCCATTAAAAATAGCAGAACTCCCCAGCCCTGCCTATCCCAACTCTCCACTTCAGCACTCCTCACCATCCAACATGCCGTGTGGTTTCTTTATTCACTGCTTGTCTTTCTCCATTGGAAGAGAGGACAGTCTACTGTCTCCCAGTACCTACAACAGCATCTGGCATGAAATACATGCACAATATGTTTTGTTAAGTGAATGAATGAGCCTGTTTGTATGCTTCACAGGCAGATGAAACTGAACAAAGCAAATCCACTAGTGAAACCAGGGCAAATTGATACCAGCCCTTGGAAAAGGAGGGATAAAAGTCCCCAAGCTTGGCTAGAATCCAAAGTTTGTGCCAGGCCAAGGCAGTACCTAGGATCTCTCCTGCCACCCCAACCAGGAGCTTCTTGAGGGCAGGAGCCATTGCCCCACTATCTCTCTATTAGCTGCTCAGTGGCCAGATCGGTCCCTGGCAAGTGGAAAAAAGGCTGTGATCCAATGAGTTTGGGAAGGATTAAGTAAAGTTAAACAGGTTTCCCAACTCCAGGATTTTTCAGAGCACCCCTCTTTTTTTAAAATGGAGTCTTGCTGTGTTGCCCAGGCTGGAGTGCAGTGGTGCAATCTCAGCTCACTGCAACCTCTGCCTCCCGGGTTCAAGCGATTCTCCTGCCTCAGCCTCCTGAGTAGCTGGGACTACAGGCACATGCCACCACACCTGGCTAATTTTTTTGTATTTTTAGTAGAGGAGGGGTTTCACCGTGTTAGCCAGGATGGTCTTGATCTCCTGACCTCGTGATCTGCCTGTCTCAGCCTCCCAAAGTGCTGGGATTTACAGGCATGAGCTACCGTACCTAGCCCAGAGGCTTTCATATGTAAATATAAGTTATAAGTCCAAATGGGGACTTATGTTTTGAAAAGTTTTCCAAACTATCTGGCCATGGAATCCATATTTCTTTTTCCTTTTCTTTTTGAGACAGTCTTGCTCTGTCCCCTAGGCTGGAGTGCAGTGGCACAGTCTCAGCTCACTGCAACCTCCACCTCCTGGGTTCAAGAGATTCTCATGCCTCAGCCTCTGTAGTAGCTGAGATTACAGGCCCATGCCACCATACCCGGCTAATTTTTGTATTTTCAGTAGAGACTGGGTTTTGCCATTTTGGCCAGGCTGGTCTTGAACTCCTGGCCTCAAGTGATCTGCCCGCCTCAGCCTTCCAAAGTGCTGGGATTACAGACATGAGCCACTGAGCCTGCGGAACCCATTTTTCAAGGTGAGTAAAGGATCCACAGAGTATGCTTTGGGAAACAGTGGCATAACCTCACTATCTGAAATGCAAGGGATTCTGGAGGAAATCTAGTGCTCTACATCCTCTTCACAGAGGAGGAAGTGAGAAGTGAGAGAGGGAACCCCAGAGTGGGAACCGGAGGTACTGCACGTCACAAGGCAGATCAGAAGTGAGGCTAGGGCTAGAATCAGCCATCTCTAGCCTCCAGAATACATGCTGCTTTCAGTCCTGACTCCGGGGTTCTGGACCTTGGATTATCAGGCCTGCTTTGCTCACTTGCTCTTAAGAAGTGCCAGGAACTTAAAAGAGGAAAGGCCTCAGAGATGTGGAAGTCCCACTGCTGACATCACTTGGTGTTCTGGCCTCCACTTCCTGCCATGACCCAACTCTGGGCTTGTAATCTGTGCCTGGGAGCCCAATGTTTCCCACTGACACCTCCTTCCTTGCCCCCCCACCCCTCTCTGGCTTAGGTGTCACATTAGTCCATTCTCATGCTGCTATGAAGAAATACCTGAGACTGGGCATGGTGGTTCATGCCTGTAATCCTAGCACTTTGGGATGCTGAGGTAGGCGGATCACTTGAGGTCAGGAGTTCGAGACCAGCCTGGCCAACATGGTGAAACCCTGTCTCTACGAAAAATACAAAAATTAGCCAGGTGTGGTGGCACGCATCTGTATTTCCAGCTAGTTGGGAGGCTGAGGCATGAGAATTGCTTGAACCTGGGAGGTGGAGGATGCAGTGAGCCGAGATGATGCTACTGTACTCCAGCCTGGGTGACAGAGGGAGACTGTCTCAAAAAAAAAAAAAAAAAAACCTGAGACTGGTTTAATACCTGAGAGAGGTTTAATTGACTCACAATTCTGCGTGGCTGGGGAGGCCTCAGGAATCTTACAATCATGACGGAAGACATCTCTTCACAGGGTGGCAGGAGAGAGAATGCGTGCCTTCACTCGGGCGAAGGGGGAAGCTCCTTATAGAACCATCAGATCTTCAGTGAGAACTCACTCACTGTCACGAGAACAGCATGGGGGAACCGCCCCATGATTCAATTATCTCCACCTGGTCCTGCCCTTGACATGTGGGGATTATTACAATTCAAAGTGAGATTTGGGTGGGGATACAGAGCCAAACTATATCAGGTGTTCTCAAAGTGTGGTTCTGGGACCAGCAACATCAGCATCACCTGGGTGCTTGCTAGAAATGCAAACCCTCCAGATTCACCCCAGACCTACTGAATAAGAGACTCTGGGGGTGGGCCCAGCAACCTGTGTCTTCACCAGCCCTCAGGACGTTGTGACTCAGGCTAAAGTTTGGGAACCACTGCCCTCAACCATACTAACTCAGACTACGCAGCTCCAGAGAAGGGCCTTTCCTGGGCCTTTCAGGCGCCCAGTGACAAGGTAACCTCCAGGGCTCTTAGGAAGGATCATGGAAAGCCCAGGGCACAAAATCTCCAGAGTTTCTTATAGAGCTCAGTGGGTTCCAACCACTTGAACTTGTCACCACCTAAACCCTGAAGTTAATTTACTCTCTGCTTCATTTCATTCGTTGGTCTAATCCATAGCTGCAATTTTATAAAAGACAGACCTGGGCTGGGGAGTTTTTCAGGGTCCCATTCTGAAATAAATCATGGCAGTTGGTGGGCTATATGGCACATGCATTGGGTGTCTGGAAGCATCTGAGTTCTACCTCAGTCCGTGTAAGCCGAGGTGGGGTCTTTTTAGTGCATCAAGAGAGGTGCCTCTATTGAGTTCAATAGGTCCTTTTGGGGAATCCATCTGCTTCCCTCATTTCTATCCAGGTTGAAGTGGGCATGTGGGACTTTTGTAAAGAAACTGTAATCCCAGGGTTGCTGCATGGAGTAATTGCAGGGAATACCATTGTGCAATGCGAGGTCTGCATGGCCACACATGATGGTCCCAGAACACTGTGTTAGTCCATTCTTGCATTGCTATAAAGAAATGCCTAAGGGTGGGTAATGTATAAAGAAAAGGAGTTTTATTGGCTCACAGTTTTACAGGCTGCACAGGAAGCATAGCAGCTTCTGTTTCTGGGGAGGCCTCAGGAAACTTTCGATCATGGTGGAAGTTGAAGGGTAAGCAGGTACATCTTACATGGCCAGAACAGGAGGAAGAGAGAGAGGAGGGAGGTTCCACACACTTTTAAACAACTGTCTCATGAGATAGTGAAATCTCATGAGAATTCACTATCTCAAGGACAGCACCAGGCAGGGGAGGCCGGGGAGGATGGTGTTAAGCCATGAGAAACCACCCTCATGATCCTATCACCTCCCACCAGGCCCCACCTCCAGCACTGGGGATCACATTTCAACATGAGATTTGGGTGAGGACACAGATCCAAACCATATCAGACCCCTACCCTCCTTGCTGTCACTCAGAAAAAGGACAACCCCTTCTTTTCCAACCCCCATCCCCGACTGGCTTCACAGATGGGCAGGAAGCTCCTCAAATGTGCCCATCAGAAGGATGGCTGGGCGAAGGTAGGCCACTATCTGCTACCCACCAAGCACCACAGCCCTGGTGGTCTCCAGATTGCATCTCTGGTCACTGCCTCAGCTCCCATGGCTTATGCTTCCTGGGGGAGAGTGTAGATAATCTGGGTACCCACCCACTCCGCACTTATCCATGACCCACTCTCTCCTCCCTCCCTCCCTCAGCCCAGGCAGCAGTGCCTCTGCTGCGGCAGCCCTCCATCCATCCTCGTCATTCAGAGGCCTCTGAAAGTATGCCTGTCAATATAATGCCCGGCCTGTTGAGGGGAAGTGACATTTTGAATAGTGGACACTTTCTGGGAGCATTCATCCTAGGTCAGCCTCGTGATAAATAAATACATTTGGAGTTTGAAGTCAGCAGGCAGGATACAGGGACCAGAACACAAGCACAGATGCACACACCATAAGGCTGAGTTGATGGGGTGGACATAGGATGTGACAGAAAGGGAAAGAGGGAAGGCCCCACAAGCAGATTTTGGGGGCAATTTATTCTCTTTCTTCCTGGCACCTCTAGGGAAAACAGGAAGCAAAAGAAGCTGCAATTTCCTTTATTCCTGAACCACAAGAGGGTCCCTGTTTCCTACCACCCTGTCTGTTCCTCACCTGTGCCTCTCCACACCCCCCAAACCCCAGTCCCGATCTTAATTACCCCTAACAGTGCCCTAAACAAAGTATTTATAAGGCTTACTGTGTTTGTCTTCCCGTTCCTATTAATAAAGTCTGGGAATGTAGGAAAGAAATATGGGCGGGTGACAGGGTATTTAATGGTGCCTCACCTTAAATGCATTTTAAAATATGTAAATCAATAAAAAAATTATTTGTAATAGCAGCCTAAGAGTGCTGGTTAGCCTGGCGCGGAGTGAAATGCATGCTACAAGCCCTATTACCATACATCCTGGGAGCTGTAGTTAGGATTAATCTGTCAAAGGGGATGGTTTAGTGTTGATGAATATGACATGTGACCATTAACGATGTTGATTTTATCTCCCGAGATTAGCATGATTTACTTCGGATGGATAATAATGTCATTTGCTTGATGCAGTAGATCTGTTTACGAGCTGATTAAATTGTAAGGCCTTGCCTCATTTCATGCTATTTGGTTTACAGCTTCATTACCACAATCACAAAAGCTGGGGAAATGTCCCACATTCCATGTCACAATAAATCACTGCTTCACGTTGCTGGGATGGATTTTAGCAGTTCTGCCCAGCACGGACTGTTCTTGGCTCCCCACTAATCTGCGATCCAGAATACATTAGGCGGATCTTCAGGAACACTGGAATGAGAGGGGGAAGGAATCCTCTTGGATCTTTTAATTGAGTGAGATTAAGGAAGTCCTTGAGTAATTAGCTGTAACAAATTACCTTATTATTTAGACAGTGAAGTCACTGTTTTTGTTGCAGGTATGATCACCATAAATATGCAGAAAAGTGACACTCGAGGAACCAGAGGGAAGCGTGGACGCAAATTTCATTTTTGTCCTGTGATCCTTTGTTGCAGGAGAGAGGCCGTCCAAATGCAAGGTGGGCAGGGGGTCCTCATCCCGTGCTTCTTCCAGGCGGGGTGGGAGGGGGTGCACGCCACACACCCACAGCATGGCCTGCTCAGCACCTCTGGGTGGGAAGTGGCTGAAGTGGAAGGAATAGAGTGCCTGGTAACATGGGTTAGAATAGAAGTGTGTGAACCAGACCTGCTCACTCTATGCCAAACCTGTGCCCAGACTGACCTGGCAGTAGAGACTCTCCCTTCAGTGCATGAGGGAGAGGGAAGAACAACAGAGATGGAAAAGGCAGGGCTACTTACCCCTTGGAAGACTGCGGAGGCAGATTTAACACAGGTCTGAAATGACTGTCTCCATTTCCAGAATACCTAAGAGGTTTAGAGCGCTTACCACCTTCCAGGTCCTGTTCTCCCCAGTTACATAACCCTGGGAAGTTGGGACCATTATTCTCATCCTATGTTACAGATGAGGAAACTGAGGCTCAGGGAGCAACATGCCCAAGGTCACAGAGCCAGCCAGCTACAGAGCTGGAGTTTGAACCCAGGCAATGGGGCCCTGGAGCTCAGCACGGTACCTATAGGCCACTGAAGCAGGCTGTAATGACTCAGGGTGAGGAGGGCACATTTTCAGGATTTTTGCTTCTGACTCCAGAATTAAAGCCCATAACCCCGAATGGGCCCTGTCTGGGAAGGATTTAAGATCAGCAATAATGAGAAGCACTGAGGCCAGGTCTTGAGTGGAAACTTTAGTAAGGTTTTGCACTGAGCAAAATCAAAGAGGATATGAAACTGCTTCCTCGAGATTCCGCCTTTGGAAATAGAATGCAATCATGTCAAAGAGCAAAGGTGGCTTCTCTGCATCTCAGCTCAGAATGTCCCTAAAATACCAAGAGACAAAGGGGAAAAAATGTGGCCCGTGAAAATTCTGCAGAAGAGGTAATATTGTTTCAAAGTTCCATGCAATTTTACCTCTGAACTTCAGACTTGGCCCTCAAGTGCCTGCACCCACTAAAAAGAACCCATCATGATCCCCTTATGGCAGTGGCCATACAGGCCTCGAATTGCATCATGGCATTCGCTGGAATTATTCAGTGCAGCTGAAATTATAGTTTCTTTATGAAAATCCCACACGCTCACTCCAACCTGGAAAGAAATCCAGGCCCTCCAATCTCCATTCCTTCTTTTTCCCGTAATGAAACCCTGATTTGTAATTGATTTTAACAAAATAAAGACTACATTATCTAGCCTCTCTTGTAGCTAGATGGGTCTTGTGACCGAATTCTGGCCAATAAGACGTAAGAGGAACTGTTGTGGCAACTTCTGGGATGTGCGTGTGTAATTTCTGTTTGTTTGTTTTGTTTTGTTTTGAGACAGGGTCTTGCTCTGTTGTCTAGGCTGAAGTGCAGTGGTGCCATCACAGGTCACTGCAGCCTCAACCTCCCAGGATTAAGCAATCCTCGTACTCAACCTCCCCAGTAGCTGGGACTACAGGCACCCGTCACCATGCCTGGCTAATTTTTTTTGGTAATTTTTGTAGAGATGAGATCTCACTATGTTGCCCAGGCTGGTGTCAAGCTCCTAGCTTTGAATCCCCCACCTCAGCCTTCCAAAGTTCTGGAATTACAGGCATGAGCCACTGTGCGTGGCCTGGGATGTGTTCTTAAAGGGAAGGGGTACACTTTTCTCTTCTTATTCCTGTTGGCTGAGAGGGAGATGTGATAGCTGGCACTCATGCAACCAGTATGGACCATGTGAAGAGGATAGTGGAGCAACAAAATAGAACTTTGAGTCTCTGATAAGTTCATGAATTTGCCATGCCAATCCTGGGCTGTCTGCCTCCAGATTTCAATTGTGTGTATATGTGTGTGTGCAGTGGGGGGACAAATGGATAAAGAGAGTTATTTTCATTTTCTGTCACTTGCCACAGAACCTAATTCTTTTTTTTTTTTTTTTTGAGACGGTCTCACTTGGTGGCTCAGGCTGGGCACGATCTCTGCTCACTGCAACCTCTGCTTCCTGGGTTCAAGTGATTCTCCCATCTAAGCCTCCCGAGTAGCTGAGACTACAGGCATAAGCCACCGTGCTCAACCAATTTTTGTATTTGTTTTGGTAGAGACAGGGTTTTGCCATGTTGGCCAGGCTAGTCTTGAACTCTTGACCTCAAGTGATCCACTTGCCTTGGCCTCCCAAAGTGCTGAGATTATAGGCCTGAGCCACCACACCCAGCCTACAGAACCTAATTCTATTAAACAAACCCATAATTCAGTTCAGCCATGAGCCAAAATGGTGGTAGTCAAATACTCCCTTAAAGTATGAAGGAGTCATACTTTTTTTTCATGTTTCAGTGGTATGTTTAATTAAACAAATGCTCATGACAGATTTTCACAACAGCAACAAATGTTATTTCACAACATCAAATCTTCCTTACTAAGGAAAAAATGGGAACAACAACAAGGCTGATGGATTTGGATTATTTTTCATGTTTCCTGGAGGTAAAAGCAGTGTCCTCACTTGTATTCCTCTGTTTCCTCATGTCAGAGACTATCGGTTTCCATTCTTTTTACCTCCTCTCTGGCTGTGTGTCCCCAGAAGGCAGCCTGGATTTTGACAGCAGCAACCTCTTCTTTTTCCTTATCTTCCTCAGAAGAGTCTAAGATGGTGACTGGTGTCTCTTCCTCCTTCCCAGATATTGGAGAGTTTTCTTGTTTAGGATCACATTTCTCAGGTGGTTCTTGCTCCTCGAATGCATGACTGTTCTAGAAGCAGTCTTCTACCTGAGTCCCCCATTCTGCTGGATCAAAAGTGGTTTTCTCTCTTTTCTCTGGAAAGCTGTCAAAATATGCTGCTGCAAAAGCTGTATATTATCTGGTTGCTCTCTCAGAATCTCGTGGGTCAGCTCTTTAAGAAGACTCCCAAATCCTTGCAGAATTCAGTAGTGGGTATTGGAGAATGGAATCGACATCCTCTTGGTGAGAACTGCCTATGGAGCCTCCTCTTTCTCTGGGAGCTGGTGCCGCTGGTCCAGCTTACTTCCTCCTCTGACCTCATGTTCTAGGGATGCATGATCTCTCTCTTCCGGGGCAATTCAGGACCAGCACTGTCCAGCTGGCATCCTTCTTACTGATATCTGCCTTTCTTCCCCTAGGCTTCCTAACACACTGTTCTGGATTCTCTGGTTGAAGGTTCAGCTGTGGCTGCAGCTCTTGACTTGCTCTTGATGTCAGGACACTGGGTTGGAAGCCCGAGGGGCCCATGGTCCTCATTGTGTAACCTCGGAGAAGGTTGGGCTTTTACACATGAGTCCTCGTGATTTTTCTCAAACGGATTCTTCCCCATCCCAGCACACACCTTGCAGCCTCTTGACAGAGCACCCATCCATCTAGGGCTGGGGAAAAACCAGAATTTTCTGAGCAGAAAACTCTATTCTAGGGTGCTCCTCAGCCCCCATTCCTCCTGATGTCTACCACAGGTCCAATCCTCTTCCTCTAAGGCTCCAGCTCCTCTTGCCTGAGTTTCCCCCCACTTCTGCTTTCTTTTCTGGGATTTTCAGACCTCCAGGGTCCTGGGAGACCAGGGCAGAGGTCATCCCACCAGAGCATGTATTGGTGACTGCAATCTCTGCCCCTCAGACCCCAGCATTTCCTGAGCTCTGTGGGCCGCCCAGTCATACCCTCACCCAGGCAATCTTGGAGTCACTTTGTGACTCAGCTGCTCAGTCTCCTGGTCACTTAGTCACTCAATCAGCTCTTCGGTAGTTAAATCAACTAACCAGTCACATGCTTGGGCCCTTGGCCACGTGCTCAGATACTTCTTACTGTGCCATTTCATTTGCTATCTGTTCATTGATCAGCCATTCACTGAACCTGAATGAGCCCAGCCCTGTGCTAAGTTAGTGGGGATAAACAGACACCAGGTACAAACCCTGTCCTGAACCAGGGCAGCTGCCAGTCTGTGTCCATCAGTCATTGGTCTGGCAGTCTGTTGGCTGTTTAATTGATCTATTGGTCAATCAGCATGCCAGCTATTTGATCAATGGCCAGACCCTTGCCCTGGCAGGCACTAGTCCTTTTGCTGAACTCTCAGGGTGTGTAGTCATCAGTCCATTCTTCAAAGGTGATTAGGAGACCTCAAAGGCTCCAGGAGGAGGTGCTCTGGAGCTGTGATGGAAGTTTAGGACGAGTCTGGCTCCTGTGGGGACTGGAAGGCCTGTGGGGCTTGCTCCCAAGGCAGGCCTCAGCTCATGCGCTGGGAGGTGTGGGGCAGGGGATGCGGTCTGCTCTGTGTGGTGGGCGCTCCTGTCTGAGAACACTGAGGGCCCTGGATTCCAGCCCCCCTTTCTCCCTCCCTCCTGGTGATGGTGCAGACACACACACACATGCGCATACACACACTGATAATCTCACACATGCACACACAGACTCACACCACACACATAAACTCATGAACTCAGATATATGATCACATACAAATTCACAAACACACACACACACACTTGTACACACTTTCCCATATGGACTCACACAGGCACCAGCACACACTCATAAACACATAGAGTGTCACTTGGGCTTGTCCAAAAGTAAGTTTGTCCCTCATCACAGGCAGGCCCCCACAGATAGCCCCATGCCACACTCAGAGATAGGTCAAGTAGCAGTCTTACATCAAGGCAAGTGCCACATGGACACAACTCCCTTGCCACATCCTCACTCCTAGCCCCTAGCTGGGTAGCTACCCAGCCAGGCCCCTAGCAGGGACACAGCCCTGTAGCCCTGCAGCCCAGCACCCAAATGATGCTCTGGCCATGGAGCCCTGTGCACCTCCCCAAAGCCCCCACCTGGTTGGGGTCATGCTCAGAGTTTGAGGAACCCTGACTCCCCACACTGGGGCCACATTCCCTCTTGAGCCAGTTTTCCTCTGAGGTCTCTTGTCCCCACAGGAGGTGATGCCTCTGGCCACCTCCCTGTCCCCAGCCCCCTGGGAGTACCCGTTGGTCTTGAGTCTTCCTCGCTGACCTTCATCCCTCTGCCTCTCCAAGTCTGATGTTGTTCCTCACAAAGGTGCTCAAAGGGAACTCGGACACCTTTCTGTCCTTGGTGCTGAGACCCCATGCTATCCTCCCAGTTCTCTGCTACCAGACCGCCCTTCTCGAATGGAGATAGAGGAGGGATGGGGAGCTGGGAATGTCCTTTTAAGGGGGTTCTCTATGGGGCCACGCCAAGGGCAGAGCCTAGGGGAGGGACAAAGAGGTGGCCATCTTAGGGACCCGGAGGCCAGCAAGGCAGTGAGCTGAGAACCAGAAACATGGATAGAGGGACTTGCTATGGCTGGAGAAAGGCCAATCAGGAGACACACAGGAAGGTCACCGAGGTCACCCCTCTTCTGTGTGGCTAGGAGCATTCTCTTGGGATGGGCAAAGTGATACTGGCCTGTCTCAGTTATCTACTGCTACAAGAAAAAGAGTCTCAAATCAAGGGGCTTAAAAACAAGCCCAACTTTTATTTTATTCACAAATTGGCAATTTCGGTGAGGCTTAGTGGGGAGGGCTCATCTTGCTCCACTCCATTTTGGTCAGCTGGGGCAGCCCAAAGGCTGGGCCAGGAGTTGTCTGAACCTCGTTCACTCATGTGCCTGGCACTTGACACTGCTGTTGGCTGGGGCTTCAGCTGGGGCTGTTGGCCAGAACACTCCCACATGGCCTGTCCTGTGGCTGCATGGCTTCCTCACAGCATGGTGACTGGGTCCCAGGGGTGTGCATTTCCAGAGGAAGCTGTTTCACTGGTTACAATTTAGCCTTGGAAGTCCCATGGCATCACTTCCACTCCAACCACAGTCGAGGAAGGAGTGTCAGCTCCATAGTGTGAGAAGAGTATATGGGATGGGATATATTGGTGGCACCAATGATTGGAAAATACAACTGGCAGAATGACTGTTCTTCATAAACCTTCCTCATAAGTTTCAGCCTCCACCCTTACTCTAGCTTTCTTCTTCTGTTTTTTTTCTCCTTGGGTACACATCACTCACACCCCAGGTTTCAGCTTTCTCTTCTCTGTATACAATTCAAAAATTTACAGCTCCAGCCCTTTCGCAATGCAGGCATCAGAAACTCAAGCCATACAAAAGTCTATCTCCCTGCCAAAGCCTTCTCTCCCTCTAGAATTTCTTCCAGGTACCCAGGCTTGGGTTCTACTTCATCAATTCCCCCATTTCCCCTGGCACATGGAACAACAAGAGACTAGAGATGAAGCCAGAAACTACATTTCACAGCCTCTCTTGCAGCTGGGTGTAGCCACGTGACTATGAGCAACTTCTTTCTCACCTGTTTGAAAGGACACTGTGCGCTTCTTCCTCCCTCTACCCTTCTGTGGCTGGAATATGCCCAGATTTGATCACAAGAATGAGCACAATATCCTAGGGGACAAAGGAGCTCCAAGATGGAAAGAATCTGGGCCCCTGAATGACATCATGAAGCAGAGTAGCCACAGAGACCATTACCTGAGAGAGAAACTTCTTTCTGATTTAGGTCCCTGTATTTGTTTTACCATTGCGTAGCCCAATACCTGAGTCTAAAGGCCTCAGGATCTTCTTTGCCTTCCTGCTGTCCATTCCAGCTCAGCCATTCACCAGGTAGAGTCCATTCATTCTACCTTCTCACTGCTTCCTGGAACTGTCCTTGCTTTGCTTGTCCTGCAGCTTCTCCCTTGTTTCCAGCTCTCACTTTCTCCCTCTTAACTACAAGACCTCCACATTGGTTTCTTTATATCCAGTCTCTCATTGTTCCATCCCATAATGTTCTTCCTCTGGTCAAAGACCTCCAATGGCTCCCTATTGCTTATTGAAGAACAAGACATGATCTTTCCTGCTTCCATCCCTTTGATCCTGCTGGTCCTTCCTCCTGGATCCCCACATCTGCCATTTTCTAGCCATCAAATGCCTATTCATCATCCAAGCCCAGATCAAGTGCTGCCTCCTCCCCAATGACTTTTACATGTTTCTACTGGAGTTCATCCTGGGCCTCCACTGATTATATCCCTCATCGCAGCCCGCCTTAAGGCAGCAGTTGTCTCCATGACCCACTAGACTGGACAGTAAGTTATTTGAGGGCAGAGACCCTGTCCTAGTCATCTTCCCATTGCCTCCACGCCTAAGATAATGCTGTGCATGCAGCAGGTGCTCAGTATGTGCTTGCCAGTGAACACTCACTTTCCATGGCTGGAGGCTCACAACTCTGTCTGGGCACTGTTCTTGCCACAGGTGATCAGGGTTGTCTTCCCTCTGGCCTTGAGGGCTTCCCCAGAGAATCCCGGAATAACTGAAGGGTGCTGTCCTCCTCACACTTCCCTGGGGCCTGGGGAAGGAGCAGCTGTGAACATTCTGTTTGCTCTGAGTGCAGAATCTGTGAGTGGAAGTGCACAGGTTTTATTGGCAAGGGCTTTAGAATGAGACAGACCCAGCTTTGAATTTCAGCCCCACCACTTTTTAGCTGTGGGACTTCAGGCATACTGTTTAACCTCTCTGAGTCTCAGTTTTCTCTTTTGTAACATGAGGTTACTGTAGCTACTTATCTCCTACAGGTCTTGTGAGGATATAAAAAGATAATGTAGAGAAAGCACTACATACAGTATTTGGCACAAATAAAGTGCTCACTAAATGGTATCGATAATCATAATCCAATTTCTTTCCTGATATTCTATCTGGTAAGAGTGGATCAGGGCAGGTTTCGCACTAGGCCTGGTCCACTGGAATCCTTGTTGTCAGATGGAGGTTTCTCTGTGGACATGGGTCAGAGGATGTGCCTTGTCACAAATGAGTTGAGTTAGGGCTGGGTTTTGCTGGGTGCTCCCAGAAGGTGGAGGAGAGGGAGCAGGGCTGGTGTCCAATGGGGTGAGGGTGAGGGGCTGGCTGTTTGCTAAGCCCAAAGTGGCTGGGTTAAACCATATCTGGCTGGCAGGAGCCTATAGCCAATGGTACAATGTCAGGGGTAAGATGTGGCAGACTTCAGGGGCTTCCAGGCAGCCGAGGGCTCTCTGCATCAGATGGGCTGCCAGAATCATCCCACAGTGCTCAGTTTCCTCTGGTGTAAAGGATCTGGATCTATGTGGGAGGAGGGGTCCAGGACCCCACATGAGCAGGCTGGGTTTCCAGCAGAGGAGAGGTACTGAGGGCAGTTGGAAGTGGCCCACATACAGTGGGGTCAGAGAGGAAGATTACACTCACCCTAAATACCCTACATGCTAATCCTGGGGACAGCAGACCATGTCCAAGTCCTCCTCACTGGCAGGGGGCGGCCACTGATTCGGGGCCTAGACAGCTGGATCTGCAGTTTGCAGCCATTTGGACTAGAACAGGTGGGGCCAGTGGTGAGCTGGTAAATGGTGAACAAACAGCTCTTTGGTTGCGGGGGAATCTTTCATTTGTAGTACTTGCCCATTGCTGTGGTATAAATACTCCCACCATGGCTGATTTCAAGCCACTAACATAACATCACTGAGTGAGGAGTTGGGAAGAGATGTGCACATATGGCTGTTGGGAGCCAGTAGGAGCTGATTCCAGCACACCACTGGGTGGGGTCTCACACCTGCATTTGGGGAGAAAGGCAGGTATCTGTGGCTTCAGTGTACGGAGAAATAAAGGTCACTATGCAGTGTAGCAAAGAGTGAAAGGCACAAGAATAATAGACCCTGGAGCCTAATACACTATAACAAATCCCAGCTCTGCTACTTCTTGGTTGTGTGGTTTTGGGCAAGTCACTTTGCTGCTTTGTGCCTCAGTTTCCCCATCCATAAAGTGGGGCTAATGATAGTGCCTCCTTCATAGAGTTCCAGTGAGGTTGCACAAGTGTACACTGGGCTGTAGTGGGTTGACAGAAATGTTACTTATTGCAGTTGATCACACAGAGTAGTTGGAATGTCTCATTGGTCAGAATAATTTATAAAGGAAAACCCAGAGCCCCTCAGGGCATGTCCAAAGGCCCTGCTTTTTTATCTTTAAAATCTTGGATTTCCTTCAAGGTCAAGGATTTAAAATCTGCAGGCCCATGAACTACATGAAATTAAGTTTCCCACATTAAGCATGTGGACTCATTTCTGTAAAGAGGGGCCACAGCTTTCATTAATTGTCAAAAAAAGGTTGAGGTTTCTGCATCCTTCCCTCAACCCACAAAAGGCTTAAGAACTGCTGATGTGGAGCGTGTAGAATTCCCAAACCCTAGGAATTGCCTAATTGCCCCGGAAGGGTTTTGGAGGAGAGGAGATGTTTGTAAAGTGTATGAAAGAAAAATGGCGGAGATGGAGAGACACACAGAGAGTCAGCCGAGAATTCTGAGATGTCTCTTCCTTGTTGAGACCTAAGGCTGGAGGAATCTTCCAGCAACGGGACAACCAAAAGGCTCACATTCATACTCAGTGCCCCTCCTGGTTCCTGCATTCTCCTTACTCCCTCTAGTTTTCCAGGGGTCTCCTCTTCTCTTCTCCAAGTCCCCCTCTCCTCCCAGTGCCCTCTTGGACCCAGTATAGGTGTCCGCTGGGCCACCTCTTTGTAGGTGCCTAGAGGTAGGGTTAAAAGTCGCTCACATGGGCCAGGCACAGTGGCTCATGTCTGTAATCCCAGCACTTTGGGAGGCTGAGGTAGGCAGATGACTTGAGATCAGGAGTTCGAGACCAGCTTGGCCAACATGGTGAAACCCCATCTCTACTAAAAATACAAAAAATAGCCGGATGTGGTGGCGCATGCCTGTAATCCCAACTACTCAGGAGGCTGAGGCAGGAGAATCGCTGGAACTCGGGAGGCAGAGGTTGCAGTGAGCTGAGATCATGCCACTGCACTCCAGTCTGGGCGACAAAACGAGACTCCATCTCAAACAAACAAAACAAAACAAAACTCACTCACATGTTGCTAAGATTCAGTGGCACCATTTGTCTTCTTTATGGTTGGATTTTGTTTCTTTCAGGTTTCTGTAGTTACACTATAATTATTTAAGGCAAGGTCTGCCTCCGTTTTGGGTTGGAGGCTGTATTCAGTTTTTTATTTTTATTTTTTGAGATGGAGTCTTGCTCTGTCGCCTAGGCTGGGGAGCAGTGGTGCGATCTCCGCTCACTGCAAGCTCCGCCTCCCGGGTTCGCGCCATTCTCTCACCTCAGCCTCCAGAGTAGCTGGGACTACAGGCACCCCCCACCAAGCCCGGCTAATTTTGTTTTTGTATTTTTAGTGGAGACGGGGTTTCACTGTGTTAGCCAGGATGGTCTCGATCTCCTGACCTTGTGATCCGCCTGCCTCAGCCTCCCAAAGTGCTGGGATTACAGGCATGATTTCTTTTTTTTTTAAATCAGTAACATGGAAGCAGGAGGCAGATAGGTTTAATATGCTACTGCCTTTCCACCCAGCTTTGCTTTTCTCCTTTTTTCCTCTTCTTCCTCTTTATTTCCATCTCTCTTTCCCAATATAATTCTTCTTCCTCTTCCCCTCCTCTTCCTCCTCCTTCTCCTCTTCCTTCTTCTTCCTCCCTCCTCTTCCTCCTCTTCCTCCCCCTCCTCCTCTTCCTTTTTCTCCTCTTTCTTCTTCCCTCCTCCCCCTCCCCCTCCTCCTCCTTCTTCTCATCCTCCTCTTCCTCCTCCTCCTCTTCCTCCTCAGGGCCAATCCTACTCTACATCATTGCATTATACATTGATAGGCACCTAAAATTCAACTGAATTGCACCAACTCTGAATTACTACTTCTCAGGGCTTCTCCAGTAGCACCCCTGCCCACTTTATCAACAAGAATTTGTGTTTAAAAGGCAGAAGTCACCATCCTGTGACTCACCAAAGGTCGGCAACAAGAGGGCTCTCTCTTGACTCTGGTTCTGGGTGACACCACTTGTGGGGTGCGGGGAAGTCTGCCAATATTCTATTCCTACTCCTGCCCCTCTTAGTAACAAAGCCCTTTGTGTTAGTCAACTTGGGCTGCCAGACAAAATACCATAGACTGAGAGGCTTAAACAACAGAAATTTATTCTCACAGTTCTGGAGGCCAGAAGTCCAAGATCAAGGTGCTGGCTGATTCTGTTTCTGGTGAGGGCTCTCTTCCTGGTTTTTAGACGGCTGCCTTCTTACATGGCCTGTCTTCTATGCATTGGTTGGGGGTGGGAGGTTGGTGGTGTCTCTTCCTTTTCTTAGAAGGCCACAAATCCTCCCAGATTAGGTTCTACCTTTATGACTTCATTTAACTTTACCTTCCTAACAGCCCTATTTCCAAATACAGTTACATTGGGGTGTAGAGCTTCAAATGAATTTTTTGGGGGACACACTTCAGTCCATAGCAGCCTTGAGTTTATCTGAGGTGGCAGTGTACCCAACTAAACATGACATTTCCCAGCCTCTCTTACAGCTATATGTGGCCAAGTGACTGAACTCTACACAATGAGGTGCAGGCTGAGGAGCAGTGTGGTATCCAGGAAGACCTATTCAAAGGGAGAGGGTCCCTTTTACCTCTTGTTCCTCTTCCTGTGGTTTGAAATGAGCTGATGGTGCCTGAGCTCAAGCAGCCATCTCGGACTCAGAGATGACGTAAGGATGAAAGCTTCCTAGGTTGGCAGAACTGAAGACAGAAGGACCCTAGGTTCTTGGTGACCGAGGGCTCCCCCAAGCCTGGACTGCCCACCTCTAGTCTGGGAGAATATCTATCTTCCATAAGCCACTATTTAGGAGTCTTTGTTATTGTCAGCAAATGCTATTTCCAGCTGATGCATGGAAGCTCACCTGGCCCTGAGTTTTGAGCTTCAGGCAAAGACATTCAAAGTTCCTCTAAGGCCACTGCTACTTTTCCTCCTACCCTCCCTTCTTTGGAAGCATAATTTTATCCAAGAGTTCCCGATTCATGCACATTTGTCCTCCTTCCGTCTTTTGTTTTTTTTCTTTCCTCTGCTTTCTCCCCTCTCCCTCCCTGTCTTCTTTCCTTCCTTTTCCTTCCCTCCTTCTAATATTTATTGAGCACCTACTATGTTCCAGGTACCATGCTAGCTGCCATGATTAGAAGTAGGTATAGGAGATAATCCCTTCTCCCCAGTAACCCAGAATCCAGGCTTTCTGGACAACATAAAGAGAATATGATGGCAGGATAGATCAAAGGAAAGGACATTAAATCTGATAAAAAGGGCCTGGGGCGTTCCAGAAGGAGGTCACACTTGGCCTGAGAGCTAAAGTAGAACTTTTGTGTTGCTGGTAATGAGGAAAAGAGGGTGGAGGACAAAATCCCAGGCACAGGGACCAGCACAGTGTTACTTTATTCGGCTTCGTCACCTGTAAAATGGGGACAGTAATAGTAACATGAATAAGTGAATGGATGGACTAGTAAGTGTGCAGTTCATGCTACTTTTTAATATTATTCTTGTTGGCAATGTGCTGTTCACCCTGGTAGGCACAGCCCTGTATCAGTTTTGGAGACAAGCTTCACAGAGGACATGTGACTTACTTGTCCATGGTCACACAACTATAAAAAGGCACTGCTCAAACCCAAGTGTCCTGGTCCCTGGTACAGTGACCTTTATATCTTTACCCTCTGCCTTTGCATTAAGTGCTGAGGGAATGCAAAGTGAGGGAAAGATCGGTGTGTGGTGGGGGGAAATCTAGAGGGCTTCCTGGAAGAGGAGAGTTTTGAGAGCATTTTGGTAGAAAGGGAAGAAGGAAGGCATTCCAGGGAAGGAGTGTATGATGGGTGCCATCCACCAGGGTGTTGGAGGATGGGCTGGGGGGCTAGCTGGCTGGCAGAGGATTTGAACTCTGAAGATTGATGAGACACGAGGTAGAGCAGGCAAACAGGCAAGATCAGAGGATGAACCATGATTACAGGCACCCTGATGGCCAGATTGTGGAGTGAAGCTCTAAGCCAGTGGGCCACAGGGAGCCACAGGAAGTTCTTGAGCAAGAAGGCTGGTCAAAATGAAATGAGACTTTGGGGAGAAAGGAAAGAAAGAAACAAACTTGTCTTTACTAAGAATCAGTATGAACTAGGCAGTAGGTTGGCCATTTTCAAATTTATTACTTAATTTGAGCCTCACTACAGCCCCATTAGGTTGGTATCAATGTCCCCATTTCATAGATGAGAAAACTGAGGTCAAGAGAGACTCAGCCTTAGATATGAGTCAGTGGTGGAGCTAAAAGATAGGTTAGACTGAACCTAAATCTGTGCTTTTTCCACTGCACCATGTGGCTTTATGCTGGTCTCACTCTAGGAATATTTCTTGTACTGTGAGTGTCCCAACTAAGGCATTTCCTAGCCAGGGCTCGAGTCTTTTAATAGCCCAGATACCCCCTGGAGCTCACTCTGGGTCACACTGGGCATAGAGGCCTTAGTACCTTCGGGAGTTTTGGGGACTCCCAGCATGGGGTAGGATTAAGTGCTTGGCTTCCAGGTCTGAAAGAAGTAGGTTCAAATCCCAGCTATACTGTGCATGAACTGGAGAGTAATATGCTTTAGTTCACAGAGCCTCAACCCAGGTGGGGCAGCGGGATGAGCCCTGGATTGGGAGCCAACCCAAGCATAGGTTGAAACCCTAGCTGGAAGTGACAGGCACTGAGGAGGTGAAATGGTGTCTTTATTATTTCAAAATAATGAGTTGGAGGGGGTAGCGAGGAAATAAGGTTGCCCATGAGGTGATCATTGTTGAGGCTGGGTGATGGGTTTATGGGGGTTCATTACACTATTCATTCTACTGCTCTGTTTGAAAAATCTCCATTAATAAATAGGCTGGGCATAGTGGCTCACGCCTGTAATCCCAGCACTTTAAGAGGCTAAGGTGGGAGTCACTTGAGGTCAGGAGTTTGAGACCAGCCTGGCCAACATGGTGAAACCCTGTCTCTACTAAAACTACAAAAAATTTAGCTGGGCATGGTGGTGCATGTCTGTAATTTTAGCTACTCAGGAGACTGAGGTGGGAGAATCACTTGAACCCGGGAGGCAGAGGTTGCAATGAGCTGAGATCAAGCCACAGCACTCCAGCCTGGGTGACAGAGCAAGACTCTGTCTCAAAAAAAAAAATAAAATAAAACAAAAAGAAAAAAGAAAATCTCCATTAAAAAATAAAATAATAACAATAACACCAAAAACCTTTTTGAAAACCCAGCTATGTTCACCATACCCTCCTCTAGCTGGAACAGCATCTCTGGCTCCCAGGCACTGTTCTGCTTTAAAACTTCATCAGGCAAGAGCAGCCAAGGTGAGAATCCCTGCTTATAGCCATCTCTCACTAGCTGTGTACCTCAAGCCACTGTCTTTCCCCTGCTGAGCCTCAGTCTCCTCATCTGAAAAACGAGGTGAAGATTCTTTTAACTTTTAAGTTCAGGGGTACAAGTGCAGGTTTGTTACATGGGTAAACTTGTGTCATGGAGGTGTGTTGTACAGATTATTTCATCATCCAGGTATTAAGTCTAGTAATGGGGTGAAGATTCTAATGACCTCATGGAACTGTTGTGAAGTGTAAGTGGGATGATATAGGATCCCATGGGCTGGGCATAGCCCGTGACAGATGTGAGCAGGTCGGCCTGGGTTTTCCAGTCACTCTAAGCACCACCAGGCTGCTAGCCACATTCGGTGAGGAACCCTAGGCCAATACGTGCAGCAGAGGCCAGCCGATGACCTGACAGGGGATAGGTCCCACCTTCTGGGCAACTTTTACGAGTCTTCTGTGTAAGTACTGTGTGCTAACCGATTGCGCTGCTGGAGCTGCAGCCTTATGAGTTTTCTAAATCACAAGAAGTTCATCACCTAGTGGGGCTTTTTTATCTGCCTTTCCTCACTGCTTAAAGACCAAGCCCACATCTTTCCTTCTCCTGTCTGCTGTCGGAGCATAAGTGTGTGCCACACGTAACCAGGTGTGCCAGAGTCAGAGCAGGGGGTGGCTTCTGTGGAAGTAGGAGTGAAAGTGTGGAAACAAGTGAGTGTGTGTGTTGACAGGCATCTGCATTTGTGTTAGTTGTGCTTACTCAGAGGTCCACAGGCTTGTGGCAGATTTCAGAAGCTGGTCCTTCTTCAGCAGCTCTCTCGGAGGCACACCTCCCTGATCTGCATCTATGCGGAGTTACCCAGCACAAGGACACCAGGGTCACTGTGTCACCACCAGAGGCACAGGTAGGGGGATAAGATTGGATGGTGGGGGAAAGGCCTGGGCCTTATCCGCCAGCCCTGCCACTGGCCTCCAGGACTTAGCCTCGGTTTCTCAAACTGTGTCAGGGACGAGTAAATGGGATGAGCAGCCCTTGGCAAGGAGTAGGCGCTAGGAAATCATCAGTGAAGGAGGAAGTGAATGAATGCAGGCCTGTGTGGCGACTGCTTCAGCATGGCAGACAAGGTGACGTATCAGAGCCTTGAGGGTGGGAGCTCCCCAGGTTGGGAAGGGACAGACACCTGGGCCAATCCTCCGGACAGGAATAGAGAACGAGGAGGAAACAAGGGCAGAAGCTGGAGCGGGTGGAGAAGAGCAGGGGAGACGGTTCGCAGCAGGAGAAAAGAAGCGAGGAGTCACAGGGAGGGGCCTCCTGGACACCGCTCCCAAAGCCACGCGAAAGTGGAAGCGCGGGGCCTCGGGATGCCCATCCAGCCGGCAGCCCGCGCGCTGGCCGGGGTTCCAGGACTCCTTCCTGCTCCGCCGGGCTCTGCAGCGCCGCCTGGTGGACACGCGGCGCTCCGCCCGGGCTCCAGCCGCCAGCCGGCGCGCCGGGGATCCCGCAGCTGTTCGGGAAAAAGCTGGAGAGAGTCGGGGGGCGCGCCTTGGGGAGGGGCATTTGTCCCTCCGAGGAGGCTCGCACCTCGGCCTGGACACGCAGCAGATACTGGCACCCACCCTTCACTTACCGCGCGCCCGGGGTGACTCGGATCCGTCCAACACGTCGGGGAATCCTTTCTGTCCTCACCCCCGGGCGCCCCAGCGCCGGAACGCTGCTGCCTCTGTGTAGCTGCTCCCGGAAGGAGTTTCATCAAACTTTTAAGGGGCTTTGGTTTTGGGTTGTGTTGATAAAATACCAAGAAGGGGCATGAAGGCACGAACGTCCCGGGTTCGTCTCCCTGCTGGTCCCAAGCCTGAATCCCAGGGCGGGGGAATGTCTAGGTCCTTCCGGGCCGGCAAAGTGTGGTCGCTCAGGGACCCCTGTCCGAAGACGCTAGGGAAAAGAGGCACAGCCTGTGGGTCGCAGTGGCCAGGAGCGCGTGGCCGCTGCTGGTGAGAGAGTGGTAGACGCCTGGCTTTCAGGTCCCGAGCTGCGAGCACCGGAGCGTGGGACCCCGGCTGCAGCACCGCCACGCGCTCCCGCCCTCCCACCTGCAGGGCGGGGGATGTCTGTCCAAGAGGCCGGGGCGACAAGCCCGCCGGCCAGGATTCTCAAGGAACCAGGCCCAGCTCAGCCTCTCTCGGCCGGACCAGAGTGGGAGCGGGGCCGCGGCGTCCGAAGACGCTGCGGGCCAGGGGTCCTCCTCGGCGCCAGCTCCGTTTCCTGGGGTCTCGCGACGTCCGGACATCAGGGTCGGGGGTGCGGAGACGGCGGCGGAGCCAGAGTCCCCACCAAGTCAGTTTCAGGCGGCGGCCCGCGCGCTTCCCGCAGTGTCCGGGAGGTCGCTGGGGGTGGCTTTGCGTGCAACCCGGGTAAAGGCCCTGCAGCCGTGAGGCTGGCGCTGGGAGGAGGGTGGAAAATCTCAAAGTCACCAATCCCGGTGCAAATGGCGGCAGGGGCCGCGGGCTGTCGGACGCAGGCGAGAGGCCAAAGGCTGACTTCGCGCGGCCGTGAGTCCCCAGAGGCAACAGGGGTACCTGAGCGCCGAGCGGATCCCGAGACTCGGAGAAACCGGAAGAGCCTGACCCCAGGGAGCGGAGAGTTTGGGGTGCGCTCTCAGAGCTGTGACTCCACGGTCCCGGAATCCTTGGAAAGGGCGCTCTGGGCTCAGAGCTCCCAACTAGCCGGAGGACCAGGGCCAGCGCCCAGGCCTGGAGCGTCTGGGAGGGGGCGCTGGGTCTCGGCCCCCCTCCCCCCAAAAGGGACTGAGACTTTTTTCTGCGTGCTTCCTTCGGCGCTTCGGGCAGCTCTGTCCTGCGGCCCAAGCTGGGGAGAAGACAGCGGCCCGCGCCACAGGGAGCTGCGCCCGGACCCAGACTCCCGCCGCGCTTCTGCAGAGCGGAGCCCTAGGTGCCCACCTGGTAGCCCCAGAAAGGCCGGACCTGGGCGCCGGGACCCTCGCGGGGCCGCACTTGGAGGGGCTTTCCGGGTCCTGGCCGGGCGGGCTCTCCTGCGGCGCGGAATGGAATAGAGCGCCGGCTGCAGAGCCACCCGGACGGGGAAAAGCAGCGGTGGCGCCGGCCAGCCCCGGGTCCCGACTCTGGAGGGAGGAAGGAGCGGGCGGGTGGGGGTGGAGGTGAGGGCGAGGGTTGGGGGGAGCGTTTAGAAGGCCCTGGGCAGCCAGAAGAAGAAAAGAGGACGCACTCTCCCCTCGGGACCAGAGGGTCCCTGCGTACTCCCCCCAGGCCCGGGACACAGGTTCCCCCAGCGCCCCTCCGCCTCCCAGTCTTTTCGGCTTGCCCCAGCGCGCTGCCCCACGTCCCCGAGGCCCCGGCCCAGGCCCAGCCGGCGAGTCCCGGCCTGCTCCACTCTGCACAAAACGAAACCCAAATGCCCAAAAAGCTCAGGAGGGAAATTTAACAAAAACCCTGTCCCCCGCCCCACACCCCCTTTCACTTTTAACAAGCCAGCTGCCAAGAGAAAATTGAAATAAAAACGAAATGATAGATAGCGGAGGACACTATCTTTCCAAATGGTGAAATATCCTCTAAAAATATGTTCCCCAAGGCCAACTTCGCGGCTGGTAGCCCCTTCCGACGCCTTTGCCTCCCAGAAAATCACAACAAAGCGATCGGAAATTCGGCCACGGTCCCGGGAAGGAGTAGCAGTGAGGCCCCGGAACCCACTGCGGCCGAAACTGCCATGCTCTCTTTAACCAAAATAAAAAAGATAAGAAGAAGAAGTAAAACCCTTTAATACATCAAATATACGGAATTTTAATCTTTAAAGCGATACATTGTCTATTATTTTAGTACATGACGTAAACCTTGTCCCCTTCTCAGCGGGTGGACTTAAAAATTAAAAATAGTTAAGTGTTCCTTTTAAAGAACAAAATAAGGCAAATGAGGTTTTGGAATAGAATTTTTTCTTTTTCTTTTTTTTGTTGTTTTCTTCCAGAATACATACAAAAAAATACCCATTCTCTTCGATGGTATACACCTTAAAAATAATTGCAATTTGAAATCAGAGCTGACAAATTGTGACTTTTTTTTTCATTTTTTTGTAACAAACATGCATGTAAATTTGTGTTTCAATCAGACATTAAATAACGTACAATACAATCATAGCAATTTTAAAGTAACATTAAAGAGAAGACCTCTAGTTCTGTGGCGGTTTTGCTTTTATTTATAATCTACAAGGGATGGGAGGGTTTGTTTTCCACATTTTTACCCTCAAGTTTTAAAATTTTTCCCACCTCCTTTTTACCTACAGAGCTCAAACTAAATAATGCACTTTTGAACCACCGGTCCGCTTGGAGCTAACATAAATAAATACCAGTGTCCACCGATGCAGTCCTCAGATGAACACTTTCTCAATTATTTTTTCCTTTTTTTTTCTATAAAAAGTCAAATGATATTTTTTCAACTTTTATAAAGTTTGGGTGGGGAGGTGAAAGTGGGGAGAAGGGGAGTGTCCCACCGGGTCTCGGTCGCTGCTGTCGGGTAGATAGATACGGTATACATTTCTTTCCTTTCGTGGCCCGAGTCCTCCCCACGCGCGGGTGTCAGCAGCCTGGGCCGTGATCCCGCCTCTCCCTGGGCTCCTCCCCTCCCCCTCTCCCTCCTCTCCCTCGCTCGCCCTCCCGGCCGCCCTCACTGATACCCCAGCGCCGAGGCGGTGGTCAGTCTCTGTCCGTAGAGGGCGTAGGGGGAGTAGTACGGTCCGGTGGCGGCGGGCACCGGCACGGGGGCGCCAGGCGTGGGAAGCGGGCTCTTGGAGTAGGGGTGGTAGCGGCTGCTGAGTCCCAGCGCGTGGTGGGGGCTGCGCAGCGCCAGCGTCCCAGGGCTGCCCGGTGCGCCCGAGGTGGGGATGTGCATGTGGCAAGCCATGGCGGCCGCGGCGGCACTGGCCAGAGACGACGAGCTGGGGTAGCCCGACAGCAGTTTGTCTGTCCCGGGAAATGCCGTATGGGTCCGCAAGTGGCTCAGCAGCTCTTCGGACGTGGCGAAGCGCTTGTCGCACGGCCCGTTGGCCGACACCCAGTTGCAGATGTGGGGGAGTGGGTCGTTAGGGAGCATAAAGCCGTAGGGGTAGAGGGGGTGGCCGGCCAGGGAGGGCGGTGTGGCGCCAGCAGCCGCGGCGGCCGTTAGCGAGGAGTGCACACCGTGCAGCGGGTGCGTGGGGTACACCAGCGGGTATCCGGACTTCAGCGCCGCAGCCGCAGCAGCCGGATCATGTGCGCAAGAAGCGCTGGCGGCCGCCGCCCCTGCCAGGTGGCTAGCGCAGTGGTAGCTGAGGCAGTAAGGGTCCCGGCACAAACTGGCTGTCATCACGGACGGCGGAGACGCTCCGGCCAAAGGGCTGGAGCCGGCCGGCTTACTGCAGCCCAGAGACCCGGCCGCGGCCGCCGCCAGCTGCGCCCCCACCAGGCTGCCCGGCTTGGTGGGGTCAAGTGCCACGCCGTGTGGCAGGAACTGGGGCGGGTAGCCGGCGTAGGCCCCGGCCAGGCTGCCTGGGTAGGTCATGCCCGCGGGAGGCAGAGGGAACACTGTCTGGCCCGGCTTGTAGGGTGACACGGGAGCCACCAGCCCAGAGCCCAGCACTGAGGAGGAGGTGGGCGCGCTGGGGCCGGAGCCGGAGCTGGAGCCCGATGAACCGCCGCAGTCCGAGCCCAGAGCCTTGCCTCCCGGGCCCCCATCCGGATGCTGGTTCACATCCACATTAATCCCGCCGCCGCAGCTAATCCGGCCGTGTGCCAGCCCCGTGGGTCCCCCTTCGGCCGAGGCGCCCCCGGTGCCCTTGCCGCCGCCGCCCACGTCGGTGTCTTTCTTGTCGTCCTTGCCCTCCGGGGCACCCCCGGCCGAGGACAGCATACCTCCCGGCGAGCAGGCCGAGGCGCTGGAGCTCGGGCTGCCTGTCCTGGGCGTGAATGGCTGGCAGGTGGCGCTCGGTACCCGGAATCCCGACTTCTCCGACGAAACACCCCCGCCGCCGCCGCCCCCGCCACCGCCACCGCCACCGCCTCCACCGCCGCCTCCCGGCTCCTTCTTATCCGAGCCGGGTTTGGAGTACGGCTTGAAACTCGACTTGTCCTCCACGCCGATGTCGCTCAGCTTCAGGGGGCCCGATTTGGTGTCCTTGTCGCCCACAGCACCGCCGCCGGCACCGCCCGCGCCGCCCCCGTTGGAGGCAACCGAGGAGAGTTTGGAGGAGGGCGAGGGGTCGGGCTTCCCGATCTGCGAACATGTTTGCGCCAACAGCGCCAGCGGGCTCTTCTTGGCATCGAGCTGCGGGGTCAGACGATGGGGGGGGAGGGTCACACAGAGAAAGAAGTGGAAACCCTTTAGAATCCTGGCTTCTGGGGTTCAAATGCCTCTCCGCAACAGCCCACAAAGATCCTCCCAGCCCCAAGGCGCAATTCTAGGCGGCACCCCCTCTTCAACACCCACTCACAAACATTCTCGCCGTTGGGAAAGGCAACAGATTGCTCCCCCCGCCCAACCAACACCCCCAGCAGCATCTTTCCTGCCCTCTCTGAGCGCTAACTAGATTTTTAAAGAGCAAAATGTTTTGGTTTTCGGTTCCTAGACCCAGAACTGTACCCCCTCCCCACAAACACTCCTTAATTCTTCAGAGTAAGGGCTCGGGCGGCTGGCGCCTCAGAGGCTGTGTGCACACACTGGCTTCTGCGGATACGAAGGACGGCGACTTTGGAACCGTATTTCAGACCTCCGCCTGCCTTCGGTGCCGAGTGAAGGGGCCTGGGTCGGGGTAGGGGCTTTCATATCGAAAGGAGAAACAAGTATTGGCAGCCTTGCTCCCTAGCATGCACGCCCCATTCCACTTCCTCCCCCTTTTCCGCCCTAGTTTTGAGGTACGGAAGCAGTAGCCTCTTCCCCCATTCGGGAGCTGAATCACTCCGACCCCCCCACCTCCGCCCAGATCCCGAGAAAAAGAAAGCCCTAGGGTGGCAGCCAGGGTAGTGGTCCCAGTGCGATCCAGAGAGAGGGTCCTTACCTCGATGGGGCTGACCGGCGTGGAAGGCAGGGGCTGCAGGTACTCGGGGTGCAAAATGTGGCCAGTTCGTGCCGTCAGCATCTTCAGCACCTTGATTGGCAGGCGGTTGGCCTGGCGCAGGGGGTCAGAGGGGGGCACGGCGTGCACAAAAGGCTTGGTGCTGCCGGCCGGGGACGAGCCTGGGCCGGGGCCGGAGCTATTTCCAGAGAGCGCGCTGGTCCAGGCAGGGTCTGCACCGCCGCCTCCGCCGCCGCCGCCGCCGCTGTGCTTACTGCTTCTTAGGGCAGAAAGCGAGGGCGCTGTGCTCATGACCCACCCGCGCGCATGGGAGCAGCGGGGGGGAGGGCTCCGGGAGGCGCGGGGCGGGCTCGGGGCTGCGCGCTCGCCCCGGGAGCAGGAGCAGCGGGAGGAGGAGGAGCTGGCGCGGCGGCCACGGGCGCCCAGCGCGCCTTCTCGGCGCCTGGAGCCAGACGCGAGTAATCCTGGGTGGCCCGCAGCGGAGCCGTGGCCGGGCTAGAGGAGCCGGCTGGACTGCGGGAGTGCCGGGCGGCTCGCGGTGTCCGCCTCGGGCTGCTCCCCTGCGCTGCGTTCTCGCGGCCCCGCGCCGGCGCTGCGCTCTGCGATGCGAGCCGCTGCGTGTCCAGCCGGGGCTCTGGCGAGGAAACTCACTTCAAAAGCAGCTGCACCAAGGGGGAGATTAAAGCCTTTGCCGCCTTCCAATCAAATGGGAGCCCGAGGTGATTGGAGGGTCAAGGGGATGTGACGCGTCCCGCGCCGCCGCCGCCGCCGCCAGGACTCTCAGTGCTGGTTTTAATGGGCAGCTCCCTCTTCGCCGCCCCCCTGTGTGTCCCCTCCCTCGATTTCGCTGGGAGGACGAGATGGACATTTATTCTACGTTTGCCATCCGCCGCCTCCCTCTTTTTTCCTCCTCGTCATTCTTCCTTTCCCCAGCTCGAAAATAAACTGAAACCTTCTTTTGAAGGGGGGTGCGCGTGAGGAACAGACTGCGGGGGTGTCCAGAAGGAGCACCGGTGGGAGTGTGGACACCGGCCGGACTGTCAACTCCAGGGGCGAAGGGAACCTACACACCCAGTGTTTTTTCCTTCGCAGTAATCGATCCCGCGCGGCGCAGCGCAGCCACCAGGGTAAGAAGGCAAGGTGGGGAGCCGGAGCTGGAAGAAGCCCGCCCGCCCGCTCTAATTTCCTCAGATTCCGCGGCGGAGAAACCAGAAGCTAGATGGGCAGTCGCAGCGGCGGCGGCTCAACACCGCGAGGAGCGCTGGGCTCTCCGCCCTTCCCGGCCACGTGACGCCCGGGGACGCGTAGATTGGGGCAGCAGCGGGGGTCACATGTTTCCTCTGTTTCACCCTCAGTCTGTCCCCCAACCCCCCATTCTTACTCTCCCACCCTCTTTTCCTCCCTCCCCCCCTTCTTTGGGCATCTCCACCCCTCCATCAATTGTCAATGTTCCTCGACCGCAATCAATCAGTTATTTGTCAGCTCTTGTCAATCCTCCCGTGATTTATGTCAGCTTTTGTTGCTGATTACAAGGCGGGTGCGACTTGAAGGGAAAAAGAGAGAGGGAGAGAGAGACGGAGAGGAAGGAGGAGATTGAGAGGGAACTGGAGGAGGGGAAAAGAGGAGCGGCCTCCTGGGATGGGGGTGGGGAGGGGTGGGGGCTCTAAGAAAAAGAATGAAAGAGGGGAAAGAGACGCACGGTGTCAGGAAAATGAATAGCGAGAGTAAAGTGCGCAGGTGCGCCCAGGGCGCCGAGAGGGGCGCGCAGGCCTGGAGTGTGCGCCTGCCCTCTCGGTGTCGGAGAGACGCCCTTCCACCTCTGGGAGCTTCGGTCTGTTGGGGTCGCGGAGTTCGGGCGCGGCTCCGGGTACCCGAGACCAGCGGCGGCAACGTCTAACACGGGAGATTTCCCGCCACCCCACCCCGCCGCCGCGAGTCCTCGCGGGGCGTGTTGCGTGCGGAGGTCAGGCTGCCACCCTCTGTAGTTCCCTAACCCCAAACTCGGAGACTTCTAAGAGCCACACCACCAAGGAACTTCTAGTCCTGGAGGTCAATGGTGGGGTAAACCTCGCCTCAATTCTTTGACCCCCTCGGGTCGTAAGCAGGGCTAAGAGGCTGCGAAGAAGAGGCCTGGCCATGGGTGTATGGGGGAAGAAACATCTCAGGCTCACTCATGCCCCCTCCCCGACCTTCTCCCACCTGCCGCCATCCCCGCAGGCTGGGGAGCCAGGGTAACTCGGGGCTGCTCTCTCGAATTTATTGGAACGCCGAGTCGGAATGAGCTGCGCTAGGAGAGCCGAGGGAAGGAGCGAGAGAGGGAGGGGGCGGCTGCCTGTGGGAACGCGGGTTCTTCCAGGGAAGCGGAGCGGGACTGCCGCGTTCCCCTCGATTTGCACCGTCACTCGGGTTGTTTGGGAAGAAAAGGGGAGGCGCTGTGCGTGCCACCGGGTACCTGGACCTGGATGCCCAGTGTGTATGCATGCCTGTGGCGCTGCTTGAGTTATCGGGGCTCTGATAGCGTCCGGAGCGGGTTCGAGGGTCTCCTCCAGAAACTCGCAGAAATTAGAGGGGGTGGGGAGGAGGACACACCCCCTTCCTCGGAACGACTTAGAAGACTTTGAATCTCCCCTCCTCCGCTTTTCCGCCCCGGCTCTTCTTTTGTTGTCAAGTCCTTTTGATAAATGGTGGGGCTGGGAGATCTGGGAGTCGGGAGCCAGTCTGTGCCCGCGTGGGGGGCGGGGGCCGAGCCTGGAGACCCGGTTTCGACCGGCGCGCACCTGGGGCTGAGCCGGGTGCGCGCGGGGGTCGGGTCTGGAACTGCCCTCGGTATGCTCGCCTTCTCCTCTTGGCCCATCTCACTCCCCTCCCCCACCTGACTCCCCTCCCCGGCTTCTTTCTCTGTCTCCCACTCCGCACGGGTACCGAGAACTTTCCGGGGTGAGTTTTAGAATTTGCTCCTAGGCATTCTTTTTCTGCGTTTGGATTTTATCCCTTGATTCTTTGGGTTGGTAAACTTTATGAAATGGTAACTTGACTGAAGCTCATTTGGAGAGAAGAGGGGAGTGAGGCGGTGTGTGCTTGGGGCTGGTGTTTGTCAGTGTGAGCGTGTAAGAGCACACCTGCATTCAAGGGGGTTTGTAGTGTCCGTGCGACATCTGAGGGAGGTGAGTCGGCGAGCGGGTGGCGAGGCCCCACGCTGAGGGAGGCGGTTGTCTGGTCTCCGGGGAGCGAGTCCCAGGTGCGCGTTTCGGAGGGCGGGACAGTCCTACGCTGTCTCTGCGGGGCAGCGCGTCTGTGAAGCACTCTTATCCTTCGGGTGTGTCCATGCGTGCCTGGTTACTGAGTGCGCGGCCGTCTAGGTGTCGACCCAACCAATGGTAGTGCTCCTAACGCCGCGAGCCCACCTTTGGGCCGCTATCGCCGCGGCCTCCCCGCGAGGCCCGGGCACTGAAATTCTGGGGCCTGCGGCAGGGCCGGGGGGGACGCAGCCAAGAGCGTCCCTCCCCAGCCTCCAGACTCAGCTCTTCCCCCTCTCCTCTAATTCCAGCAGCTTATTACGCCGGCGGCTCAGGGGAGGCAGCCTCAGCACCTGAAGCCTGGGGGGGCCGTGGAGTGGCTCCTGCGTCCCCCAGTGTAGCCGCACACGCTCGTGGGGCTGCGCTGTGCTGCGTGGGTGCGGGTCGTGGTCAGCGTGCGTTCGCTTTTCTCAAAACTCCACTCCGAGGGTCCGAGCGCATGGGGGCGCCTGGGGGCCTGCGCGCCCGGGGCTTTTGGGAGGCGCCAGCGTCCGAGCCTGCGCACCTCGCGCAGGAGGCTAAACCCCCGAAGGCCGGCGCGGGCCCGGGAGTGGGGGCCATTAATTACTCTGCGCCAGGCCTAAAGCCTCCAACCCCCAGCAGCGGTTGGCGTGGATGTCCTGCGGATTTTATTTGCAAACAATGGAAATGATTTGTTTTCTCTAAAAAAGGAGTGGGCAAGGCAGATATTGGAGGAGGGGGTGGGAGGAGGAGAAGGAAGGGGAAAGGGCTGAGGAAAAAAGTTTGAAAATGCCTTGAACTATTCACTGTCGAGATGGCTAATCAGTATTGAGGCCGGAGGGCAGGCGGGCCGCCTTTCACCGCCGCTTCCCTTTCATCTCGGGCTCGGCGGAGGCGCTCAATTAAAAGCCTATCAGTTTGTAAGTAAATCAACGCCTATCAGAGTTGTCACATCAAACAAAACGATTATTATTGCAGCCCGCCTCCCCTATTAATCTCCCTCGAAGATAATCCGCCTGACAGGTCAGGCCCGGCGAGCTGGAAAGCCTGGCCCAGAGCACCCAAACAGTCCCGGACTGGCGCGCGCCCCCGGGGGCCTCCCCACCCCTGTCCTGCCCCGCCTCGCGGTCCCTGGGAGCGGGGAGAGAAAGCGCGCGCGGAGGCCTCTGCACCCAGGTCCGCCCCACCCGACTGGGAGCAAGGCCCAGATTCGCGGGGCCAGTAGGGGACAGTCCCGCGCGGCCCTCGCCGCTGCTCGGGGCAGGGGAGAAGCCTGGCGTGCAGGAGCCGCGGCCCGGCCCGGGGTCTCGCCACGGCCTGCGCTCTCCTCGGCTCTCATTTCTTTTCTTCCTCCCTTCTTTTTGTTTTCTCTCCCGCGTCTTTCTGGGCTCCCCCATCTTTTTCCTTCATTTCCTTTTCCCTTTTTTTTTACTTGCCAGGGAGTATTTCCCATTCTGGCTCTCTCTTCTTGGTGTGCTGTATAAACCTTTCTTGCGCAGCCACACTGCCTGGAGTAGGATGTTCTCAGGGCCCGGGCTATTTCTCCCGGGTTGCCCCAGGAGTGTGCAGTTCCCAGAAACTCATGGCAAAGTCCTCTATAATCTCTTTCCGAGCAGGGGCTCTGAGAAGCTCTGCGCCTGTTTAAGGGTTGGGTGGGTTTGGAGGGGTGAAGAGGAAAAAGAGGGAGAGAGACTGGTGGACAGTTGTCCTATTCTGGAATTAGTATTTTGCCTTGGAATTTCACAGCTGTAACGTTGCCGACCTCGCTGTTGGCGTTGCCCGGGCTTTTCAAATATGTAGATAAGACTCAAGGGGGCATCCAGGCCTCAGTAGTGACTATGTGTGTGTGGGTGGGTGCCTGATACAAGTAAATACACCCAGATAACTGCCTCTGTGGCCTCAAGTTAGTGTCCCAAGAGTTTGGGTGGGGCCTGGCTTCTAGAAGGCGCAAAAATCGTGGCCTTCTTCCCAGTGGCCTCCGGCTTCCTGCTTTGGGATGCCTCGGAATCGAGCCGGACCCGCCTTTTTCTGCGCTCTTCCTCCACATCTGTAGACCCAAACGGCCACTGCCGGAGCCAGGTGGAGCCAGGATTGAGGGGTAGCTGAAGTGTCTGTGACGAAAGGGCTGCCCGAGGGAGCCCAGGCCTGCCACCTCATATGTCGGGTTCAGTGCCCCGCGAAGGCTCTCCGCGCCTGTATCTCGGAGGACCCCCAGAGCGCTGCAGTATTGGGCGTCAGGGCCGAGCCTCTCGCAGCAGTCACGCCGCAGTCCGAGGCCACGGACATCCAATAGAGCCCACTTCAACTTGCATGGTGCATGGGGTCCAGGACCGGTGGCCCCCACACAGGGTTTCCAAAAGCCTCTCCATTTGTCTGCACTCTCCACCGCCGACCTTGTAGGAAATTTATTTCCATGCCCAGAAATATTGTTTGGACACAGTGGCTCGGTTATCTTCGCGCCTGCTTTTCTTAAATACATTTATTTCACCTCTGCCACGCTGCAGATATTTAAAGATCTGTAGATACCGTAACCCTCAGCGATGCGGGACTCACTCTGGTTATAGATAATATTCTCTGGGTGGTTATTTGAACATAAGTTCTATCTCCAGCCCAGATGACACCCAAGCAGGGGCTGTAAAGGACACTTGCTCTAGAATGTTTTCAACTGAAATATATGTCCACACACGGATAATTTAAGAGTATTTTTATATTTCTCTCTAGATCTAAATATTCAGATGTGTTAATTACATGCCCTAGAAGCTGGAAGCGATCAGTGGTGTTCACACTGGACGTGGAGCTGTTTGTATAATTTTCATCTCCCTGCACTTACACATGACTCTCAGTCTAATAAATTCAACCTTGTCATTTTTAGAATCGACGGGATTTCTCTGGCTGTCGTTTGCGCTGCATTTATCCGAATAAATCCAGCTCGCAGGCATCCTGCAAGAAACGGCTCCCGGCTCGCGTGTACGCCGACACCTTGGCCCAACGCAGGACTCGAGGTGGCTTCTAGTGCCCGGGTGGCTGCAAGTCTGCCCTCCGAGGGAGGCTGGACAAGCGGCGCCCCCAGGTCGAGCGGCCTCTCGCTGCCTGGCAGTGCCTGGCAGCCCCCACCCCTGCCAGTGCTTCGGAAACCTGCCTGGCCAGGTTCGCCCGCGGTGAAAAATGAAAGCAAATTCCCCAACAGAGGTAGCCGGAACTTTCCTCGACGAAGGCTCCCTCCTGCGCCTGTGTCTGGAGAACCCCCAGAGCGCTGCAAGTTAGCAAGAGAGATTCGATGGCGGCTCTGGAAGGCGCACGAAGGGTGGGGCGGGGGAGCAAAGAGGCCACTGGGTGACCCAGCCTGGCCCGGGGTGAAACGCTAGAGAAGGCGCCTCGCCTTCCTTATTTCAATGCAACTCCTCGGCCCCAGACGGTAAAAATAGTTTCCAAGCTGCCGCGGACGCCCAGGATGTGTTTGCAGAGATCAAACTGGGGAGGAGGCAGCTTTGTGAAAGTTGCAGAAAGATTAGCCGAGAAGCGTCCGCCCGGCGGGGCTCAAGAAAGCTTGGGGACAGCTCCATGTTCCTTGGGGCGGAATGGCCCAAGAATTGGCCTGGGTAACCCCCTGCCCAGTTCTCTGTCCTCACTTCGAGCCAGTGCTTAAATAACTTCCCGCCGCCTGCCCTGCAAACTTCCCAGCGCGGCGCCGTTGAGGCCAGGACACAGCAAAGGCTAGCAAAACCCCGCCGCGGCGCGCTCGGCCCCAGCCCTGAGAGGCTGCGCGGGTGGGAGGACCAGTGTGGTTTCTGCTCCCACTCGGCTGCCCAGACCCTCAAGACCGATCCCCCAACTCCTGGGAGCGGGTGCTTCCCTCTGGGAGCCGAGATCTTGCGGGGCCAGCGAGGGCGCAAAGTGCGCGCGCTGGCCCGCGCGGGGGCGGCCGCGCGTCTCTCCGCGGGGCCTGTCGCCAGGCCGGCCGCGGCGGGTGAGTGATGAGGGCAGAGAAGGGCGCCCATAAATCGCGGGTGTCAGGGCGAAAAACTCTCTTTATTGTCTGCGTGATGGATGGGCCCGGGGACGAGACACCAAATACTTCGTATCGCCTTTAAATGGGAACACATTTTCCGCGGCCATAATTCATGTTTTTTAAATAGAAAGTTTGAAATGTTGCCTATATTTCACCAGCCCTGACATATTTATGAATCGCTCCCTGCATGCAAATATCATTACTTAAAGCGCCGGGGAGAGCGCGGGGGAGGGGAGGAGGCGCGGTTCCCGGGGCGCGGGGGTGGTGAACCGGGGAAATATCGGTGGAGGGGGGCCATCTCCCTAAAGGGCAGAGGGTGAGGTGCGGTGAATAGCCGTATCCGGAAACCGAGCGTGCCCCCGGGCTTCTCTCCCGCCGCCAGACCCCGCACAGCCGCCCTGGGACGTTTTTCGAGGCTTGGGACCTAAGACGGGTCCCCGGACCCTGCTGGGAAACCAGGGGGCGTTTTTCGTCCCTCTCTCAGGCCATTATCCAAGCTGAAACCACCTTTTATAAGAAAAAAGTTTAAAGAAAAAAAATTTAACAAACACAAATAATAATAATAACCCAACATGTTTCGCGTTCTTTGCCACTGCATCGATTTTATTGATTTTCATTCTGCAAACCTGGGAATGTGCGCGCTCGGGAGGGGAGGCTGTCAAAACCCAGCCATCGCGGGGACTGGATGGGGGACAATTCTCCGACGCCGTGGCCTGGACCCGCCCCCACCCAACCGGCGCACCACCTCCCAGGCACCACGGAGCCTGCGCAAGCTGCGGGGCCGTAAAGGAACCGGCCCCCAATCTCCGGGGCTTCAGTCCCGCCCCTCTCTCTCCCCAGTGCCCTGCAGCGCTCCCAGGGTCCGTGTCTGCCCTCCCCAAGCCCCCACTGTCAATACAATCCCTGTTAAAAAAAAAAAAAAATCTTTTAAGAGCCAGGCACGTGCCGTCGGCCTCTCCCCTGCCCGCCTGGCCCAGGAGGCGCCCACACCTGCGCCCTCACTTGCCGAGACTTTACCTGTGCAGTCCCCGGCGGCGCCTGCAGCCGCGCAGGTAACCGAGAAATGGAAGGGAGGGCTGGGGAGTGAGAAGGACAGAGAGCACCGCCCGACACAACCAGACGCGCGGACCCGGGGCCTCCTCTCTGGACCGGTGCTGGGGCCCTGGCAGAACCAGCTCCGGGAGCCGAAATTGAGCCAGGAAGAGTGGGCCGAGGGAGGGGCGAGGGGAACGGGCCTCGGGAGGGAGGGGCGGGCCCGGCGGCACTTCCGTTGGGGGTGGGGCTGCGGGCTGCCGCGCCGGTCCCGCCCCTCCGCCGCGCGGGCCCGCCTGCTCCAGGCCAGGCTCCGCCCCCACCGACTCGGAGCTGGATCTCAGGCCACGGCCCCCCTAATCGCGCCCCCAACCCCGGAGGCCTCGGGCTGAACCGGGTTTCGCGGGAGGGCAGAGGGCGGCTCCCTTTTCCTCACCTGGGGGTACTCTCTTTTTAAGTCATAGGAACAGAAGCATCTGCAGACTAGGATCCCAGGCCCAAACTTGCACGTGAGATTTGTTGAAACTTAGGTCATTTGGTACTCCTGACACCTGCCTGGCCCAGGGGTCCTCACGCTCTCTCTGCGGATGTGATCAGCCGTCCTCTCGGACAGTGGGGAATATAGTCCGTGCTCATAGGGTCCCACCTATCTTTCAGGAAGAACAAAAGCAAAAACTAACACTTTTTGATTGTTCATTTTGTGCCAGGTGCCATTTAAAAATTTTGTATGAATTATGTCCTCGCCCACAGCGACTCTCTGAGGTAGGTACCATGAATGCCCCATTTCATAGATAAAGAAATTGAGGCACAGAGAGAAGAAATCTGCCTTGCCTCACCCACATCCCATCCTCATCCCTTCTTTCCTTCAGATCTGGGGCATGCCAACTCCTTACTCTGGGGGAGTATTGGAGGGAGAATTCTACTTTTCTGATGGGGGAGTACCAGCCTGTTAACCACAACCATTTGCAGCTGAAGCCAGTGCAGAGCAGGAGGGGGATCTGCACAGAGGAGAACAGTATAAATGGCATGGGGTCATCTCAGCCCCTGGCCAGCTCCCAGCCTAATGGGAAAACCGGACCATTGAGCATTCCTTGCTGTTTCCCTGTAGTCCCAGCCCAAGCCAGCGTGCTCTTTCTTTAAAAAGCAAATCCAACCATGTTTCTCTTCTGCTTAAAGGCATCCGGGTTCCCATTGTTCTTGAGAACAAGTTGAGCTTGCCTCCCCTGGCTGGCGGGTCTACACTGGCTCTGCCCCAGCTTGACTTTCTGCCTTTGTCTGCCTCCACACCCCCTCACCCGGAACTCCTGCTACCCAAGGCTTCCTTTTAGTTCCTCAAATGTGCCATGCTACTCCCCACCTCAAGGGCTTTGCTCCTGCTTTTCTCTGTCTCTCTGGAATGACCTGTCCTTCTCTTCACCTGGCTTGCGCATACTCTTCCTTCAGGTCTCAGCTCACACATCACTTTCCTGCATCCTCCCGCCTCCCATTACCCTCACTTATAATAGAATTTCCTGTTGAGAGTCTGTCCGCTTCACTGGATAGTAAACTCCCAGGGGGTAGGGACTAGGGCCGTTCCTTCAAGGAACAAATGAAGAAGGAACATTTGTATAAACCACCAACTATGATGAACGAATGAAACTGCCCTTTTTGGGGCCACCAGTAAGTATTCTCCATGGTCTCACATTCCAAGATGTCCTCAACTTAATGAGGGCGATGATACAAATCTCATGAAAACATACGTTATTTTGAATGCCTTTATTGTAAATGTCAAATAAGGGGATGCTGGAGGAGGTTGGAGAAGAGGAATATGCATGGATTACAGCCATTTATTCAGGGTTTCAAGATGCAAGATGTGTTGGTTGACACAATTTAATGGAAAACCATGCCACCCACGACCATCTCCCAGTGTTGGGCATGTATGTCTCAAGGCTCTAGCCTGCACCCCTTTTCCTCTTCCTTTCTTCACATATTATTGCTATTACAGTTCAGTTCTTACTAGTTTCTGACTGAACTGCTGCTACAAGAACCTTCTAATTGTTCTGCCCATCCTCCACCTCTCCTGCCTCTAATCCATTATACATACTCCTGCTGGGTTAATTTTCCTGACCACATCATTCCCTTACTCAAAACTCTTCAGTGGCTCCCTATGATACAATGTAACACTTGACTCTTCATAACCCACTTCCAAACTACTTTTGTAAAGCTTTAAGATGCATTCCAAAATTATGAAAGAAACACATATTCACCTCAACCAGGAAAACACTCAAAGATATACAAAGAAAAACATTAGTGATCTTCCTCACCTCCTCTGCATTTCCCACCCAGTCTCCCAAGACATCCATTGTTAAGGACCTGGGGTATAACTTCTACCTCTTTCACCATGCTCCATGCTCATAATAAACTATATTCATATATGTGGAGCTATTGTGTTATTGCCTATTTATACAAAAAGGATTATATTAGGGGTCTCTGCAACTCGCTCATTCATTCTTAATAATAAATGGGTCTATAGATATGGAATGAATATATTCATTTTTTAGCTACATAGTAATTTTAATTTATTTTTATATATTTTTTTAATGTATGTATATATGTATGTATTTTAGACAGGGTCTCACTTTGTTGCCCAGGCTGGAGTGCAGTGGCACAAACATGGCTCACTGCAGCCTTGACCTTCCAGACTCAAGCGATCCTCCCGCCTCAGCCCCTCAAGTAGATGGGACTACAGGTACACACCACCACGCCTGGCTAATTTTTGTATTTTTTGTAGAGACGGGGTTTTTCCATGTTGCCCCAGCTGGTTTTGAACTCCTGAGCTCAAGGGATCCACCTGCCTTAGCCTCCCAAACTGTTGGGATTACAGGCCACCATGCCGGCCAGCTACATAATGTTTCATAAGATGTATATACTACACCTATTCAACCATTCCCCTATTAGTGGGCACATAGATTGTTACCAGGTTTTTTTGCTAATAAAATTTCTTATGTCTATATCCTTGCAATTAGTGATTTTACTTCTCTAGGATAGTTTACCAAAAGTGCAGCTACTTACACATCAGCCAAATTGAATTTCTTCGTTCTCCCCACATGCCCTGTGTTTTCCTTCTGTCTCCTCTCCTTGGAAAGCCCTTGTCTTCCATGCTTGTGTGTCTAACTTCCAATCCTGCAATGGTCAAATCTGATACCAGAATTTAGATATATTATCTGATATCCACCTCCTTCCACCTTCCTCATTTGAACACTGTAGTAGTGTACCAGGCCCAGGCAGTGGTTTGCGATTGGCATAGGCCAATCATGACAATCCTGTTTTCATCTTTCCCTTGCATCCCTGTAGCTGGGTGGCCATGCAACCTATTTTGGCAAATGAGGAACAAGTGGAAGTACAGGGGTGGCAAAGCAGTAAGCGAGTGTTGAGAAGCACTCTATTTTCATGATCAAAGGGGATGATGCCTATGGTTAGACCCTTCCCTTTCCCCTCCTTCCTTGCATGAGCTTGGACATAATATCTACAGCTGTAGTAGCCGTCTTGTGACCATGAGGGAAAGTCCTAGAAAACAGAAGAAAGAAATTTAATCCTGATGTCATTGGGACACTGAGCCATCACCAACAATCCTCCTTCTCCAAAACTTTTATTTTGTTAGAAAAATCCCTATTCGTTTAAACCAGTGAAATTGGGGATTTTTATAATTACAGACAGACATATTCTTCGCCTTCTTCAACAAGAAATACCACCCTCCGTCTCAAAAAAAAAAAAAAAAAAGAAAAGAAAAAGAAATGCCATCACAGTGGTCCAAAACAGTTTTTAGAAACTTATATTACAGACTTGCCTTAAGTATAGTTTTTGAAATAGCCTCAGAAGCAGGTAAACATTCTTATGGCATGGCTTTGGTATTTTAGAATGGCCAAAAGACACCTGGAGGCAAGTGTTGTAATACCTTTAACCTTCAGTGCTACAGTAAAGTATTGCATGGTGGACATTTAATTTCTTCCTACTCATTTGGTTGCCTAACATCTGAATCCTCTTCCTTGTTGGAAAGCAGGGCCCGCGTCTGATTACTGAAGTGGGAGAGGCCACATCCTCCTTCTCTCTGCCCTCTAACCAATGGATGCTCCCTACCTGGGTCTCAGACTCAAGGGGTGAGCAGAGGATTGTGGTAGTTTGGAAACTCTTCTCAGTAGCAGCAGTGAGCCCAGTGCAATAGCATTGACTAGGAAGGGCAGAGAGGACAGTCACTGCCATGTGCACTGTGATCATGGCAGCCACTCAGGCAGTGGCCTAACTCGGCTGGTATGGTAGCATGGCCAACTGCATTTCCATTTCCCAGCTGCTGACAGTTCCTGTCCATTTCCCAAGTCTAGGTCTCCAGTCTTCCCACTGATTCTGTGAACTTCCTGATATCCTTCTGATACATTCCTTTTCTGCTTAAGTTAATCAAAGCTAGTTCTGGTCACTCACAACCAACAACGTCAACTGATTTGCCATAGCCTGGCTGTTCAGGTGGCTTCTAAACAGGTCCAATGGTGATTACTTCTTAGTTGTGTCTGTGGGTTCCTATGATGGGTACTTGTGTGGGACTCCAGCACCAAACAGCCTGGCTGAATACCAACCCAACCGGGTAACGACTTCAGCTGAAAAACTGATCAATGCAGTAAAGAGAAGCAGTCATGTCAGCACTGAGTGAGAGAATCACACTTGGTTTTACTGAGTGCCTACTGTGTCCTGGACACAATTCTAGGTAGCTTACAACATTACCTTACCTCTTACCAAAGCCCGGTGAGAAAATGATTTTTATCTCCATCTGGTTTGAGAATGTACAGAATTTTTTCCCTTCTAGCCCTTCCCTCCCACAAGCCTGGATGACACCCAGTATGTCTGATGAAGGTGTCTAAGGCATCAAAGGACACTGTCAAGATCGACTGCCTTAGGAAACAATCAACTCTGCTTCTTCTTAGCAGAGCTTAAGAGCTTAAGAAACTGGTACCTTGGGGTGCTCAAAAATGTTTGTGGAATGCAATCAATGGCACAGAAACATCTCCAGGGGACATTTCCTTGGGAAAGTCATGGCCTGAAGCATTTGGGGTCTTGTGTGAGTACCAGGGAAGAGGTAGGTTTTCCCTACTCACTGCACTGCACTTTCCCAAACCTTGACCTTGGCCAATATGCTTCATGTCTCTGGGCTTAGTGTTTATTCTTCTTTTCTCTTCTTTTTCTGTCTCTATCCCTACTTTTTCCCTTCATTTCCCCTCACCTTTTCTGTTAATCAAGGCATTAGTAAGGACACAAATGATGTCATCTTACTTTTATTGCCTACATAGTCTACCATATGCACCAACTGCATTCAGTAAATATAGGTTCGGCCAGGTGTGGTGGCTCATAGCTGTTATCTCAGCACTTTGGGAGGCTGAGGTGGGAGAATTGCTTGAGGTCAGGAGTTTGAGACCAGCTTGAGCAACATAGTGCGACCCTATCTCTACAAAAAATGAAAAAAATTAGCTGGGAGCAGTGATGCACACCTGTAGTCCCAGCTACTCAGGAGGCTGAGGTAGGAGGACAGCTTGAGCCCAGGAGATGGAGGCTGCAGTGACCTGTGACAGCACCACTGTACTCCAGCCTGGGAGAGCAAGACCCTGTCTCAAAAAAAATTAATATATAGGTTATATAAATACATTTTTAAAGATTTGACTTTCTTAGTCCCCACCTTTGTAACTGAACATGCTGCCCTGCAGTGACTCCTACCAGCTCTTTGACCACACTCTCATATTCACAACGTTTTACTTGAACAGCCAAAGGCTTTATCATGTTCTCAGTCTCCCTGCCCTGCTGCTTCAGAAGAAAAGGGCGACCAGCCCCTTCAGCGGGGGTGGGGGTGTGCAGTGAGAAGTGGCAACAGTGGCCCGGGGAGCTGGCTGGTGTTGGGAGGGTGGGTCTGCCAGGCTGTGGGCAGGGATTGGGGGGATCTGGTGGGGATCAGCTCTGACCACTAGCATCATCTTTGACCTCTTTCCCCCTTAATCATAATTAGCACCCAGACTGTGTTGACTGATTCTCCCTTTGAAATGGGAGATCCACAAGCATTTATGGAAGGAGCAAATGAGTTACTTCCTGCAGAACCCAGGTATGAAAGGAGTTAGTAAACATGCCAGAATGAGGCTGGCAGTCATGGGAACCAAATGTAGATTAACCCAAAATGTCACAAAGATAAAAAATAGGGGAATAAGGGCTTTTTAGGAAGGATGGCATTCCATCTTCCCCGAAATGCTTCTGCCTCAACCTCAGTTCTCCTCAGTACCCATCTGAAATCCTCCTACGGTAGCCTCCCCTAGTCCTACCTTCCCAAACACTGCTTTGATTGGATCCCACATTGCTCCAAACCCTCATGGACAATTCATTTTCTGCCAAAAAGCATTTCATGTGCCTTAGCTTCTCTCCTTCAATCTGTTTTTTTTTTTTTTTTTTTTTTTTGGGATGGAGTGTCACCTACTCTGTCACCCAGGCTGGAGTGTAGTGGCATGATCTCGCTCATTGCAACCTCTGCCTCCCAGGTTCAAGCGATTCTCCTGCCTCGGCCTCCTGAGTAGCTGGGATTACAGGCGCCCACCACCACGCCTGGCTAATTTTTGTTTTTTTGGTAGAGACAGGGTTTCACAATGTTGCCCAGGCTGGTCTTGAACTGCTGGCCTCAAATGATCCACCCACCTCGGCCTCCCAAAGTGTTGGGATTACAGGCGTGAGCCACCATGCCTGGCCGCTCTCCTTCAGTCTTACTGTCAAGACTTGCTTTCCACTGTCCCTGAGGACCAGCCATCCAGCCAGCCTGGAATCTTCCCCCTGCACCAACACACCCTTCTCTGTCCCATCTGTACTCATTAGGCTCCCTCCTGTACCATCCAGCTCAGGACACAGCACCGCCCTGCCCCTCCCTCCATCTGAGTAGAGCATGGTGCTTCAGCATGTGGTGGTCTCTGGGGCATGACTGCTTGGGTCTAAGGAACAGCAGTACCACACTTGCTAGATGTGTGACCTGGGGCAAGCTTCTTCACCTCTCTGAAGTTTCAGTTTCCTCTTCTGCCAAATGGATGTAATAAGGATCTGTACTTCATATGGTCGATGGGTAAATTAAATGAGACAATGCATGTGCCTGGCACAGAGAGTGCTCAAAGTGGTCATTATTATTATTATTATCCCCTGTGTTCTTTCTTACCTCTGAATCCTGGCGTGCTTGCTGTCTGTGCCACTCATCTGGCACTTAATTATCTACTAATTGATGATATATTTTATTAGCTATTTAAATTCTTATTGTTTAGCTTTTTGTGTATATGTGTGTGTTTAACTTTCCAATTAGGTCTTAAGCTCCTCCAGGGCTGAACCAGATGCCTTCTTTATACTCTCAACACGGACTAGCAGAGAGCTAAGTAACAAGCAGGCACTAATTAATGAACGCTTATTAAAATGGGTAATAAAACGTTCAATGCCTGTATAGTTTTTTCACAACCAGGATCTCCCTTAATCCTCGCAACAATCCTATAAGGCCTATATTGTTATCCCCATTTTACAGATGAGGAAACTGAGGTTCACAGAGAGTCAATTGCTCAAGTTCCAAAAGTAAGGGCTCTTTGTGGCCTCACAAGAGCTTCCTTCAGCTTTCAGAAATCCTGGCAATGCCTCCCTCTCATGCTCTAATGACCAAAACACACCTTCTCTGCTAACCCAGTTAAGCATCCCTGACACCTCTAACATTCTTTCCATGTGCTCATGGGAAGAGATGTTGAAGATATATCGTTAAATGGAAAAAGCTGGTTATGAAAGAGCGGGGGTGCACACAAACCCACAGCAAATACATATCACCTAGAAATCTGGCTGCAAGGGAGTCTATGGGACGGCTGGTCGTCTTAGGGGGTGGGGTCATGGGTGATTTTAATTTTTTCTTGCTCACCTGTAGTTTCTACTGGAAACATTCATACTTTTAACATTGAGAAAAAAACAATACAAGTTTTGTTTGCTTACTTGTTTAACAGAGACAATGATGGAAGCCTCCTAGTTGCCTTTTACTAACAAATGCTCCTAGTGGAGGCAATATCTTCCCTCTCCCTTCCTCCCTCCTCACTCTGAGCCAGGTGGGCAGAGACCCATCGCTGGCACTTATTAGTCACAGGTTTGAAATGCAAGGGTGGGTTGGGGAGGTAGAAGTGATTGGTGTGGGGTGGGAATTTGGGGATTCTTTTATCCCTTGCATCTCAAAGGCTGACAGGCTCTTGAGGGGTGGAAATGACTGGTAATTAGTGAACCTTCTCCAGAGTATACACGAAAGACACACTTCACAGTCTCCGTGACCTCTGCAGCCCGGTGAGGCTTTGTTATGTAGATGCTCTTAATTGGGTGAGTCACTTACTGCAAACAGCTTCAGGAGAGAGCGCTGTGGGCTGTTTCAGGGAGGCTTCCTACTAGGGCTTCTAACTCAGGAATTAGAGGGGTTGACAGCAATGGCCTCCAGGTAACTCCACTCCCACCCCCATAGAAATGAGAAGTGGTCCCCATGGTTAGAAGTCAACACAGCAAGCTTTTAGGGCATCTTGAGTATGAAGAGTGTTATCTGATGGCCTTCATCCTCCTCCTCCTCCCACTCTCCATCTCCCTCTTCTTTCCAGTTTATTGATTATCCATTCTGGGCGAGGCTGGGAATATTTTGAGATATAAACTGGGTTCCCTTCATTCAAGGAACTGACCACCTAGTTGGGAAGTCAGGAACAGATATGTGTGGACATAACACCACCAAAAAGCAGGCATCCATGTCAGGCCCAAGGAAGATGCATTAAAATGACATTTCAGACCCTGGAGCAGTCACTGAAGGCTGGACCATCAGGGAAAGCCTGTCCACAGGGACAGCAGGACTTGGAAGGTGTTCTGGGGAGAGGGATTCCCAGGATTCAGAAACTTTATAAGCAAAAGCATCTTCAGGTCACTGTCACACCCAGAGCTGTGGCCCCCAGCACCCTAAGCGTGGTGCAGACGTCAGAGACACAGAGTGCACTGTGGGAATGACTCATGGGTGCTCAGGCAGGCTGTTGGTCCTACAGAGTCCCATCTGCTGCTTTCCCCAGAGGAGGACACAATGCATGAAGGCTTTCAAATGCATCATGTCCCAAATGGAACTTATCATGTGGTATTTTGGTGAATGACAGCATCTAAGCTCCTTCATCCTTTGCTCCCAAACAGGCATTACATTAAGGCAGTTGGGCGGCAATCTCTTTGCAACCATCCCCTCCTGTCCCCTTGCATCCCTATTGCTGCATTCTCTCTTCAGGCCCTCGCCACCCTTTCTAGGGGTAGGATACACTTGCAGGGTCTCTGCGGACATTTTCCTACTCTCCCCCTTCTCAGCCATCCTTTCCCAAACTGTCAGATTGATTGCTCTAAAATGCCGACGTGCTTAATTTTACTCCCATTGTCCTCAACGTGAGGCCTAGTCAGCTCTTTCCCATCTGGCCCTTGCCTGCCTCTTTTGCTGTCCAGATCGTCAAGGTCACCAATGACCCACAAATTGTTAAATCCAATGTTAATGCTCAGTCCTCCATTTACTTGGCCTTAACCAGCACTGGACGCAGTTGATCATGCCATCTTCCTTTCAGTCCTTCACTTTGTATTTATTTGTAACATTTTCAAACATATGAAAAAAATTTAAAGAATAGGACAATGAATGCCCAGTACCCTTCACCTCAACTCACCACCTGGCAACACTTCGCCACATTGGTTCTCCCTCTCCTCCCCACCCTGCCACACACAATTTTTGGGAACCATTTGAAAGCTGTGGGCATCTTGATGGCTACTCTTAATTTCTTCATGTCCTAAGGAAAAGGATATTCTATTATGAAACCACAAGACAGCACAACGCAGAAAAGTAATGTTAATTCAATATCGTCAGTAATATTATCAAACAGTTCACATATAAATGTTCCCAGTTGTCCCTATCATGTCTTTTTAGCTGTCCCTCGTTCCAGTGTTCAATAAAGGAGCATGCATTTGACTTGGCTGTCATGTCTCCTTGGCCCATTTTTATCTAGAACAGTTCTCCCAGCCTTTTTGGTTTTTCATTATATTATTTTGGACAGTCTAGTGTTATTGTCTTATAAAATATTCCACTTTCTGGATTTGTCTGTTTCCTCACCCGTGGATTCTGGTTAAACTTTTAATGGCAAGAACAGCATGCAGGTGGTATGTACTTCCCATTGAATCACATCAGAGGCCCATGATGTGAGGTCGTATCACCCTTGGAGATGCTGTCTGAGCTGTTGGTTAGGGTTGTGCCCCTTAGATCTCTCCACTGTAGAGGTACATTTTTCCCTTTGTAAATTCCCCTTTGTCTGTGGGGTGACACTTTGTGTCTATTTTTAATTTAATTTAATTTTATTTTATTTATTTTGAGATGGAGTCTTACTCTGTCACCCAGACTGGAGTGCAGCGCCATGATCTCAGCTCACTGCAACCTCCGCCTCCCAGGTTCAAGTGATTCTCCTGCCCCAGCCTCCCGAGTAGCTGGGATTACAGGTGTGCACCACTAGGCCCGGCTAACTTTTGTAATTTTAGTAGAGATGGGGTTTCACCATGTTGGCCAGGCTGGTCTCAAACTCCTGACCTCAAGTGATCAGCCCTCTTCGGCCTCCCAAAGTGCTGGGATTACAGGCGTGAGCCACCGCACCCGGCCTGTGAGGTGATACTTTGGAGGCCATGCAAATATCCTATTCATTCCATGCTTTCAACATCCCCTGGTGATCCTTGGCAACATTGGTTATCACCTTGGGAACCCTGTCTTTTCTGATCACTTTCTTTTCTTGGCTCCCAGGCCCTAACTTGCCTTTGATTCTTCCTTTCCTCTCCAGTTGCTACTTCTCAGTCTCTTTGTGATTCTTCCATTTTCTTTGACCTCTAACTGTTGGAGGGTTCTAGGGCTCAATCTTCAGATCTTTTTCATCCTGTCTTTTGGCTTTATATGCCACCTGAAAGCTGAAGACTCCCAAATTTCTAACTCTAGTCCAGATCTGTCTCTTAAATTCCACACTCATGTATCCAGTTTCCTTCTTGTCATCTCCACTTACAAGCCTCAAAGTCAAGGCCAGGCACGTGGCTCAAGCCTGTAATCCCAGCACTTTGGGAGGCTGAGGCTGGAGGATCACTTGAGCTCAGGATTTTGAGGTTACAGTAAGCTCTGATTGCACCACTGCACTCCAGCCTGGGCAACAGCGAGACCCTGTCTCTGAAACCCAGCCAACTAAAAATAAGCATCAAAATCAACTTAGGCCAGGCTTGGGGGCTCACGCCTGTAATCCCAGCACTTTGGGAGGCCAAGGCAGGCAGATTGCCTGAGCTCGGGAGTTTGAAACCAGCCTAAGCAACATGGTGAAACCCCATCTCTACTAAAAATACAAAAAATTAGCTGGGTGTGGTGGCCGGCACCTGTAATCCCAGCTACTCAGGAGGCTGAGGCAGGAGAATCGCTTGAACCTGGGAGGCAGAGGTTGCAGTGAGCCGAGATCGTGCCACTGCACTCCAGCCTGGGCAACAGAGCGAGACTCTGTCTCAAAAAAAAAAAAACAAAACTCAAACTTATCAGGTCTAAAAATGACCCCTGATGCCCTTCACCCTCTAATTTTCTCATCCATTGCAATTCATTTATTCAAAAGATATTTGTTGGGCTGGGTGTGGTGGCTCAGCCTATAATCATCAACATGTAGGGAGGCCGAGGCAGGTGGATCGCTTGAGCTCAAGAGTTCGAGACTGGCCTGGGCAACATGGTGAAAGCCTGTCTCTACAAATAATACAAAATTTAGCTGAGCATGTTGGTGTGTGTCTGTGGTCCCAGGTACTCGGGAGGCTGAGGTGGGTGGATTGCTTGAACCTGGGGGCCAGAGGTTGCAGTGAGCCGAGATCTCACCACTGCACTCCAGGCTGGGGGACAGAGCCAGACCCTGTCTCTGTCAAACAAAACAAAATGCAACAAAAAATAAAATCAAACTATTTGTTGAATGCCTACAATCTGCCTGACATGACTGTACATTTTGGGAACAGAGTAGTAAAAAAAAAAAAAGAAATTCCACCCTGTGGAGCTTACTTTCAGTAGGGGAATCAAAAATAAATAAGTAAATAGAGAGTAATGAGTGCTGTGGAGAACCATACAGCAGGGAAGGGGGATGGGAGCACCAGGGTGGACAGGGTGATTAGGGAAGGCCCCACTGAGAAAATGAGATGAAGCCGAGACCGGCAGAAAGTGAGGGATGGAGCGTGACAACTCTATCCTTCTGGCTGCTCAGGCAAACACCTTGGAGCTACGCTTGACTATTGGTTTCTTACACTTTCCATGTCCAATCCATCAGAAAATTCTGTTGATGCCATCTTCAAAATACATCCAGGCACTGTTCACAGTCCACAGGATTCCTGTGACAGCCTGCTGTCTTGCCTCCTGGCCTCTGTCCCTTCTCCATGATCCATTCCCAGCACAGCAGCCAGAGCAGTCTTTTTATTTATTTTTTTATTTTTTTGAGACAGAGTCTTGCTCTATCGCCCAGGCTGGAGTGCAGAGGCCCGATCTCGGCTCACTGCAACCTCCACCTCCCAGGTTCAAGCAATTCTCCTGCCTCAGCCTCCCAAGTAGCTGGGATTTCAGGCATGCACCACCACACCTGGCTAATTTTTGTACTTTTAGTAGAGACAAGGTTTCATCATGTTAGTGAGGCTGGTCTCGAACTCCTGACCTTGTGATCCGCCTGCCTCAGCCTCTGGAAGTGCTGGGATTACAGGCATGAGCCACCACGCCCGGCCCAGAGCAATCTTTTTTTTTTTTTTTTTTTTTTTGAGACAGAGTCTCACTCTGTTGCCAGGCTGAAGTGCAGTGGCCCAATTTAGGCTCATTGCAACCTCCGCCTCCTGGGTTCAAGCGATTCTCCTGCCTCAGCCTCCTGAGTAGCTGGGACTACAGATGTGCCCCACCACGCCCAGCTAATTTTTGTATTTTTAATAGAGACGGGGTTTCACCATGTTGGCCAGGATGGTCTTGATCTCTTGACCTCGTGATCCACCCGCCTTGGCCTCCCAAAGTGCTGGGATTACAGGCATGAGCCACCACACCCAGCCAGCCAGAGCAGTCTTTACAAAATGTGAGTCAGATCAGGCCCATCCTCTGCTCAGGACCCCCGATTTAGCCAGGAGTGCTCATGCCTGTAATTCCAGCACTTCGGGAGGCCGAGGCGGGCAGATCCCGCAAGCTCAGGAGTTTGAGATCAGCCTGGGCAACATGGCAAAACCTCATCTCTCCAAAAAATTTAAAAAACATTAGCCAGGTGTAGTGATGCGCACCTGTAGTCCCAGGTCCTCTGGTTGCTGAGGTGGAAGAATTGCTTGAACCTGGGAGGTTGAGGCTGCAGTGAGCTGGGATCATTCCACTGCACTCCAGCCTGGGTGCCAGAGCAAGACCCTGTCTCAAAAACAAAAACAAAACAAACAAAAAACCCTCTCCATCTCAGGTGGAGTACAAACTCAAGTCCTAACCTCAGCCTATTTGGCCCTACATGATCTGTCCCCTTCACACCTGCCCTGTGACTTCACTTACCATTACTCTCCCCCATCACTAACTCCAGCCCGACGTGCACTTGCTGCCTCAGGGCCTTTGCACTCGCTGTTCCTATTGCTAGGCACATTTTCCCCCTAGAAGTTCACTTGGCTCTCCCCTACTTCCTGCAGATCTCAGCTTCATCTCAGTTTCTCAGTGGGGCCTTCCCTCGTCACCCTGTGTACCCGGCACTCCTGTCCCCCTTCCCTGCTGCATTGTTCTCCACAGGACTCATCACACTCTGTATTTTCCTTCTCCCCTTCCCCTTCCCTTTCCTTTCTTTTTTTCTTGTGTTGCTCTGTTACCCAGGCTGGAGTGCTGGGATCACAGCTCACTGCATCCTCATCCTCCTGGGTTCAACTGATCCTCCTACGTCAGCCTCCTGTGTAGCTTGGACTACAGGCGCGCACCACCATGCCCAGCTAATTTTTTGGTAGCTTTGTAGAGACAGGCAAAACCACATTTACCAGGCTGGTCTTGAACTCCTGGGCTCAAACGATCCACCCACCTTGGCCTCCCAAAGTGCTGGGATTACAGGCGTGTGCCACCACACCTGACCTCCTTGTTTATTTTCTGTTCTTCTACTGAAAATGAGCTCCACAAGGGTAGAAACTTTCTTTTTCTTTTTTTTATAGCTATGTCTCCAGAGTTTAGATTCCTGTCAGGCAGACAGTAGGCACTCAACTAGTATTTTTTGAACAAATGAACTGAATGAATTAATTTCTAGCACCTCAGTATAAGCTATAAATCCTCTCAGGTTTAAGGAAGTACTGGTACCTATAATGTCTGCATTCTCTACTGGCCACTAGTAGCTATTTCAGTGAGACGGGAGACCAAGACATGCCTAGGAATGGGGTTCAGGGTTCAGACCATAGCTGTGAGATGGCACACATGGATCCAAGGTTGGCATGTGTCTCACATGGCTATGTGCTTACATGTATGTTTGTGGGCTTTTTTTTTTTTTTTTTGAGACAAAATCTTGCTCTGTCACTCAGGCTGGAGTGCAGTGGTATGATCTCAGCTCACTGCAGTCTCCGCCTCCCTGGTTCAAACGATTCTCCTGCCTCAGACTCCCAAGTAGCTGGGATTATAGGCACCCGCCACCACACCTGCCTAAGTTTTGTATTTTTAGTGGAGATGGTGTTTCACCATGTTGGCCATGGTGGTCTAACTCCTGACCTTAAGTGATCCACCTGCCTTGGCCTCCCAAAGTGTTGGGATTACAGGTGTGAGCCAATGTGCCCAGTCTGTTTGTGTGCTTTTGTGTGTCCACAAGATTCTGTGCCAGTGCAGACATGTATAAGGGCCAGCACTCCTTCTGCATTTTTCCCTCTTCAAGAAAACCACAGATGCTTTATAGAGCTGTGGAACCTCTGTGTGTCCATGAATGACTCTGCTTCCAGCTGCTGCATCCAAAAGCCTTAGTCCACCTGTGATTTGGAGCTGAGGAGCAAATCAAAGCCAGGTGCAGCTGTACTGGAAGACTCTTCTTTCTGGTTGGAGTGACACTTTGTCCTTGGAAACAATCGAGTTCAAGTTCACCACTCAAGCATAAGCAAAGTGACTACATGAGACTAAGAGAATGTGTTTGCTATTCCCTCCGCAAACCCTTCTCCCAAGGCCTTCCCATGGCTGGCTCCATCTCATGATTCTGACTTCAGCTCAAATGTCGCTCCCTTGAGAGAGGCCTTCCCAGAACATTCCACAGCTGTCTGAGGCCATGCAGTTTGTGCATCACAATAGCATTATGCAGAGGGGGTGAGTGGGGCCAAAATCCAGCCTGGGATCCACTCCTCAAGGATTTCATAAGAAAAAGGCTTTGGAGGGCGAGCAAAGACCTTGGACACTGTGTCTAGGTTAGCACCCCCCATCTCCCATACCCTGTCTCACATTGTCCACTTTTGTCTTCATAGTATGGATGACTGCTATCTGAAATGAGGTATTTTGCCTACTTGAAATTATGTTTCAACTTGTTAGCTGTCTTCTCCCACCATAATGTAAGCCTCACAGGAGTAAGGACTGTATCTGTCTTGTTACTATTTGTCCTCCCAGTGCTCGACACATAGTAGGTGCTCAATAAATATCTACTAGTGAGTGTATTCTCTTTCTTTTAGATTTATTTTTATTGATACATAATAGATGTATGTATCTTGGGAGTACATATAATACATTTATATAATTTGTAAAGATCAGATCAATGTAATTTTTTTTTTTTTGAGATGGAGTCTTGCTCTGTTGCCTATGCTGGAGTGCAGTGGTGCAATTGCAGCTCACTGCAACCTCCAACTCCTGGGCTCAAGGGATCCTCCTTCCTCAGCCTCTCAAATAGCTGGGATCATGGGTGTGTGCCACTGTGCCCAGCTAATTAAAAAAAATTTTTTTTTTTTTTTGTAGAGATGGGGATCTCACCATCTTGCCCAGGCTTGTCTCAAATTCCTGAGCTCAACTGATCCTCCCACCTCAGCTTCCCAAAGTGCTGTGATTACAGGTGTAAGCCACTGTGCCCAGCCTCAATGTAGTTCAGCTATATATAACTTTAAATATTTGTCTTTTTGCTAGGAACATTCAAATTATTCTCTCCTAGTATTTTGAAATATACAATAGATTTGGGGAGATGTGCATTTTTATCTAAGTAATCAATAGCTCCTTAGATCAGTTAGTTTGCATTTGAGGAAACTGAGGAACTTAGGAGTGGAAGGATTAATCTAATCTATGAGCACCCAGTGAGTGAGTAGCAAAGCTAGCTCCTGAACCCAGCTCTCCTAGGCCAGGGCACCGCCCACCACAATGCTCCAGCAGTATCAACCTTCATCTGGCCCTCAGAATCTGGCACTGGTGGTGCCAGGTGCACTTGACACTTGCTTTGCCCCGGGTTCACAGCTGCGAAGAGAGCCTGGGCTTCTTTCGGAGAAGTGGGAAGAGACTCAGAATTAATACTGGTAAGTCACACCGGAACCCTTATGTGCACATTATTATTATTGCCCCCCCCATATATTCTAAAATAATCCCTGTAAATAATTATAAAAATAAATCTCAGTGACAAATTTTTTATTTCCAGGAACACATTTATTCATCATAATCTCTTCAGGGGTAGGACAAATTGGAGCACTGAGTAGTGAATACAATTTGCAAATAGGCAATATAAGTAGAGAGAAAATTAATATGTATTCCTTGATGCTCTAAAAGGAGAGGAAGAACATTAATAGCCATTTCCTTGCAGACATAACTTTCAAAATGTTATTTCTGATCTATCAGCGTGAGGCTCCATATGAGGAAAATGGTTGCAACGTGACAAGAAGTGATTAGATGTGAAATGGCATCTTTCAGGTGCTCCTCTCAGCCTCCTTATCCTGTTTTTAGTGGGACATAGGAGGAGTCCTGTTTTCTTTTCTGGCCTGGGGTCACCTGCTTATTTGCTGGGTGACCTTGGGCAAGTCCCTTCTGCCCTTTAAGCCTCAGTTTCCCTCATCAGTAATTGGAGTAGATGATTTCTAAAGCAGTGAGTTTTGGATGATCATAAATCCAAATTATTTTGGGAGTACTTGAGAAAAATACAGATACCAGGGGACCACCTTAATGAACTGACTACCAAGTTCTATGTATTTTAATTGAGGGTGGGAGGAACCCTTCCCCAACTTCCAAGTGGCAGAACCTCTCCAAGTCAAGCTGGGATTCTGGAAAGGTGCTCCCACTGGAAATAGACAGTTGGGTGGGTTCTCTTTCCCTCTTGAAGGTCCAACGTGAGCCCCCCTCCTCCAAGTCAGCGATGACTTACCTCCCACGCCCAGCCAAGGACTTGGAGTTGCGGCGAGTTCCAGGTAAAATGGGAAATAAGATTTGTTTCTCATTGCTGTTCTCAGGATTTGTTAAAATAGTACTAAGAGATTAGCAGATAGTAGTTTTCATGGTAAATTCTCTATTCTGTGCCAATCTCCTCCTTTTTTGTTTTTAATTATAAAAGTAGTATACGCATGTTACCAAAACCACACAAGAAATGGAGTGAAAAGCAGAAGCTCCTTTCCCACTCCCACCTTCCTCAAACCCACTCCATTCTCCACAGCCAACTAATGTTTGCATTTTACTTTATTTTTATTTTTCTAGCAAGAGAATCTTACTATGTTGCCCAGGCTGGTCTCAGTGCTAGATTACAGGTATGAGCCACCATGCTCAGTCCTATTGTTTGCATTTTCACAGAGAAATAATGACAAAACCTTTTAAGACCTAAAGAGAAGGAAAACAGCCATGTGCAGTGACTCATGCCCATAACCCCAGTACTTTGGGAGGCTGAGGTGGGTAGGTCGCTTGACCCCAGGAATTCAAGACCAGCCTGGCCAACATGACAAAATCCCATCTCTACAAAAAATACAAAAAAATTAGCCAGGTGTGGTGGTGAGTGCCTGTAGTCCCAGCTACTGGGGAGGGTGAGGCAGGAGGATCACCTGAGCCCTGGGGTCGAGGCTGTGGTGAGCTATGATTGTGCCACTACCCTCCAGCCTGGGACCCTGTCTCAAAAAAATAAAAATAAAAATAAAGAGAAGGAAAACTAGAGGCACTGAGAATAATAAATTAACATTTGTGGAATGAACACTCATCCTAGATTATGATGGTATTTAATATATATTTTTAAAAATTCAGTTTGTTCTGATTGGGAAATACTGGAGGGGCTTTGGAGCACAGATCATCCTCAGTCCCCTCACATATGTGCAAGTACTTTGAAGAGGGCCCTGGAAACCTTTCTTCTTTCCTGCACTTCCTAGACTTTCTCCTTTAGGCTGAAAGGGGGCTGCTTCGGCAACCAAGAGCATTTCATAAGCAGAGCATTTCTTAAGTAGACACCCCGCCTTTTTTTTTTTTTTAATTGAAATTTGAATGTGGTGAGTCTGAATTAGGGCCCACGGCATGATTAATTACAGCAACCATCTTAACCTGCCCGGGGGCTGGGCCTGAAAGAAATGAGGCCAGGCTGAAGAGAAATACAGCTAAGGATAGTTAGGAATGCTAACAAAACTTGGTTAACTGGCCCTGTTCTTCTCTCAGCTGCTAATGCACAGTTGGAAGATTTAAGGAATCAGTTCCTGTTTCACTGGTTCTGGCCGACCCCAGAATCAACTCCCTTGATTGGAAATAAACAGGATCTTCCTTTTTGTCCCCAGGAATGTGATGGAGGAAGGACTCTAAGGCAAAGGGCCTCTTCTGCCAAAGCAGAATAATAATAACAATGATGACAATAGGAATAAAATATTGCCCTCTTCATCAAGGGCAATAAGAGAACGTCCAGTTGTATGAATTGAACCTTGTTGCTCTCTATGTGCCCGTCAGAGCTCCAGAATTCACAGGCTCAGGGTGGTCAGCATAGGTTGGATTTGAACTTTCTGTTTTGTGGTCCTCCTGAGTGCACTTGTACAAGCTGGGCTACGTGCTTCAATTTGGGGTTCAGAAAACAGGATCACAATGACAGCACTTCTTGCTGACACAGTGCTGTGAATGTCTGTGCACAAGTCTGAGCGTCTCTCCTGAACAGTATTAGTCATGGATGTCCCTAGTGCCTAGCACAAGGCCAGAAGCTGGGGCACAGCGGCTGTGAAGTAAGATGGGCAGGATAGGAAGCTTGCAGCTCACTTTCAATGAGTCATGGAGTGGGGTGAGAGGACCGCGACTGCATGAGCCCATATTTTACCTCAGTGCTCCTGGGGCTGGGGCAGAAAGAGCTGTGTTCAGGACAAAGCCCCTACAGGACTTGTCTGCTATGTTCACCCTTGTAAAGTCTTTGTATTCCGGAGGAATTATTTGTCTAACTCCTAGGTCAGTCTTATCTCAGTGTTTTTTTTTGTTTTGTTTTGTTTTGTTTTGTTTTTGCTCTCTCCCCTCCCCGAGGGAGGGCTACATTATGGAGGAACTTTACTATTTCTGTTTAATCTTCCTTTTTGTTGGAAACAGTGATAAGGAGGCAGAAGGATGTTCCCCCTCCCGGCTTCCAATCTTCCTTGGTCCAGGGACACAGATTCTTTTTCTTTTCCTTTTACCTTTCTCCCTTCCCCCCTTCCTCCTTCTGTTCCTTCTATTCTCCTTTCCCCTCCTCCTTCTCCTTGTTCTTCTATTCTGAAGACTAACTCCAAAAGCTGAGGAGTAAGGACAGGTGAATCCAGTTTGTTTCTGCTGGTGTCCTCCCCCAACAACATTCAGGAAATTACTTCTGCTACGGTCTGAACGTTTGTGTCCCTCCCAAATTCATATGTTGAAATCATAACCTCCAAGGTCTTAGGTGGAGCCTTGTGGGGGGTGATTAGATCATTGGCGTGGAGCCCTCAGGAATGGGATTAGTGCTGTTACAAATGAGGCCCACAGGAGCTAGCTTGTCCCTCCTACCATCTGAGGACACAGGAAGAAGGCCGTTGTCTGGGAACCAGAAAATGGGCCCTCACCACACACCAAATCGTGGGTGCCATGATCTTCAGCTTCCCAGCCTCCAGAACTGTGAAAAATAAATTTCTATTGTTTATAAGCACCCAGTTTATGGCATTTTGTTATAGCAGTCCTAGTAGACTAAGACAACTACTTTGCTCAAGAACTTTCAATAGCTCCCTATTGTTATCAGTTTACAGTTCCAACACTAAAGCCCCCCTCCGACAGAGCTATCCTGATCTTAATTTTTGTGATTTCTGCACATGATCCTTCCCCACACCATCAACTGGCCTTCTTGATGTGTTCACCAAGCAGAGACAGCAGTAGGTGGGGAAGCATTTCCAGCTGAAACTAACAGCTTCTGTGAAACCTCCCCGAGGGAGGGCTACATTATGGAGTGAGAGCTGGGAGGGCTACATCTCCCTCGGGAGAGCTGGGACAGGTGGCTGAAGAGGTAAGAATTGATGGGATTATATGAGATCTTCAGGGACATACTAAAGATTCTGGACTGTATTAATTATTAGTTGATTAGGAGCCATTGAAAGATTTTAGGTAGGATCTAATTGGGCTTTTAAAATGGTTGCCCTGGGGCTATGTGGAGGAGGCAACAGTAGTGAGAGGGTGTGGAAAGGGGGAAAGATGCCGGCCCACTTTGGTGACATTGGCAGTGTCTGCAGAACAGCCTATGCTCAGATGACCCAGCTGTGTATGGAGGCAGGGGGATGGATGAGATGACCTTCAGTAACCCCCTTCTGGTGGGGGAAGGGAGAGCCGTTCTCCAATCTCATCTTTGAGTCAGCTTGGGCCTGTTTCCACAAGTCCTCTTCCATCTGTCAAAGCCCTTCTAGGAAAGCTGAGCTGAAAGGCAGCTGCGGAGGGCAGAGTGCTGGCTGGGTCCGGGCTCACTTCCTCCTTTTCAGGCAGGAAAAGCAGACAAAAGTGCACAATGGACCAGAGAGGGCGCGTCCAGCAGAGAAGGAGGGAGAAGGCGGGGGAGCTGGTCCTTGGGGCAACAGGCCTGGGAAGGTTCCCTTTGATCCCCTTATCTCTGGAGGGTAAGCTTTCTTTTTTGGCCTGCAGGACCTTTTGTTGCAGCATTTCCTGGAATCCCCCAAAGTAAACACAGTCAAGACTGCATTCTTACTGCTCTACTCTTCTGAGCCTGCTCCTCCCAGCTGAGAGAGGGGCAGGAAGGTCAACCCTCCGAGATCAACACTGCTCATCAAAATGCTGACAACGGCCCACCTAACAATGTGTTAGGACCGGGGCTGTCTGAGAGACGATCCCAGTTAAGGCTGGGCTGGCTCTTAGCTGCAGCAAGAGTGGAAGATGACAACCAGTTGATATCTGGTAGCTCTGTGCATCCTGGACTTGGAGGCAAGAATAGGCAAGGAGAAAATCTGGATCCTTCCAGAGAATTCCAGAGAAAAACAGGCATGGGTTTAGGGAGTCACCTGCCCACTGGGCCTACTTTCATCCAGACAGGAGGCCCATGGCCAGCTCTTCCAGATGGGGATGGGGTGGGTGGGGAACAGCGAGTAACCCCACTGATAACTTCAAGCCTCACAAATCTCTTGCCCTCTGAGGAGCAGGAGAAGAGAAGCCTGAAATTTGGGGTCACCAGCCAATTATCCTTCCCCAGGGTTTATTATTGTCAACTCTTAGAGGCCACAGGGAAAGGGTGGGGTGGTCTTCACCAAGCCAGCGTTTTATTTATAGGGAAATTCAACCCCCCCCAATCCCCCTCCCCTCCTACAGATGGAAACTGGGCCGCACCAGGAGTCCTTCAACCTTCTAACTTTCCCTCTCCCCAGCTTTGATGAGGAGGGGCGTTCAGCCAAGAGGCCCCTCCTCGCTGCAGTTGAGGTCCATTATGTAACCCAGCTTGCGAAATGCAGGAAAGGCCCGGCTGGCTACAGCCCGGCTAACGGCTCAGAAAGGGCGCCCCTGATAGGAATACCCCCACCTCAGGCGTGGCCCAGACAAACGCGATAAAGTTGTGGGCATGGAGTTTTGGGCATTGGGACATCCGGGGGAGGGAGGGGCGCGGGCAGTCGGGGTCAGGCCGCCGTCGGGGCGCAGGGCGCTGCGGGCCACCTGTTGCAGCCGGCGGCCAGGGCTCACCTGCGCGGAGACCGAGCCGAGGGGCGGCGGCGGCGAGCGGCGGAGCTGAGGTCCCCGCGGCTAGCCCGCGCCTCCGGCTTCCGCCGGGTCAGCTGACTGCCCAGTGCGGAACTGTGCGCCCGCCGCGCTCCCCTGCCGCCTCCCCGCTGCCGCCGCCGCGCCCCCGCGCTCCGTCCCGCGCGCCCGCAGCGTCCTGGCCGCCATGGCCGGGCTCGTGGTGCGTGGAACTCAAGTAAGTCCCGGCCAGCCCCGCCTCCGCCCGGGGCGCAGTCCGCGTGGGGAGGGACGGCGGGGCACAGAGGCTCCCCAGGGCCTAGACACCCCTGTCCCCGCCTCAGGGGGCTGCGTCTGCAGGGGGTGAGCTTAAGGCGCTCAGGCTCGCCCTAGTGGGGCTAGGACAGACCTCGTTTCGGGCCTGGCACACCCCCTGGATGTGCGGGAAGAAGACCCGCAAGGTCTCCCGTTCTCCCCACTTCCCTCTGCCCTTAGCGCCTCACTGAGCAGGCCCAGCGGACACAGTGCTGACGGCCCCCGCTACTTTTGGGGGCCCACAGAAAATGTTCCAATTTCATAATCAGAATTTTAAAAACTTTTGGTCAAAGAATCCATTTTGATAAATCACATTGATATAGTCATCTTTATACCAATGCAGTTGTAATATATAAATTTACTTATTTGTAAATGGAGGAAGGGGTTTATGAAGGCAAAAGTGTCTAGGGTACCCAAAGTCCCAGCACATCCCTGGAGATGAGGGTGCTGGTGGGCCCTGCGCTGAATGGGCTACGCCATAGCGAAAGGCTGATGGAAGGCCACCGACCTCCAGTTCTCTTTCTACACTCGATTTCTTGAACAGGAGTCTGTGATGAATGGCAACACGCCAGTTTCAATCCTGGGTGCCAGACACCCAGTCTCACATGCTTTGAGCGCTGTAGTGAAGCCTCAGGTGTTCATTGTTGGAGGGATGAACCCAGCCACGCTGGGACCAGGTGTCTTTCTTACCTGCTGGAAAAGCCAGTTCTCTGTCTTTAACCTCTTCTCTGCTCTGATGAAGCCAGAGCCCTCTTACTTTCCACCTTTCCCTGCACACCCTGGAGAAATAGTTCTGAGTTTTTGAAGCTCTCCTCTTGGATTGCCTAAGGCAGGTAGTGTCAGGCACAATTGGATTTTGAGATTACTTTGGGCTGAAGGGAATGATTCCTCCTTAGAGGAGATTCTAGGGGTTTTTACAGCTCCTACAGATGCAGTGAGGGCCAACTGTGCAGCCCATTAAACTAGCCGCTGCCTGTTTTCTTTTTTTCCAGAGTCCTGTCATTTCATCAGGTACACATGTTTATTGAGTGCCTACTGTATGCCAGGCACCATGCCAGGTGTTGTTGGAAATTAGCCTTTCCTTTGTCTCTGGGCACCCCCCATTTAACAGTTTTGTTGCTCAGGAATGCTGGCTCTGTCCCTTGACCCACAGCCTGGGAGGAGAGAGCTGGAGAAAGACCAGAGTTCAGAAGTGAGCTAACAGCCTGCGGAGAGGCTAAAAATGACGGGTCTTGTGCAGCCATCGGGGAAAGGGGCTTTTTTTTCTGGGAGTTAATTTACTGCCTGGAGGGAGGGGCTGGACAAGAGGGTCTTTTCCTTCTCTTGGAGTATCTACCTAAGAAGGAGGGTTCCCTGCCCCCCAGACCCTAGGTCTCTGCGTTTCAGATTTGGTATTCTCCCGGTGTACCTTGCTACAAGTTCATGGGGCTGAGCACTTTCCTGTGCTTCCTTTCCCTTTGCTCTTCCTCCGTTTCCGAGATTCGATTTTTCCTGCAGCCCCTGTTCTTAGCCTACTCCAAACAGCCCAAGGGCATTCATGGAAGTGTGGGTGAGGCATTTTAGGCCCTTGGGGACTGTTTTATTAGACCGAGTTGCCTAGGGAGGAGCTAAGAAGGTAGGCTGGGAAAATGCCCCTGGAGTCTTAGTGCCCCATTTCCTAAACTGCCCAGGTTAGTGGATTTGAGTGTCTGGCCCCGGAGGTGGTTTTTTTGTTTGTTTGTTTGTTTGTTTGTTTTTTTTACATTCTGCTCCCAGCGATTTCTAATGGCGGCCGCTTTAAGAGGTAGCACCTTGGATGTGGGTAGCATGGAACAGTACTTTTCAGACTTTAGTAGATCCTTCTTAAAGGGAGGAAAATAAAACCCGCAAAACTTCCCATGAGCCCATAGTGTGAATATAGTTTTTATTACAATGTTACTCAAATATAAAAACATGAAGCCAGAGACAACTTTCCCATATCCAGAGACCTATAAATCCCAAATAAAGGGATGGTTTAAGTGCAAAGAAAAAAAAAACCCTATGGAATTAAACAATTTAATGAGATGAATGCTGCGTGGCTTGAAGTTAGGTCACTGCTTTTAATGCCACTGTGGGTTGACTGCTGTGGAGCTGGTTTTTAGGAGCTCCACAGGCCTATGATGCCACATGCCTGGGGATGTTGCAGTCTTCCTATTGCTTTTCTCTGCAAAGGGCTTTTCATTTGCCATGGGTCTGACTTCATTTGGCTTCTCTTGGCTTGAATGCATCATTTATGTTCAGCATTAAGTCATTTCTCTTTCCTCTAGCTTATGACAACGTAATACGATCGTAGACACAAATACAAACTTGGAATTTGGGCACTGAAATCTTGCGCCCAAGAGATATTGGAATAATGAATCCCTTCTGTGGGGAGAGTGGTCTGATTCAACAGCTGTTTAACAGAGTGGCCACTGGGTGCCAAGGACAGTGTTGTGCACTTTTAATATGTTAGCTCATCGCATTCCTGTAAGTACAATAGGAACGATAATATGCATGGGGCTGTTTCATGAGGATTGAATAGATAACAAGCACATGATAGGCATTTAATAAATGTTGGTTTTTACATTATTCTTAACACCTTTGGAGGAGTTAGTGTTAGCCCAGTTGCAGAAGAGGAAACAGAGACTCGAAGATGGTGACTCATCCGCGACAACACAGCTAGCAGTGGCAGTACCGGGAATCAGATTTGTACCTATGGTTGTTTCTACTCCGACAGCTTCCAGTACCACACATACACTTATTTATTTATGAATGAATGATAAGGTCTTGCTCTGTTGCCCAGGCTGACATGCAGTAGCGCAATCATAGCTCACTGCAGCCTTGAACTCCTGAGCTCAGGCAGTCTTCCTGCCTCAGCCTCCTGAGTAGCTGGGAATACAGGTGTGCACCACTGTGCCCAGCTCAGTATTACAAATTTAAAATCGAGGATCTCCCACCCCTGGCTAGGGGTAGGCATCATAAAATAATCTCCTCAATATCTGACTGTTGACAAACTCATCATCTCCAGAAATGCCCTGGGAGCCAGAGAGTCCCAACGCAAAGTGAAACCTGCAGTCTTCTGCAGTTTGGTTATTTTCTGCAGCTTCGGCTTGGAGGGATTGGGTGTGTACATGGGTGGGGACCCCTTCCAGACACTCTCCTTTCCCTTTCTAGTTTCCTCTCCGTAGGGGTCTTTAACCTGTTATATTTTCATTTGCCTGGTAATGGTGTCCCTTCCTGTTATTCCACACAGGGTGGAGGTCTTAGGGTACAAATTATAGAAAATAGAGAAATTATAAGTTTGAATCTTTGTTCCTCAATGCAGTCTAAATCAAGGTAATTGACTAAATGCAATGGTGTTCTGGATATGCTCTTGCTTCTGTGCCATTTAAGACCTATTAATCTCTGTATCCCGTCTCCCTTTTGCTGAAGAAGCAAACTATTTTTGGTTTGGCTCTTCTGGCCTTGAATCTTACATTAGGTGGTCCTGTGCTCTAAGAAGCTTCCTGACATCCTGAGAGGTAAGGTCTTCCCTCAGAAGCACTTCTTAAGTCTTTTTTCTAGTTTCAAGCGTTGCTTGCAATGTCTGGCAGTGGCTGCTTGCTGCTTTTAAGCCTTTTCCAGCTGATTTGAGCCCTTCAGCCTGGTCGGCTTAACTCACATCTCTAAAAGCTTCTACTTTACCACAGGGGTTATCTAAGCATGCAGATTACTTATCGAGTTGGTTCTCATGCTAAACTTTTGAGACTTGGTCTTCACATTTGAGAACAGTGAGAACAACTTGTATTTTTCTTAGTCTTCCTGGGATGTTGTATAGTTAAGACCATGTAATGAAACAGGCTGCTGACAGTCTCATCAAATGTTGTGAGTGATCCAAATGCTTTGTGATAGCTCTCCTTGGTGCTCCTGTTTCCTTTGAATGGAACTCCTACAGAAGAAAAAGGGAAGCAAATATCCCTCTCTTTTCCCAGGCTGTAACACTCTTCTTGGGCCCTCAGTGTAGCACCGTGGGAGAAGTTCTTGCCCTTTCAGCTCAGAAGACTCATTTTGAAGCCAAAACATGATGATAGATGCACCACTGGCATTTGCTGATCAAGAAAACTCATGTCTGCCTGGTATGGTGGCTTGTACCTGCAATTCCAGCTATTTTAGGAGGCTGAGGCGAGGGGATTGTTTGAGTTCAGAGTTTGAGATCAGCCTGAGCAACACAGTGAAACCCCATCTCTTTAAAAAAAAAAAAAAAAAAAAGAAATCTCACACCCACACGTGGATTTGTAAGCACTCCATGGCCCCCAAGTTGGAAGTCCTTATTTATGGCATAGGACTTGATCTGGGCTCTATCACTAAGAAGCTGTATTGTGCTGGGCAGGGCTCTGGAGTCTTAGTTTGCTTGTATAAAACATCGGAAGTTTTGACAAACTGGGTCTCTATTAGATTTAGTCCTTGGTCATTCTAAGAGGAAAGAGCCCAGTTTCTGCATCTAAAACTCAACGTCTCTGCTATATATATAACAGAGGTCTTGACTGATAATATGTGCAAGACAGTAGTGCAGGCTGGGGTGAATGGGATGGATTTTCTGGTGAGTGCCATGGACCTGGGGTTCATTGTGAACGTACAATACAGAAGAAGCTGCTGAATTTTTTTTTTTTTTTTTTGAGACAAGTCTGGCTCTGTCGCCCAGGCTGGAGTGCAGTGGTGCAATCTCGGCTCACTGCAAGCTCCGCCTCCAGGGTTCATGCCATTCTCCTGCCCTAGCCTCCCGAGTAGCTGGGACTACAGGCACCCACCACCACGCCCGGCTAATTTTTTTTGTATTTTTAGTAGAGATGGGGTTTCACCATGTTAGTCAGGATGGTGTCGATCCCCTGACCTTGTGATCCTCCCACCTCGGACTCCCAAAGTGCTGGGACTACAGGCATGAGCCACCGCGCCTGGCCAAGAAGCTGCTGACTGAGCAGAGATCCTGAGGGAAATCTAAGTCCCCAGATAGAATAGGGCCTTATAGCCACAGTCTCTCTTTGGCATATGGTTTCTGTCTCAGCTTGGAAGCAGAACTTAATTTATTACACAAGGAACTGTGAAGAAAGATGGACCCCAGGTAGAAAGAGGAGAGATTGCTAGATTGAACTTAGAGTCCTTTATTTTTTAGCCTATATCTTCTTGAGTCAAAATTACTTTATTGGAGTCAGCTATTTTTCTGTCCTTTCTCCTTATTTTCTCTCCTCCTAGAGTGAAGTTACTGAAGGAGAGTGGATATAGGATATTGCATTGTCAGCAGTTTGTCCTCATTGGATAGGAGAAGGTTGAGAGATGACTGGAGATGTTGAGGGTGTCAGGGTTCAGTGCAGCTTGTATTAGGTTGCACCATGTAAAAGAGCTATTTTGTGGTTCTAAAATGGTTGGATATTGGTAGTTCACATAGTTGAACCTAATATCTGAGGATGTAAGATGGCCACCATAGTCTTGTTTCCCATGAGGAAACACCCTCCTGGGGAGTCTCTCTCTCTCTCATTCTAAGAGATCTTTGTCTATGTGTGTGGAAGAATGTGATTTGTAGGGAAACCAGAAGAAGGTTATAACTGTGTCTTGGGCTTGAATTTCGACCTGGGGGTTGAGCATGTTGTACTTTAGGGAAACAGCATGCATTGTGGCCCACTGGTCAACTCGGCCTCATGGGTTTATTTTATGGTTTGAGGATTAGTTGCCAGTCTGCCCACAGAGTGCTGTTTGTAAAAATGGGTTCCAAAAACTGGGTGATTAGGGTAGTGAGAAAGTCCACTGACCTTCTCACAGGTTCTGGAATCAGTTCAGATTCAGTTCAGTTCAGCCTTTTAATATTTGGGCACATACAGGTACTTAATAATAAATAATCTGTAATAAATAGAAGAATGCCCAAAGAAATAGCTTTGTGCACAGAGTGGGATTGACTGCCAAAGGGCCTCTGGAGGAGGGACATTCAGGAGCCCCGGACACACATCGTTGCCCTGTTGCCTTCAAATCAGCTTTGTTTGGGTGTGGAGGGCATTTTGTACACAGTGGCAACTGGATGGGATTGGTGGTCTGGGGAGGTTTTCTTTTCCAACCCTATTTGTTCCAGCACCCTGAAGGTTGGATGCTGGTAAGTGCATCTGCTGTGTCTTTTATGAGGTAATGTGCATACCAGGGTACTGGAGAGCAGTGGAGGAGAGGGAGAAGAAGGGGCAGAGGAGCAACTGTTGCAAAAGCCCCTGAGTGAGAGGGCGATTGTTGCGGTTATGTCAATGTGCCCTGATATTCAGGTTTCTTTTGGACACCTGAATCTGGCCAATTTTAGTCCAATTTCCATTGTCCTGGGATTAGTCTTCATCATGTTAACTGCACCAGTAAAGGGGAGCTGTTGGTGGAGTCCTTGGAGCCCCCAAAGCTGATTTGATCAGGGAAACAGTCGCAAGTGTGGCCTTTTTGTGTGTGAGAAACATGCGTTTCAAGTTGCAGAAGCAATCATTGGATCAGTAATTTCAGGGTTGGGAGCAGCTGGGTGATTTCCATTTGCCACATTGTTTCTGTTCCATTTAATTTCCAGGTGTCCTACATAGGCCAGGACTGCAGAGAAATTCCAGAGCACCTTGGCAGGGACTGTGGACATTTTGCAAAGAGGCTTGATCTGAGCTTTAACCTTCTGAGGTATGTAACCTTCACAAGATGTAGGCCAGGCCTGGGAGGCCCAGTCCTCCTGGGTACTTTAGGGCCAAGCAGATAAAAGTCAAATGTTCCAACTCCACATAGGTTGTCCTTTTATGCAGCAGAAGGCTCTGAGATGCATGGAAACACACCCCAAAGGTTTCACTGTGTCCGGTGACTCCTTGGCTGCCTTTTTTTGTGCTGCTGAAGAGGCAGGCAGCATATTGAGCCTCATCCATTTCACACGAGTTCCTATGAGAGAGCCATCATATTTTCACTGTGTTCTCTTCATTTCTCACGGATACCTGTGCAGACAGGTCAGAATACTCTTGGGGAAGGAATGAGATGAAGCCTGCAAGAGTGTTTTGGGGTGTCTAGGTGTGCTTTTTTAGGATAAACACATGTCCCAAAACATTCGTCAAGTCACAGGTAGGGTGTGTGTATGTGTGTGTTTTCTTTCTTTTGTCTTTTTATGAATGGGAGCTTTAAATATTTGTGATGATAATTTCTCCCAGATGGTGTTTCAAAGCAATTTAAATACTGCTGGTGTGGAGTGGGTGGGAGGAAAACTCTCTGACAACTGTTCCAGTCTTGGCAAAGGTAAGTGTGATCTTGTATATTATTCCAGTGGAGAATACAGGCAGTTATTTCCTTTCTCCCTAAAAGGTTATGCCTTGCGCCTGGTTTGGGGGCTTGGAGGAAAGAAGTAAGAGGTACTTGGAAAGCAGGTGTCAGTGGGATAAGAGCAGGGGTCAGGCAGGGCGATCGCTTTTCCTCCTAACAAGCTGGTGCTACCCAGGGCTTTTTCCTCCATGCCCTCCTTGAGAGCTGTGCTGCCCTCTGAGTGGGACAGACTGTCCTGGGGTCAAAGGAGAGATAAGAACCTGAATTCCATTCCAGGGCCCAAGCACTTTCCTGCTTCTAGGCCTTGGAGTCTTCATTTCCCACAGCTGAGTCAGGATACTTGGGAATTAGGAATTTGTAATTGGAAAATGGAACACAACTCTGGAAAATGAACACAACTCAGGGTAATAAGGCACGAGAGGTGGAAGAGGATTTGTTTGAGGTCAGCCAGCGGAACTCCTTGGATGCTGCTCGGGAGCACATGGCCACACAGAGCTGTGTTGTTTCCAGGAAAGGGGCACCCTGAGGGTTGTAGTGGATGGAGAGTGGCCGCTGTCTGTGTATTCTTCCTTACTCCCAAAGGGTTTGTGTGCATCTGGGGAGAGGTGGAAACTGACAAGTTGTAAAGTAGTACACAGGGATGAGAGGAAGCCAAATAAATACATGCTGACTCTAGAGAAATGAAGGATGTGTTTTTTGTTCCAATACCTAAGGAGAGGACCGAGTGCGTGGCCTTGAGTGCTCCAGCTTCCCAGAGCAGACTTAGGCAAAAGGCTCCCTTTCCTGGGCATGGAAGGAGTTCCTCCTGTGTGACCAGCCCCCAGGGGCTCAGGGCACTGGAGCTCGGGTTGTGGTTGCCCTGAGTAGTTAGTGGGAGCCGGATGTGGATTTGAGGAGGCTGGACCCCGTGAGGGAGCATCAGTGCATGCGGATCATGGGACTGGGCTGTTGGGTTTGAGGAAACACAGCCATCTTTGTGATGTCCAGGGGCCCCGCCTTTCTTTGGGAGAGGAGGTACTGGACCTTGGGAGGTGTGTATGTGTGGCAAGAAGGGGCTGTTGGCTCTGAGGGGCTGGATCTATATGGATTTGTTGTAGGAAATGACACATACTAGATGCAGGAAAATTTCATAAGGGGGTGGCTGAAAAGTGGATTCAGAGGGAGAGCACTGAAGATTTGTATTTTCCTTTGTTGAGAGGAGAGACATTTCTGTAGTGTTGAGTTTGAGTTGGTTTCACATCTGGTCAGGAGCCTGTTCTTGTCCGTGTTGTGGTCAGTGTGTGAACTCCACACTGGACAGTAGCTGAGTTTGGGCAGGGATGAGGAGTGGAGGGGTGAGGTCTAAGGTTCAGAAAAAGTTTGTGTTTAAGAACTTGGTTACGCTGGAGGCAGTTGCAGACCAGAATGGAGAAAAGCACTCCTGACTTGAGTTGGGTGTGCTTGGGACTGGATCACCTTTGACCTTCTTTATTTACCTAATTGGAGGGAAGAGCAGGGGAGGCAACACTATTTCTCTTGGGTGTTAGAAGAAGATTCGAGCTTATTTGGGCACTGGTCTCTATCTTTGCCTTCAGCTGAATCAACATCTAAGATGTTTTAGATGCTTAGCTAATTCCTCTTAAAAAAAGAATAAGCAGAGGCCGGACATGGTGGCTCACACCTGTAATCCCAGCGGTTTGGGAGGCCAAGGAGGGCAAATCACCTTAGGTCAGGAGTTCAAGATCAGCTTGGCCAACATGGTGAAATCCTGTCTCTACTAAAAATGCAAAAAATTAGCTAGGCATGGTGGTGGGTGCCTGTAATCCCAGCTACTTGGGAGGCTGAGGCAGGAGAATTGCTTGAACCTGGGAGGTAGAGGTTGCAGTGAGCTGAGATCATGCCATTGTACTCCAGCCTGGGCAACAAGAGTGAAACTCTGTCTCAAAAAAGAAAAAAAGAAAGAGAAAAAAGAATAAACAGGAGAGGGGGAAAATAGGGAGAAGAGAAGAGACAGGAGATTCTAAACTTACCTTCCAAATGAGTGGGGATGGAGTGGATGACCCAAGCTCTCTAGGCTTCAGGGATCATGATATCCAAATGAAATATTGTAAATCCACATCCCATGTTCTATAGAAAGTTTCTACCTAGGCCCCTCTGCCCCTCACTATTTCCGTGGGATTGCAGGGAGCATGTTTCCCAGTCAGGCTGCCCTGCACCCAGCACACCGCAGCTCCCTGACCATCTTTCGGCTCTGTTGTCTGCTATTCTTCCTCTTGAGCAGCCTGCCTGGCCCCACTCGGGACACACCCTTCATTTCTCCAAAGCCCAACACCATGTTATTATGTATTGACTTGTACTGCCAGCTGAAGGTGTAGTGAAGAGGGCTGGGTGGTAATTGTGGCACACAGCAGGAGATAAGGTTGAGATAGCACTGTTCCTGGACATTTTTTGGGTTCTGCTTGCCACAGAGAATTTCTCCCTGGCAGTGCTTCTAATTAGGGTCAGGCTTCCTGCATGTGACTAATGCCTCTTTCTCCCAGGCCCTTTCTCTCTTTTCCATGCCACTTACCATCTTTCCAGAGCTATCCTCAGAAGCACAAAATTCTTCCTTTGTTATATATAGAAAAATTAACCCTTTCCTCTACTTTTAGAACATCTCTACAGGCTTTCTTTCTTTCTTTTTTTTTCCTCCAAAGAGTCATATCAGGATATTGCCTTAAACAGAGCAATACCTTGATAAATAAAAACTTTGCACTCCTCTAGGTTGCAAGATCAGCTGCAGTCCATTTGTGTTTTAGGTCAAAGTTTACTTTTAGGCAAGGAGTTCTGTTTATTCAGTTTTTATATAGCTAATACATGCACATGGCACAACCTTTAGAAGGAGCAAACATGCAGTGAGAAGAAAGTCTCATTTACACCACGTCCTTTAGCCTCCCAGTTTCCCTTTGCACAGCTACGTATTGTTACTCAGTTTTTGTGTCATCTTCCAGAGATATTCCATGCATATACTAACATATGATTTTTAAATTTTTTCCAACTTTATTGAGGCATAATTGACAGCTAAAAGTTGTATCTGTAGCATACAACATGATATTCTGATACATGCATACATTGTGAGATGATTACTGAGCTGAAGCTAATTAACATATCCCTTACCTCACACAGTTCCCTTTTTTGTATGAAGAGAACATGAATGATCTATTGTCTTAGCAGATTTCAAGTATACAATACAGTAATATTAACTATAGCCACCATGCTGTACATTACATTATGTTTAAGTTCTTGATCTATTTTGAGTTGATTTTTGTATATGATCTGAGAAAAGGGATCAATTGTTTTGTATATGGTGTGAGATAAGAGATCAGTTTTTTCTTCCACATATGGATATCCAGTTTTTCTAACACCATTTATTGAAGAGACTGTTCTTTCCCCTTTGTGTGTTCTTGACACCTTTGTTGAAGGTCAATTGACTGTCAATGCAGATTTATTTCTGGGCTCTCTATTTTATTCCGTTGGTCTATATGTCTGTTTTTATGTCGGTATGTATTGTTTTGATAATTATAGCTTTGTAGTATGTTTTGAAGTCAGGTAGTGTGATGCCTCTAGCTTTGTTCTTTTTGCTCAAGATTGCTCTATTTGGAGTCTTTCGTGTCACATGAAATTTAGGATTTTTTTTTCTATTTCTGTGAAAAATGCCATTGGAATTTTGATAAGGAGTGCATTGAAACTGTTGATTGCTTTAGGTCATATGGGATATCTTCCTTTATGTGTGTATCCTTCAGTTTCTTTCATCAATGTTTTGTCATTTTCATTGTACAGCTCTTTTACCTCTTTGGTTAAATTTATAGGAATAAATTTTATTCCTATAAAATATTTTATTTTTTCATGTTATTGTAAATGGGATTAAGTTTTTTGGATAATTCTTTGTTAGTGTATAGGGATGCAGCTGATTTTTGTGTGTTGATTTTGTATCCTCCAACTTTACTGAATTTGTTTATTCTAACAGTTTTTTGGTGTAGTCTTCATGGTTTTCTATGTATAAGATCATGTCATCTGCAAACAGAGACAATTTTACTTCTTCCTTTCCAATTTAAATGCCTCCTATTTCTTTTTTTGCCAAATTGCTCTGGCTAGGACTTCTATTACCATACTGAATGGAAATGGTGAGAGTGGGCATCCTTATTCCTGATCTTAGAGGAAAAGTTTTCAATTTGTTTCTGTTGAGTGTGATGTTAGCTGTGGGCTTGTCATATATGGCCTTTATTATGTTGAGGTAGATTCATTCTATACTTAATTTGTTGAGAGTTTTTATTATGAAAAGATGTTGAATTTTATCAAATGCTTTTTCTGTTAATATGGTATCTTTTATTCTGTTAATGTGGTATATATTATATATCAATAAATGTGGTATATCACATTTATTGATTGTGTATGTTAAACTATCCTTGCATTCCAGGGATAAATCCCACTTGATGATGGTGCATGATTCTTTTAATGTGCTGTTGAATTTGGTTTGCTGATTGTGTTGAGTATTTTTGCTTGTATGTTCATCAGGGATATTGGCTTGTAGTGTCCTTGTCTGGCTTTGGTATCAGGACAATGTTGGTCTTGTTAAGTAAGTTTGAAAGTGTTCCCTCCTCTCCAATTTTTGTAAGTGTTCGAGAAGGATTGATGTTAATTCTTTAAATGTTTGATAAAATTCACTAGTGAAGCCATCAGGTCCTGGACTTTTCTTTGTTGGGAGATTTTTGATTATTTATTTAATGTCCCTATTATTGATCTGCTTGGGTGAATTTTTTTATGTGGCTGGATTTGTATTTACTGCTCGCCAAGATGTTAGTTAAAAGAAAGGCACCAGGTTTCAACCACTCATATAAGGAACATCCTTCTTTGTTGTCTTGTCATTCATTCTTATCCATCCACAATCATTGTTAATTTCATTCATAAAAGAGATAGTTCTGCTGATTCTACTATGGCCACCTGTTTATGCTGGAAAGGAGGGTAGTTATGGACTTATAAGTTCTGGACTTTTGTTTGAAGTTACTGTATGTATTTTTTTCTTCTCATTATACGTCAGAGTCTTCTTTCCTGCATTAACTATGGCAAATCCACTTCTGTGTTAGTTGGATTGTCCAACAGTAAACTGGTGACCTCTCCATGTAGAAGGTCATGGATTTCAGGCTGTATTGTTTTTGTGACTCTTTCCTGGGGGAGAATTAAAGTTACTGGAGCCAGTGTGTACCCTGTCAGGTTAGAAATTGGAAATGGAAGCAAGAAAACAGGCCCAAATGAAATTTCTGGCTCCCTTAAAAGGCTCACACATTCCTCTTTTCTGCTTTTTCAGCCTGGATCTGATTCTTCCTGCTGTGATCAGCCAGGAACCAGGTCAGCCATAGTGACTGTGAACTGGATTGAGTTCTCTGGACTCAATTCTCAGGGTCAGGGTCTTGCCATCCACCTTGGAATGAGGATAGAGGGTTTAGGGAGCTGATCAGGTAACAGCCAGGGGGCATGACATTTTGTCCCTTGAAATTGAATGCATTAGTGAATGTGAGTCCAATGTCTACATCTGTGTGAAATTGTATTTAAGATCTTTATTTTTTAAGATAATTTTTATAAGAGTAACAGTAATTAATATAGAAATATTGGAAAACCCAGAGAAAGTATGGAGGAAACCATCTTCCTCTGAAGTCACTGATAATCTTACCAACCAGAAATCACCATTGTTATCATTGTATTGTCTTCCTAGTCTTTTACAATGCCAAATACTTTAAAAAATGATGCCATTGTTTACATTGTGTTGGAAGCATTTCCCCATCTCAATAAATACTTTACTGCGTTACAATGTTTTTTTAAGACAGGGTCTCACTCTGTCACCCAGGCTGGAATGCAGTGGAACGATCATGACTCACTGCAACTCAACCTCAACCTCCCAGGCTCAAAAGATCCTCCCACCTCAGCCCCTTGAGTAGCTGGGACTATAGGTGTGCACCACCACCATGCCTGGCTAATTTTGTTGTTGTTGTTGTTGTTAAATTTTGTAGAGGTGGGATCTCCCTATGTTTCCCAGGCTGGTCTTGAACTCCTGGGCTCAAGTGATCCTCTAACCTCAGCCAAAGTGCTGGGATTACAGGCATGAGCCACCATGCCCAGCCTGTATCACAATTGTTAAAGGTTTCTCAAGTCTTTCCTTAGTGTTGGACATTTAGTTTTTTTTTTTTTTTTCCAAATTTCTACTATTATAAATAGCTCTAATATAAATATCTTTGTAATACTCATTAATGAGTATGTCTCTGATTAGCTACTTTGACAAATTCCTAGACAAAATAGGGCAGCTTTGGTACAGATGTCAGATTACCCTCTGGAGAGGTGATACCAGTTTCTTCTTCCAAGAGTATTTGAATGTCCATGGTCCCAAATTCTTCCTTGAGCTTGCTCATATTTTACCTTTCCTTTGTTAATTAGTAAAGATAATTCTGTGCTTTAGCCGGTGTTGGTTCCTTAATCTGCTCAACGCAAAGAGGACATTTTAATGAACTGTTCCAGCTTTTTAGTTTCCCATCTCCCCTGATTGGGGCAGGGCAGAGTTCTCCTTGGTGGCCCCATTCCCCTCCCCCAGGGGCCCTGAGTGGGCTGCCTGCTTAGCTTGTTGAATACAGCAGGCAGAGCAGAGCTCCCATGGCAAACAGTGATAAATATTCCCATGTCAACCTGGCAATAAAAGCGAGAGGGTTTAATTGATCTATGGCAACAGGAAGCTTACGTTTTAAAAATTAAATTCTTTGCAGCTGCATCTTATTTTGCATCACTCTGATAAATGCATGGGCTGGAGAATTGCTTAGCAGAAAGTTTCTTAGGTAGAGCTTGCTTGTTGCTTCCTTGGCTTTGGCCAGGATGAGGGTAAAGGGCTTTGGAGTTTGGGAAACTTCAGAAAAGAAACAGTGGCCTTGCCCTTTCTCCCCTGCTGCAGGCAATGAGGCAGACACCTGTAATACTGTCAGAGCTGCTTTGAGGACAGACACACCATACTTTCTGTGTCTCTGTTATGAACTGCTAGACAGAGCTGGGCTGTTAACTTGCTGCTCTGTTGGGAAGATGGGCAGTGTAATGAAAAGAACCAAGGCTTTGGGGTTGGACCATCCTGGCTTGAAATCCTGCTTCTGTCACTCACCTGTTGGTTAACTGACTGTGGGCTAATTGCAGAAGTGTTGAGTGCTGTGTGTAATGTGCCTTCTAAATTACCTGGCATATAATGGGTCTTTAGTAAACATAGTGCTTAGAAGATGGTGCTAGTGAGGCTAAGAGCCTGGGCTTGACCCTCCATGAGGGCCATTTCACTATGGTTGTCATTGGGGCTCCTCACAGATAGTCAGGATTTCATCTCCTTCCACACATAATGTGTTTGCATATCTCAGCATTCTTTGGTATGAACACTGGGCAGAATCTGTAAGAGCCAGTAAATGATTTGCCACTTCGTCTTTTAGTAATATGATCATCAGTCTTGGGTTCTGACTGGAATGAGTATAACCCTTTGCTTATCTGTTGTGGACATAGATTTTGAATGAGAAATACATCTGTGTTATAAGATTTTGGAGTTACTTGTTAATGCAGCATAACCTAGCCTATCCTAACTAATATACATACCTTAGCTTTCCAACTGTCCCTGATATTCCATAGGCTAAACCAGCTCACCTCATATATATTTTTTATCCCTGCCAGCTAGGAGCATATATTTGATCATGTTCCAGTGGGATTGGGGAGAGAAAATTCCCCACCCAGACTCTCAGGAGAACAGTTCAAAGGACATGTTCTGTTGGTAGTGGGTCTTCATTAAATACTGGCTTTGCAGCCAAGGGCCTTATTCATATTTATTTCCAACCTCAAATGTAGTGGTCTTATTTGGGAAGCATGCTGATATTGGGGTAGGGGAGGCAACAGAGCTCATGTCTGTAAGCCTTGAGCAGAAGAGGTGATGGTAGAAAAGATAGACTTTAGAAGATAAATTGTTAGTGAATTTTCAATGTAGTTCTAGGGCATTGATATATCCTGACTGATTCCTAGGAGGCAAGGTTCTATGTATGTTAGAACCAGTGTTCTCTTTAAGCTGAGCAATGCAGTAAAAAAAAAATTTTTGTTCCAAGAATATCACTGGCCATCCTGGTGTCTCCAGCTACCAGCAGAACATACAATGAAAAGATGAAGTGGAAAATGACTTGGTGGGTGATGTATAATGTCTCAGTTGTGACCAGCCTGGCCAACGTGGTGAAACCCCATCTCTACTAAAAACACAAAAATTAGCAGGGCGTGGTGGTGGGTGCTTATAATCCTAGCTACTCAGGAGGCTGAGGCAGGAGAATTCCTTGAACCCAGGAGGCAGAGATTGCAATGAGCCAAGATCACACCACTGCACACCAGCCTGGGCAACAAAGCAAGACTGCATCTCAAAAAAAAAAAAAAAGTTTCACTTAGAAGACTTTGATTCTCTTTACTTACACTTTCTGGAGTGACCTCCCTGCCTGTAGAAGTGTCAAAACAGTCTGACTAGCTTGGGCGTGGTGGCTCACACCTGTAACCCAGCACTTTGGGAGGCTCAGTTGAGCCCAGGAGTTTGAAACCAGCCTAGGAAACATAGCAAGACCCCATCTCTACAAAAAATACACATAATTATTGTATTTATACAATACAATACAATGGGTGTGGTGGCATGCACCTGTAGTTTCAGCTACTTGGGAGGCTGAGGTGGGAGGATCACTTGAACCCGGAAGGTAGAGGCTGCAGTGTTTGTGCTACTGCACTCCAGCCTGGGTGACAGAGCAAGACCCAGTCTCAACAACAAACAAACAAAAATCTGACTCAATAAGGGAGGGAAGAGCACTAAGGCAGCAGGTTTCAGGCCAATGTGAGGGTGGTTTTTGTGGCACTCCCTCCTCCCTAAGGCTTCCTGACTTCCTGGATTTCTACCCAGAGAAAATGATACTTTGTGCCACGGTAAGACTGGCCCAGGAGGTGGTGGGCAACTGGAGAGAGTTGCTAAGGGGCCACAGGACTTCCCTGAGGTTCACTTTCTTGAATGATGATGATCCCTGTAACTTGCAATATAATTTAGAAAGTGCTTTCATAAACATTGTCTCCATATTTCCTGCAGCATTTGCCTCTAAGATAAGACATTCCTAGACTTTTGTATAATGCTTTTTTTTCCCCTCTCACCCATTTTGCTGTCCCAGAATCTTGGGGTTTATTTTCCTGTCTTGTAAAGTCTCTCTCTCTCCCTGAGCTGTTGGAATTTGGGCCGCACTGCCCCACCCTCTCCCTCTGCCCTGCTGTCTGTTCTGAGGACATTATCGTGCATGTGAGTGGTGCTGCCTTCCACATTGTCAGGGTGGCTGTTAGGAGCAGTGGTGATTTGGGGGTGTTAGGAAGGAGACTGGAGAATTTAACCCTTTCAGACTTTCTACTTGCTAGACCTTCAAGTTCTCAACCAGGAAATTCTGCTACTATAGAGGGCATTTTATTGTCACACTGATGGGGGTGGGCTCTACTAGCATTTAGTGGGTGAGGCCAGGGATGCCAAATGTTGTCAGGGCATAGGACAGCTTTGGATGAAAGGAATCCTTCCCCCACCATGCCAACTGCAGCCTGTTGAGAAAGACCTCTGGGGCCCTGTTGGAGATGGCTGGCAGAATGGTTCTCTTGATGAGCTTCATGATAAAGCAGACTTGCCAATAATACCAAGAGAGAAGACTGGCTCTACTCTCCAAAGGAGTCCAGGGACAGAGAGTCAGACAGATGACATCAGAAGTCATGTTTAGACTGGGCGCAGTGGCTCACGCCTATAATCCCAGCACTTTGGGATACTGAGGTGGGCGGATCACTTGAGGTCAGAAGTTCAAGACCAGCCTGGCCAACATGGCGAAACCCCATCTCTACTAAAAATACAAAAATTAGCCAGGTGTGGTGGCATGCGCCTGTAATCCAAGCTACTCGGGAGGCTGAGGCAGGAGAATCATTTGAACCCAGGAGGCAGAAGTTGCAGTGAGCCAAGATTGTGCCACTGCACTCCAGCCTGGGCGACAGAGTGAGACTCCATCTCAAAAAAAAAAAAAAAAAAAAAAAAAAAAAAAAAAAGTCGTGTTTATTTTCAGCCAAGATTATCAAGTATACACTACATGCCATGGCTGGGCAGAACACTTACATATGTTATCTCATTTACTCCCAACAACATTTTGAGAATGGAGCTGTTCTTATCCACATTTCACAGATGAAGCAACTGAGGCCCAGAGAAGCAGAGTAATTGCTTGAGACCACCCTGATAGTTAAATGGGAGAGCTGGGATAAATGGCCCCAGTGGTCTGACTTCAGCTTTACAGTTATCCTAAACTGCTTTTCATGGTGTAAATCTTTTTTCTGTGTGTGGGAGAAGACAGCTACTGCCAAGCCTGTATTTACTTTTGGGTGGGGATTGGGAGGGAAGTTTCCTTCTTTTTTTTTTTTGAATCATTAAAGCCTGTGGAAGTCACTATACCAGGGTCTGAGTAGATTTTGTTGCCCTGAGTTCAAGACCCTAGAGGCCCTGAAGTCATACGTATATAGCATTTCCTGCTCTCTCCCATTTCTCTAAAACCTTTCTGATTTGGAAAGTTTGGCGAGGCAGGACCTCATGAGGCCTGGGAGGTGGGAGTTTCCCAGAGAACTTTTCTTCTTCTTTCTTCCTCTCCCCTGCTCTGTGAGATGTGGTTCAGATCAGAGGTCGCAGCCGTGGGACAAATGGCTCAACAACTGCTGACTGTGGTGCCAGCCTTGGGACTAGGGGACCTTGAGATGGACAACTGCGTGCTTGAATTTTGAGTCTGAAGTGAAAAGAAGAGGTGCGTGGGGGTGTGTGTGTATTTGCACATGAACTCACTTGCCTGCACACACCCCCCGTCTGAAAGGCCTCTTTCCTCTCCTCAGGGACTGTAGTGTTGGTGATTTCAGCTGTTCCCTGCTCCTTGATGATGAAAGGGGAGCGATTATGCTTTTTGCTGGGTGTCTGTGTTTAATTGCAGGGATATAATAACTACAAATTCTCCCTGGCCGAGACTTTTCTAATAAAAGGTTTCTTCCATCCCAGCTGCTTTCTCTTCCCTTTCACACCCCCACCCCCATCACTGTCCTAGCACAAGGTCACTTAGGGTTTTAAATGAGAGAGAGACACACACATGTTCAGGTTTCGCGTAGAGTGTTTTTTTAAAGCTCCTCCTCCAGACCCATCATTATGGAGATCAGCTGCTTGCCCCCACCTCTGCACCACCTCCCCTAAGCTCCTTGCTGAGTTTATACAGAACCCAATTTTTCAGTCTCTTGGGTGTCTGCTTTTTCTCTGGTTCTGAAGAAATAAGAGACGGGTAGAACAGGGAAGACCAACAAAAGAGGTTTAAAAGAAAAAAAAAAATCACCAAACCATTCCTGAGATAAAGCAAGACTTATTAAACACAATTGGAGGGAGGGCAGGAGAGGGGGTGTTAACCCCCACACGGCCCGTTTCCTGCAGCTGGAGAAGTGTTTTAAGAAAATGCACCATTGTTAAAACTTTCTTTTTCCTTGATGGATTTATTTATAAGGTAGAGAAATATTTTCCCCATAATTGGGTAACTCTTAATAGTAGCAATTGCATATTTATCAGTGTGAGGGGCTGTTATTAATGTAACTGTCAGGCCCAAACACATTTCTGCATTAAATCCATTTAGTATGTGCATTATTCGGGCTCGAATGTCACCGGGACATCAAAGCCCCGTAGGCATGGAGAGCTCAGTGCCCTGCTGTGGCTGCCGAACAGGCCCTTGATCAATAAATGTAACATGTTAATGCAGAGCAAATAGAATAAAAGATTTCTTTGACAAGACATGAAAAATCACCTTGTGGCAGCTGGCATGTGATGCCGTTTCTGGGGAGACACTAGCAAAGTTGATCTGACAAGTAAAGAGGAGAGATGATGGTTGTAAGGTGCTTTTGTTTCAAACTTCTTTCTTGACCTGTCAGGTTTTGAAGGCGCCTCAATGGCTCTTTTTTGTCATGTGAAAATTGTAGTCTTAGGTAGTTATGAAGCAGTTATCTCTTCTCAAATTGTGAATGCTGCTGTTTAATTGATTCACTTAGCATTTGAAACTGTCACGCATTAATAATTGCGAAATCCTGTAGATACTGCGTGAGTGTGTCATGCTTAAATGTGTAGTTATCAGAAAATTAATATCCTTAATGAACCGGTGCTTTCAAACTAACATTGCATGAAATCTCTTTTGCCCTTTCATTTGCTGAAGCCACATCCGCCAGTTTGCCGAGAATCACCTCTCGACAGTTTGCTTTCTTGATGCCCGACAAATGCCAGCTTTGCTGTGGGTACATCGCGTGCTCAATGACAATAAATATAGTAATTATACTGGAGTTAGTAATTAACATAATTGTAGTCAATTACGACAAATACAGTGCAGAGCTAAATAAATGAGAGGGGAGAAATTAGCAAGCTAATTGATTTATCTTTACTTGGCTTTCTATTACAACTGGCAGGGCTGTTTTTCTTGGGGTGGGGGAGTGGAGGGGAGAAAAATTCCCCACAAGGATTGTTTACAAATAACTGATTTTGTTTTGAAGTTGCTTTTGACTTACTACACTTCATCCCCTACCCTGCTTCTAAGGGGAAAAAAAGAAAAGAGAGACTTTAAATGCCAAGGGAACATTTTGTTAATTTAGCTACATCAAGCTGAATGCTGCAGCTAAGGCGAGGCAGGATTTAGCTTTCGCTACGTCTTGAGGAGTTATAATTTTTTCTTCTCAGCTATTGCTCTGGTAATAAAAAAAAAAAGCATTTTTTTGGTGTGTGTGTATGTGTGTGTTCTAAGTCTCCATCGGTGAGGTGGTGCTGTGCTGGATAGTACATTTGGGGGTTATATGTGCATGCTAATTTGCTCAATTCTGTGCCGTTGGCTTGGTGTAAGAAGTGGGCATGTTTTCCTTGGTTCAGTCCCACTTGGTCTTGTTATGCCTTTTTCTTTCAGTACCCAAGGAAGGGACGGAGGAAAGAAGCGGCCAGCGTTGTTGGAGAGGTCAAGGGAGGGGATCCAGTGCGGACCCTCTGCTCACTTCCTCCTTCACTACACTTCAGGATTTGCCTGGGGTCCTGGGCTGTCACACTCCTGAGGCTGCGTGGAAAGTTTTTGTTGGGGTCTCGATGCCCATTTGTTTTGAGCTGGTTTATTCTGTGCTGCCTGGAGCCCTGGTTAATGGTGTTTATCGCGCGTCTCTGTTCTTTGTTCACCCTTTTCAACGTGATTGCTGTTCATGCCGCTAAGGGAGAAACTGCATGTTTTGAGACTTGGGGTCGCATCATAGCCTTGTTTTTTCTTGCAAATTTTAGAACAGGATTTTTTTTCCCCCTTTGCTTCTTGCCACAAGATAAGGGCTAGTGGCCAGAGCCTTTTTTGGATCGGGTTTTAAAGCCTTACCCTTGTCTTACCCAAGGTTAAAACTCAGTGATTTCAGGATATGACTTTTTTTTTTTTTTTTAATGTATCCAGTATCCATTGTCAACCTTACCACCACCCTAGGTTATTCCTCTGAAAATTCAGCAGTTTAGCAAAGCAAAGATTTGTTTAGCTCTTCTTCCTGGAGATTTCACTGGATAGGTTTCTAGCCTGACTTGAAGGGAGTTTGAGGCAGCAATTTTAATTCTGTGTTGTGCATATAATCCTTCATGACCTCATGTGGAATTCAGTTTTCCAACTGCATTAAAAAAGCTGCCTGTATTTTATTTCATTGGGATGCACTTGGACACTGCTTAGTGTGGTCACTTGATTTGGAAATCAATTTCTGATATGAAATATTTATATACAAGAAAGCATTTAAATTATTTAAAGTTTACAAGCATAATGGTCTTTCCGATGGAGTCTCAAATTATTTTAGTAAATGTGGGGATCTTTTGAGAGGAAAAGACTTGTATATTTGGGGTGGCTGGAGGGGTAATGTTACCTGGAACTTCAGCCTGATTTAGTTTAATATGGGTCAAAGAGAAATCAGATGAGTCATATATGCAGCTTTGTTTACCCAAAAAAGATAAATTTCAGATATTATTGTATACCTCCAACAGGGCATCCTTCTGTGAATGCCTTCAGAGACAGAGAGAGAAAATGTGTGAAGAAGAGCTCTGGCGGTTGACCTTTGTCCAAATGTGGCATTTATAGTAGTTTTGTCTCTGCCTGGAGTCTCTACCTAGCTGCTGGTTTCCTACACTGTCTTTTCTTTTGAATTTCATAGCAAACATGAGTGGGGAAAAACATAGGTTGATGGCAAAGGAAGCTTCTTTTCATTTTTATTCCTTTAAAATTAAAGTTGTGCTAATTGAAGCTAGCTTTAGTTTGTCCCCGTACTGCTAAAGAAATGAAAGCATGGGATCATTTAGATGTATTCTTTTCAAATACAGTGCTGTTTGCAAAGGTGCCATTTTTTTCCCGAAGACTTTTCTATTTCACTTAGACATACAACCCTCTAGAGGTTTAAATATGTGAGTTTTGAGGTGCTTTGTTCCTCAAAAACCCTAATATGTTTTTTTCTTTTAACATTTGTTCTGCTTCAGCTCTGTTGATTGAATGTATTAAAATGCATTTTGGGGGTTGGTGGAGCAGAAGGTGAGAGGGGATGGGGTGTGTTAAGAGCTTTTGCTGACTTCTGAGGAGATAGATGGTTGGGCATTGCCCACTCACTCGCATGTCATATGTAGGGGTACAAAGTTGTGATCCCTTTCCTCACCCATCATAGGGGCCATGGCTGACACCAGTGTAACAAAAGACAGGTTAGCAAGAGAAAAGCATAGCAAATTTATTTAATCAAAATTTTATGTGACACAGGAACCTTGTGAACTGAAGGCCCCAAAACCCAGGGAATATGATCTGTTTCTATGCTAAGGTTTGATGAAGAATGGACAGCCATGTAGAAATGTCATTGGACAAAAGGGTATGATCTAATGGTAACAGACGGAGGGGGCAGGGAACCCAGCAAGGCCTGCCTGCCTGGATTCTTCTTGGCTTCTCTGTGTAGCATCCTTCCTCCTGGCTATAGGGCAGGACGCTTCTGGAATGAGGGTCTTATGACCCACTATCAGACAAGGTAGGTCAGAGAATTTCTTTGTAGCCAGCTCCTACACAGAAAGGTGGGGGAAGGTTTGAGTAATATTTTTAGGTTTTATGGTTTGTTTTGGGGGAGAGGGGTTCTACTTTCTACAGACCCACCTTGGGGAGGAGGAATTCTGGCTTCTGCAACTCTCACTTTGGGGAAGTAAAACGGGCAAGAGTCGGTCAGAGAGGCCTTGCATCCAAAGCAGCCTCTGAGACCTTCCCGTCTCCTTTAGTTCCAAGTACTCAGCATGCCAAAGCACCATACTCTGGGGTATCGTTTTCCGAGTCCCAACACAGTCTTTAAGGCGGGGAGGGTGCACTGGGATTGCCTGGTGGGGTGTTAATTTTGTTCCAGTGACTTATTTTTCAGAATGTATTCCCTATCCCTTCTAAGTGCTTCCTCTGAAAGTGCTGTGAGCCAGGAGCCTGGGCGGCAGCCATCTTCACCTGTGCTGGCAGTTGGATCACGAGTCTGTCCTGGTTGGCTCACGTGAATTCTTCCCAGATGCCTGAGGTGGACCAATATCACAGAGAGCTAACCATTCTTCCAGTTGTAATTGGATATAGCAAATCAGTACTCTGAATTCAATTCTTTCAGGCTGGGCTTTGGCAAGAAAAAAATCAGCCTTACCTGGGGTATAGAAAAATGGAGCCTGGCAGTGGCTCCTGAAAGTCTTTTGTCAAGTGCTCTGCCTCTGAGGAGCACTGTATTTGTTCCAGCTTGTGTCGTGAAGCCCAGAAGAATGACAGTAGGGGTAAATTTAACCATACACACCAAGGCTTTTCTTATCTTCTTCCTCTAACTGGTGGGTAGAAGTCAGGCCTGGGCCACTTATGTTTTGGAGGATGCCAGTAGGGTTACAGTGGTCTTTCTAGCTGCCTGGTACAACGGGACCCCTCCTTGGAGGCACCTGAGCTAGGTGGTCTTTCTTTAGGGTCTTGTCATGGCTTGTACAGGCATGGCAATAGACTAATCCTTTGACTAAATGAGAGTGGGAACTGCCCAGAATAGCATGATTTCCCCAGAACTGTCTTCAGATATACTCAAAGGCTGAGAACTTGACCACTGTCCCTTGCAGGTCTCCTCCTGTTTATTGTAGATACATAGGTATTGTTGTATACCTTCAGGTATCGAGAGACAGAGTTCCTGCAAAGGCCCCGAGTTGGGTTCCCAGCACGTGGACCTTACACCTGTGATGTTTCCCCATTTGAAAGCTCACATGCTCAATGTGGAGATAAGGCTAATACAGGTGAAATTATTAGAGAACAATATGGGGCCATGGTCAGATTCTCCCTGTGGACTTTGAGAACCTTTCAGTTCTCTCTTACTGGGGAACATAGCGACTCTGTCTACTGCCTGGGAAGCTTATTGTCTTTGAGCTAGTGAGTGGCATTGGGGAGCTATACATGGAGAGAGGGTTCCCAGCCAGCCCAGCAAAGCAGGTAAAATGACCCAGGTGAGACCTGGGTTGGCTCCTAGACAGGGGCATACCTTATGTACACACAGGATAGCACAGTCCAATTAATTGCCAGGAGTATAATAGAGGTTCTCATGCCCAAGAAGTTGTCAGAAGGGAGAGCATCTTCAAAAGAAACTTCATGAAGAAACTGAGACCTGAGCCACCTCCTGGAGGGAGGGCAGGATTTTCCATGCTGCCTTAAGACTTCGGAGTCTGTACAACATCAGGGCTTTGGGGCCAGGATTTTCCTGAGTAGGAATGGTGAGAACCTGATCTGTATGCCCTCAGGGGTGAGTTGGAATCCACAAGAGAAACTGGAGAACAGGGTAAGTTTCTTCCCACATCCAAAGACATAAACCCTTTTGCTGTGTAGCGTAGTGGTGATTCTGGGACATAGAAGCTGGCCATGCCAGAGTCTTTCAGAGAGGCCAGCCAAGTAAGGACTCAAGGTATGGGTTCTCCCATCAAACTTTCACCCTGGAGTGACAGGAGTTGTGGGGGAGACAAGCCACCTCCAGCGGGTGGAGGGCAGCCCATTCCCAGGCTGAGCAGGGCCTGCGTTTCAGCCCTGACACATATACGCGGCAATTACGCTGTTAGAAGGGTCACGGTTAATGCAGTTCTTCCAAGACTCCTGCCACAAGCATGTGCCTCTTCACACCCAGCAAGGCCCTGTGGGCTGGCTCTGTGCTCGTTCAGAAGGGGAGGAACCAAAACTTGAAACCTCATCTTTCAGAAATTGCATTTATTTTCACTCTTTCATGCCACAGTGTTTCTGCAAGGCCAGCACTTAGGGGTACATTCTTCCCTGGGAGAATTGGTAGATTATTGATTCTGTGAGTGCCTTAGGGCCTTTGCAGAAACTCTGTCTCCCATTGAAATGTATGCTTTTCCAGGATGGGATAACAGCTTCTCTTTCAGAAGTGCCCAGGACAGGGTTATACACTAGGTAGGTGCCCCTCTATCAGAAGACACAATCTAACCTGGGAATTCTTCTTTTGCTAAAATGGATTTTATTTTATTTTATTTCGTTTTTTGAAAAAGAGCTTGCTCTTTCGCCCAGGCTGAAGTGCTGTGGCACAATCTTGGCTCACTGCAACCTCCGCCTCCCAGGTTAAAGTGATTCTCCTGGCTCAGCCTCCCAAGTAGCTGGGATTACAGGTGCGTGCCACCACTCCCAGCTAATTTTTGTATTTTTAGGAGAGTCAGGGTTTCACCATTTTGGCCAGGCCGGTCTCGAATTCCTGACCTCAGGCAATCCACCTGCCTTGGCCTCCCAAAGTGCCAGGATTATAGGCATGAGTCACCTCACCTGGCGGTAAAATGGATTTTTAAAAAAACATGGTAATTGCTTATTCTAGAAGAGGTAATGGTACTGGTGACTCCCATTCATCTATCAGTTTTCCCTGATGACCTTCTTGAATCTTTATGGCAAGCAAGGTGTTCTTTCCAGCTTAAAGACAGAGAACAAAAATGTGCAGAGGTTAAAAGGCTTTCCCAAGGGCATGCAGCTGGTCAGTGGGGGGGACCAAGATCTAAACGCAGCTTTGCCTGACTACAAAGTCGACTGTTAGCTCCTATACTGTATTCTATTTGATTGCATGTTTCCCCTAATTCAAATTCATTGTTGTCCTAAGATCTTTATCTGGCAAACTAGTATAGGTTGACTGAGAAGAGGAAAATTGTCTTCCAGGCTCATGAAAAGGGGACAACCCCTACAGCGTAGTGGTGATTCTGGGACGTAGAAGTTGGCCATGCCAGAGTCTTTCAGGGAGGCCAGCCAAGTAAGGACTCGAGGTATGGGTTCTCCCATCAAACCTTCTCCCTGGAGTGACAGGAGTTGCGGGGGAGACAACTAAGGCTGCTGTTGTTTTGTTTTCTTCCTAAACTTATATTTCACCTTATCGTTTTTTCAGGAGGAGATAAAACTGTAGGCACTGAGGCTGTACATTTAATAATAGTGTTTTAAAAGTCTATAGAAAATTAGGTTAAGTTTTATTGTCCTGTTCCTTTATGGACCACCAGTTTTTGGTTCTATCTCAGATATGTTTTAGTCCTCTTGCTGCTGCCGTTTATCTGGACGGCATTTTCCATCTGTTACAGGCAAAGAATATTGTCCTCTTTTCTCACTCCTCAGAGTGTTTCTGGGTTCCAGGGGAAAGAGGTGATTTGAATGCAAATGCACTGTAAATCACTAACACTACATAACTCTAATGCATTACTGCCATTTTTTCTTTTTACTTTTAATTGAGAAACTGAACTCTTGCTAGTTTGAAGCTCAGAGTCATTGTTGGAGACCAAGAAGCTGGGGTATTTCTGGCTGGAGGATGATCTGGTAGAAAATCAAGGAGATCATTAAGACACAGGATGCCTGAGTATTGAGTATTGAGTATTTGTCTTTGTTCCATCACAAATCGTCTGTGAAATATTGAGTAGGTCATTTAATCTCTGTTGTCATTTTCCAAATGGGAGATAGAAGGAGTTGTGAAGACCAAATGAAATACTAAATGTAAAAGAGTTTTGTTCCTGTAGAAGATATACTGAAAGAGTAGATATCCCAAAAGTAGTTTATTTCATTTTTGATTCTTTTGACTTTGAGCAGGTTTATCTTTAAGATTATTTTGCTTGGGGTCCTATGGCATTGGTTGTTTATAGGTTTGGTTTTGCAAAGTTAGGGCTCTGTGGGGGGTCTACTTCCTGCCAGACTGTAGATTGCAAAGTTATGGACTTGGGTCTGAATGGCCAGGTTTCCCTTGGGCAAGGACAACTGAGAGTATAACATTTTCCAATTCAATTATGTTTTAAAAGGGAAGAGGGAGGAAGCAGAATCTTCATTAGAACAAAATAAACATGATGATTATTAGCAGTGATAGGATACTAAATAAGGTATGTCATTATAGTAAGATTTTAAGAAAGCCAAATGTCAGAGTAAAATTCCATATCTTATTTAACAATTTTGAAGCATGATTTTTATCTAGTTGTACCTCTGAGCTCAGAGAAGAATTTTATCACCTAACCCTCTACAGCAGTTTCAACATAGATGCACCCCACCCTTCCCCAATTTGCTCTTCCACAGACTGTACCTGATGGGACAAGCTTTCCGTCAGGTAGCAGGAGGAACTAAATTTACTCTTCCTGCCTTGGGCTTGAGAACAGTTATCTTCCTGGTTCATGTAGTATCAAAAGGAAGATCATAGACCTTGCAAGGAGCAAGCGGCTATTTTTACAACCATAAAAAAAACTCCCATCTGATTTTTTTGTCTTTACTAAAAGTTTTCATTTTATGCAATTTCTGATCTACCTTGAATTGAATGGTTCAGTTGTAACTTCAGGGTCTGCTTTAGATTTTTTTTTTTTCTTTTAAGGACTTGTTAGAACCTCTTTACAGAAGATGATTGTAAAAATCACAGGCAGTACGCAGCAAGATGGAATGTGGAAATTTGAAATTGATTTAATATTAGGAAAAAAACCCGCTGCTTTTAGAGTGTTAACTAGTCAGATTGGCTAGGTGCAGTAGTTCATGCCTGTAATTCCAGTACTTTGAGAGGCTGAGGCTCACTTGAGGCCAAGAGTTTGAGACCTGCCTGGGCTGAACATAGTAAGATCTTGTCCCTACAAAAAATTTAAAAATTAGCCAGGCATGGTGGCACACACTTATAGTCCCAGCTACTTGGGAGGCTGAGGTGGGAGGATTGCTTGAGCCCGGGAGTTTTGAATTCTGCAGTGAGCCATGATTGTGCCATAGCATCATGAAAGGGAGGCCTCAACCATACCTCTTTATCACAGTGCTCAACTTCTCCTGGGATCCCCTATGCTATGCTTCACAAAAGCACACGCTTCCAAAGGACCTTAGGTTGGTTTAATCCAGTGGGTTTTCAAAGTTATTTTTCTAGCAGCAGAATCCTTGTCAAACAAATTATAGAAAGCCCATTATGGAATACAAATATGTATATTTTTTAAGCTCAGCAAAAACAGTGAAACTATTCAGATGAACACTGGGTGTCTCAGTTCATTTTGTGTTGCTAGACAGTATACCTGAGATTGGGCCATTTATAATGGACAGAAATGTACTGGCTTATAGTTCTGGAAGTTGGGAAGTCCAAGATCTAGGGGCTGCATCTGATGAGGGCCTTCTTGCTACATCATCGCATGGTGGAAGTGCAAGGGCAAGAGAGCAAGTGATTGAACTTGCAGCCTCAAGCCCTTTTATAATCTGCGTTGCTCCAATCATGAAGGTGGAGTCCTCATCACTCTTATTAATAAATGCCTCGTATTAGGCTCCACCTCCTAACACTGTTGCATTGGGGATTAAGTTTCCAATACATGAACTTTGGGGAACACATTCAAACCATAGCACTGGGTTTGGTATTAAGGTTAGAGACAAAATGCAGTTTTATACTGGCCCCAGCATTCAGATTATTCTTGTATTTGGGTTTGAGTGTGCAATATTTAAATGTCAATACACTCAGTTAAGTATTTGCAAATAGTGACATTTATTTTCCCCTTAAAGTTCATCCTGTAATATCAGATTATTGTTTAAATAATTGTAAGAAGAAGCTGTATTTTGAAAAGTGAGTTAATGTGATTGCGTAAGTTAATATACCAGTATCTTCTAGTGTGTTAAAATTTGGTGTAGTATGTCTTTGGGAGTACATACTGCCTTTTAAATTATGTTTTTTAAATAGTTAAAATAATTTAAAAGTTAAATTCAAATGAATCATTTGGAGAAACTCCGAAAGCCCCTTGTGGTACCCTAGGGTTCCATGGAACACAGTTTGAAAAACACTGGTCTAACATTTTCTTTTAATGAAGGAAATTTGGGGCTCAGAAAGTGCAAATGGTGGCTTGGTGTGATGTAATAGGAAGTTAGGCCAAATAATTTTTTACTTTTTAAAATTAGTTTTTCAAACTGCTTTTAATTTTATTTTTTGATTATAATATTCCTTTTATAAAAAGTTTAAAAATACAGAAAAACATACCAAAGGAAATAAATAATCCATAATGTTTATGCTGAACAATTTTTACAAAATTGGGATCAGGCTGTATAAAAGGTCTTGACTTCTGTTTTTTCTCTTAATGTCTCATGATTTTTTTTTTGGTTAATATGGTTTTTTAGTGATTACATAATATCTTTTCACATAAATCTGCCATAATTTACCCATTTTGTAATTGATTGACATATTTATATATTTTCCACTTTTTGGTGTTATTAAGACATGCTGTGATGAACATCTTTGTTTGTAAATCATTATTTCACTGTTTTCACTGTTCTGTTTGTTTCAGCAAGATAATTTCACAAAGAGTGAAATTACTGAATTAAAGATCGTTATAACAAAAAAGGTTTCCCATGAAGCCCTCGTAAGGGAAAATAAATACTAGGTTCGTGGTTGAGGCCCCTATAACAAAAGACAGATTAATAAGAGCATACCAATTTATTTAATAGAAATTTTACGTGACACAGGAGTCTTCAGAAATGAAGACCCAAAGAAACAGGTAAACCTGTATATTTGTTATGCTAGGTTTGATGGAGAAGTGGCTCATTGTCGAGAAGTGTGATTGGAAAAGAAAGCATGATCTGTTGATATGGAAGCAACTTAGCAAGGCCTGTTTGTCCAGTTTCTTCTCTGTGTCCCTGGATCTTCAAAGATAAGGGGTTTTTTTCCTTTGGGTATAGAGAGGGCTCCTCTTTAATGAAGGTCTTCTTTTTTCAGAGGTGGAAGGCAGGAAAAAATCAGAGAATGATCTTCCTAGGTTTCATGGCCTACTTAGGGGAGAAGGGCAGTGGAAGGTGAGAGAGACCTGCCTGCTTCTGCTGTTTTCTCAAATGCCAAGGTACTTTGGGGGTAGCCTGTCCTGAATCCCATCACCCCTATTGGATTCTTCCTCCATCTCTCCTAGGGAGAGTCTAAGGGTTGGAGTTTTCTCCTTCCCTATAGGAGATGGAGGATGGGAGCTCAATGAGAAAAATAATCTTGAGCATCTTGATACAAGCCTGTCCGAGTTTCCTCTCCACAGGGGAATGCTTGTGTATGCTTACACTGGTCCAAACACAGGAAAACTTGCAGATCTGCAGAACACCTCGTGGGGAGGGGAAAGCTGTTTTTCACTCAAGGCTGGCTCACTTCTGAGGCCGCTGCTGGGACAGGGAACTCCTAAGGCTCACTCTGGGTAGGTCTTTGTCGAAGGGGGCATTGGCCAGAGCCCTATGAGGCGGCGGCCAGGCTAGTGAAGGAGGCAGAGCAAGGAACTCAAACCATTTTCAGCTTTTCCTTTGCAGATCCAACCTTTTAAGCATACCTACATTTACCTGCAATGGCAATCATTTTGCATTTTAATGACAAATCAAGTACGCTAACTTGCATTTGAAACGAAAGTGCCTTAAATGTCTCTGGCTGTCAGAATGAGATGTTAGGAGCTTGATGAAAAGCGAACAAAGAAGACAAAGTATGAAGCCTGGATACAGTGCAAAATGAAATAAAACCTTGTATGGCCTGTCAGGGGTGTCAGTTGATATTCATATCTAAAGCACATTATAGCATTACTTTGCAGCTCATAGCTTACTCATCTGTCTTTTTTAATTCATCACATTCGAGCCCACATCTTTTAAGTCTCGTGTGTCAACAATGGAAGAAATCTGTTAATTGACAAATGAGTGTCACAAATGTGAATTGGTGCCTTTACATCAGCGGCAGGTGTAGTCTCTTTTGTTTTTTGTTGGATCTATTATTGGCATAAGCCAGTGTAAGACATCTGTCTTTGTCGGAATGAGAAATGACAGGCTTTCTTGGCTGTCATTGTCTTAGTGCGTGCTCATTCTGTGAGATACTGTATAAAGATAAAATGTCAGTTAAAAGAATATGAAAAACTATCTGGAGGAAGTCCTTAAATTACTCAGAGAGGGGATCCGAGAATTGGGGCTGGAATTGAAATCTGAGTGTTTCAGTTTGTATCTATCACACCTATTTAAAAATAATATTTCCTGAGTAACAGGATGAGGTTATCAGGCATTTAGGAAAATGTTATGTTGTGCTGGTATAATTAGCTTTATAAGGTGGGGAGAACATCTACCTTTGCAAGATATGAATTTATTTATTATAAGGTCATCTCTCAGACAAGTACAGAATTGTCTCAATAAAAACATTCCAGGTAGGATTCTGGGCGTTGATTTGCATGTGTTTTGAGATATTGAAATTGTTCCTCTCCAATTTCTTTTTCGGTTATATTCCTATCTGAGACTGATGAGAAGCATAATGAAATAAAAAGCAGCAGTTGTAGAGTGATGAGACAATTAGTGGGGAGCAAACTGTTAGTATCACTGAGCTCCTGGTGGGTTTAGATGCAGGCGAGTTCTGGACACCTGAGGCTCCGTTGTTAACTCCAGTTGCCACTGGTGAGAGAGGAGGCAGCGGATCTGAGGGTGGAGGAATGCTCCTGCATCCTCTTCTCTCTGCTTCAGCCCGAGCTGGAGAGCTTGGAATTTTAGAGTTGGTGAGGACAGGGTGACCTCAGCTGGGCATGTCTTGAGTATGGGATGGGTGGGCTCTAAGGGGTGCTTTCCAAACTTGAGCGTGCACACACATCCCCGGGGAACTTGTGAAAATGCAGTGTCTAATTCTGTAGGTCCGGGGTTGGGCCTGAGACTGAGTTTCTAACAAGTTCCCAGGGGATGCTGACCTGCTGCTTAGACCTGACTTGAGCGTCAAGGAGTTCAGTCCATTCCTCCCACAGACCGTCTGAGAGGCTCCTGTAGACAATGTGGGATGATGAGCTGAGAGGAGTCTTTGGATGCTCGGGTGGGCTACACTGTTCTGGATGATTTTTTTTTTTTTTTTTTTGAGATGGAGTTTCACTTTTGTCGCTTAGGCTGGAGTGCAGTGGTGGGATCTCAGCTTACTGCAACCTCCGCCTCCTGGGTTCAAGGGAGTCTCCTGCCTCAGCTTCCCAAGTAGCTGGGATTACAGGTGCATGCCACCACACCCAGCTAATTTTTTGTTTGTTTGTTTGTCTTGTTTTTTTTGAGATGGAGTTTTGCTCTGTTGCCCAGGCTGGAGTGCAATGGCGCGATCTTGGCTCACTGCAACCTTTGCCTCCCAGGTTCAAGCGAATCTCCTGCCTTAGCCTCCCGAGTAGCTAGGATTACAGGCATGTGCTACCAGGTTCGGCTAATTTTGTATTTTTAGTAGAGATGGGGTTTCTCCAAGTTGGTCAGGCTGATCTCGAACTCCTGACCTCAGGTGATCCTCTCACCTCGGCCTCCCAAAGTGCTGGGATTACAGGCATGAACCACTGCGCCCGGCTAATTTTTGTATTTTTAGTAGAGATGGGGTTTCTCCATGTTGGCAAGGCTGGTCTCGAACTCTTGACCTCAGGTGATCTACCCGCCTCGGCCTCCCAAAGTGCTGGGATTACAGGCGTGAGCCACTGCGCCCATCCTGTTCTGGATGATTTCTGTGTCAAAAAATTATTTCTGTAGAAATGTTTCTAGTCCCTTCAGAGCAGGCTGGGATCCATTGATTTTTCTCTAGTTCTCTGGGGCTGTAGGGGTGGGGGACAGGCCTCTCTCCTAAGTCCAAGTTACCTAGTCTTCTTCGAAGGGGTTGGCTGTGTGTGTTGTGCACTTGTGCTCACTGTGGTGAGAAGGACATGTACTAATGTTTTTGTTAGCAGAAATTATGTGTTTTTGTGTATACTCGAGTGGTGTGTTTGTGGATAGGCATGTAGCAAGACTGTGCACTAGTTTATGTGTATGATATGTAAGCACACATGTTAGCTGTATGCTTAGGGTTGGGCATATACCAAATCTAGAGGAAAGGATGAGATGGAGGAAGGGAGGAACTTTGCCAAGAGGAGCAATAAGGCTCTGTAGCTGATACTCATTTGGATAATCAGATCAATGGGATATATGTGAGGAAGAAAGGAACGGCATGAGGATCTGCTGCTGGGGCTAAAATGGAGTCCTTTGGTGTCATTAGTGTTTGGTAAACATATTTGCCTCCAAGGTTCCTCCTGGCACACTGCTGTGGAGCTGACTGCAGTGTTTATTTTCGGATGGAATAGACCCCCAGCAAAGTTAGACAATACTACTGGGATCAGGGGAAGTCCTCAAATTATCATCAGAGGATCAAGGAAGGGCAAAATATGTGCAGCCTCAAGGACAGACACTCTCCCTTTTCTTTTTTATTTCAGCTGGAGCCATGACTCAAGAGAGCACAAAGCCACCTCTTTTCTTTTCACGTAAACTAATAATGAACTAATGAGTAATTGGGAGGATGAAACTGGTATTTTGCTGAGGGAACTCAGGAAAGCTGATGGTTCTTTTTCCAGACTTTTCGCTCCTTCCCCGGGGCCTCTTCCTTCTTCCTTTCAGATTCTGTGTCCCACAGACCTTTTCCTGGCTGACCCTTAAATGCTCTGCTGTGGAGGAAACTTTAATTTTGTTTTTAAAAGCAAAACAAGGCTTACCTGAAGAGGATGAGGCAAGCCAGAGAGGAAGAAAATCATCTCATCTGAAAAAGGGATCTAAGCTGTAGCAGAAACCCTTGTCACTGTAAACTAGAATGGAATGTTTTTGTCACGTGGAGAGAGGCCCATTTTGCTTTCTGTGGAGGTACATTAGTAAAAAGGAAGTTGCCAGAGTATACGTGTGTCCTTGCACATGTCTTCTGTTCGCCTTCTAAAAATGGGCAAAGCATGCACATCTATCTTGTGTTTATCCATACACAGGTCTGTGCGTGCAGACACAGGCCAGATCCACATGCAGACATCCTTTTGTATGCATACTGTGGGACTAGGTACATAGGAAGACCATTTTACGTGCCCTCTCTTGGTTTTTCATTGCCAGCTGTCACGGAGAATCTGAAACAGAAAAATTTATTGGGTAGTATTTAGAAACATGTCGGTGGTAATGACTGCAGCTCTGATTTCAATTAACACCCACTAAATTTAGGCTAATGCAGCGCATTTGTAGACCTGTTGAACATGCTTGGCATCACGTTGCAAAAATCTGAAGTGGCCATGGTTTAAAAAACATTTCATGCTGACCACTGCTTTCATCCTTCCCCCCTTCCCCCAATCTGGCATATGGTAGCAGGCTCCCCTGTGAAATGTAGAAACTTCAAAATTCTCTCAGTTTGGATTTTTATAAAATGACCTTTCAATTGCAGAGAGCACAGTTAAAGTTTTAGCGTCCAATCTTGCTTAATGAAATACTACTTTGGAGTTCATAATTCATCATTTCTTACACCCTGCTCACCCCCTTTTCTGACTATTTGGGTGAAAACAGCTGGGGAAGTGCTGTATTTTATGATTAAGGCACTAAAAGATTAGCCATAGGCACTGCCCATCCATGGGGCTACAGAATTCAGGCTGCTGACAGCAGATCTGTTTTGAATCGGACTCAGATTAAAGTGAGTGAAAATCATTTGGGGGCTAGGGCTCGAGAGGTCACACATGTGATGAATTGTGGGTGCTTGCCTGGCTTCCCAGGCGAGAACCGTAAGCAATTATTAAATGCCATTGTGCGTCAGGAAGGGTTGGTTGGTGGTGACTTTGAAATTTTCCAGAAGCAAGCCTGGGAGATTGCAAAAGGTAGTGTAAAGTGTTGGATGGGAGAGGATGTGGAGGGCTGTTGCTTAATTTTGGGGGAGATTTTTATTCCCTTCCCATCTTTGGTTTTTCCTGGGTCTGTAGTGATAGAACCATCATTCCAGGGGGATGGGGTGGGTCTGTGGGGGAAGCCTCTATGGTACCTTTTTTCTTTGCCTGATAAGTTCTTCAGTTGCCCCCTGCTTTCTCTGGGTGCTGTGGGAATTAGTGGTTTTCCACCAGCCTTGGGCTGTTCTGTGAGCATTAACATACCTTTATAGACAACCTCTTTTTCATCCATCGAAGCCATCTCGAGCTACCCTGGCCAGCTATGCAGCCAGCAGAGATTGATAAAAAGTCTGGGCTCATTCCTTCCTGAAGGTGCAGGGCTTGGAGTGTCTTGGATAGGTGAGGCTGTGCCCTGCCCCCTCCTCAGCATTTTCCATCTGAGGTGATGTGGCTGATCCCTTTGGACCAAGTCCAGAAAGCCCTTTCATCACAGAAAGGAAACTCCCCCTACTGAATCTACCCTTTTCATATTTGACCTGGATCTCTCCCACCTCTAAACCCTCCCCTCTTCCCTAGATTCTCCTTTTCTAGCTTTTGGGAATAAATCTTTCTGAAAAGGAAAGAAAAAATTAAAAAAAACCAAACCCCAAACTCAAATAGGTTTAGTTGGTGATTTAGCGTTTTTTTTTTTTTTTCCAGTGACTCAGTTGATTTATTCAGCAGTTACCAAATGCTTGTTGTGTGTGATGTGGGGGCTTAGGCATTAGAGATGCAAAGATGACTAACACCTAATAGAGGAGACATGAAGAAATAGGTGACTGCAACCCAGCCAAGGGAGGACATCCTGAGGGATGCATCAAGTATGACGACATGGACATGTGGCAGTCGGCCCATCCTGGAGGGGGTGGAAAGGGGTCCTGGAGTCAGAGTCTGAAGCGACCAGTAGGCTGAACCGTTCAGGAGGCTGAGGAGGACATTTCAGGCAGAAGGGCAAGTGTGAGCCATGGCAAGGAAGGGTGGAACAGTTGCAGCCAAGGCTTGGCTTGCCCTGGTGAGTGACTTCCCCACCTGCCGTTATTTGACCAGCACAATATTTGGCCCCTAGTTGTCTGTTTATTCAGAGAGCGCACACTGAGTGTCTAAGTTGTGTGAGTAACTGTCTTAGGTGTTTGAGAAGAAGAAGACCTCGCCCTCTGTGCCTCTTATTTGCCCCTGCTCTTCTTTCTCTTCTTTTTCCCTCCTGAATTTTTCCCACCTTTTACCTCTCTTCAAGATAAGGAATTGGGTAGGAGAGGGAAACAAAGGGTGTGGCCTCCCCAACAAGTATCTAAAGTGATGGGTTCCTGGAAGACCCCATGCTTGTGTGTGGATAAATTGTGGGGACAGGACAGTATACCAGACATCAAGATCGCAAAGTTGGGCAGGCACAGTGGCTCATGCCTGTAATCCCAGCACTTTGGGAGGCCGAGGTGGGCAGATCACGAGGTCAAGCGATTGAGACCATCCTGGCCAACATGGTGAAACCCCATCTCTACTAAAAATACAAAAATTATCTGGGGCTGGTGGTGCATGCCTGTAATCCCAGCTACACAGGAGGCTGAGGTAGGAGAATCTCATGAACTCGGGAGGTGGAGGTTGCAGTGAGCCGAGATCGCGTCACTGCACTCCAGCCTGGTGACAGAGTGAGACTCCGTCACACACACACACACACACACACACACACACACACACACACACACACACACAAAGTCGCAAAGTATTGCTCAGTCATACTTAGGTAGAAATGGCTGATAGTGGTATAATAATCTTCAAGGATTATCTGCATGTTTCCATAACTGATCCTAATGGTTGAAGTATTAATGATGGAGCATCAGTAGTCTGGAACCAGGCAAAAGTATTTGATTTTAGGGGAGAGGTTGGGGCATTGATAATAGCCCCAAAGGACTTCACATAAATGGTTGTCAGTTTCCCCCATACATAAGTTCCTTTGCTTCCCGTGGTCTTTAGTTAACTGAATCCTTTTTTTGGGGTGCGGGGTGGGGTTAGGGAAGACTGTTGGCCATATCAAAGGATGTAAAAAGAAGGGCCATTAGGACTCCCATGCTATCTTCATTTCTTTGTTATTGTGTGGTCATTGCATGTAGGGGACAGGGCAGCTATAGTATCTAATCACAGAGATCTTTCTGGAAAGAGCCCTTCCAGAAGGAAGATTTGCCTTAAGAGATACCCAGGGTGATGAAACAAACACCTCAGCAGTAGACTCCCCTTTGCTGTGGCCCCAGTGCTCATGGGTTAGAGGTGGTTTGGAATTTTCTTTTGCTCTTAAGGTTCTGCACCTGAAGTGATGCTAGTCACTTTTTGGTCCAATAAACTTGGAATGAAAGGAGACTTTTTTTTTCTCCAGAGTAGGTTTTCACAGGTCTTTGGGGGGGCTGTCGGGCACAGGATTTGGGAAGGGTCAGGGTGGGAAGAGAATGCCAAGCCCTGCTGGGGGTGGAGTGGGGAGGTAGGGGCCTGTCTGCATTACTAGTCCATGGCGGCCGTCCAGCCTGTGGCCTCTCTTGCACAAAGGCTTCGTTCTGATTAATGGCACTCATGTCTTGGAGGCATGGATTGTATTAGACCTTGTTTAAAAGTGCTCGCTATACATTCACTTCCCCTGGAAGTGCACCAAACTAGGACGAGAGGAAAAAAGGGAGCGAGAGAAAGGCCCTGCATTTGGAAAGAGTAGACAGAAAAGCTTTTTTTCATAAATGCTTTCTGTAACTTTCTGTACTCTTCAAGGCATTATCTCTGCAGAGCTCCTATGGGAGAGCATGGGGAAAAAGTGAAGACAGACGTCTTGGGAAAGAAAATGGGTTTCCCTGCCAAAACTGGGAGATGGTGCTGGCTCTCTTGGCTTTTTAGAAACTCCAAGAAATCTGCTGACATTTTAAAGGAAAAAAAAAGAGAGAGATGATTTATGATGACATCACATGTTGCCCAAGCAGATCCTGTGAGAGGAAAATGGCTTTTATAGAGAGCATGTTGCAATAAAGAAACAGTGAGTCACTGGGGGAGCATCACCAATTGAAATGCCTTCAGTTATTTGCCCTAACTGGCCCCCAGTGCAACCAAAGACATTGGCAGCTTCTGGGGCCTTGCTCTAAAGAGATTCAGCTCTAAAGAGAGCTGAACCTAGAGCGTGTGCTGCTTTCTGTTTCCACATCTCCCTCTCCTTCCCAACCCCTTTCTGATGACTGATTTCATCCTGCCTTTGTTTTTAGCTTCCTGTCAGCTAAGGTGGGTGTGCAAGTGTTGCACTGGCTGCCCATGTGTGTGAGTGTATGTGCATGTGTGTGTGTGTTTGTTGAAGGGTGTGCCACCCCATGTATCAAGTGGTGGGCAGTGGAAGAGGATGGTAGCATGAGGGGAGCCAGAGACTTCCTTGCTTTCCTTGGAGTTGCAGAACAATGCTAGACTTTTGCAGAGGGGTGAGTGTTTCTGCCGTGCTTGGAAGAACCTGGAGACTGGTATGGGATGAGGGATCCAGTGTGAGGCCTATGGGTGCACACGGCCTTCTGGGCCCAGGAACCATAGTAACTGTGCTTTAAGCTTCAAACAAGGTGCAGAGCTTGGTGTTGGTCTCCATGGACTTCTCTCCTCTTGGTTGTCTATTGTGTGTGGTGGCTCACCACCTGCAGGGTACTAACCCTGAATCAGCAATAGGAAGGAGTCTAAGAACTAGTCTTTGGTGGCGCCACACTTCTGGTTCTTGGATGCACCTCTCCCCTTTAATAATACTTTTCCCTCTTTTCCTCAAGACTCTACTACCTTCCTGCATTTCCTCTGCCACCATCAACATGGTTTGAGGACCAGGTCAGAAACCCTTTTGTATTAGGGTTGAGTTGCCAGAATAAGTTCTGCCTACATTGCATTTATTTGCATTTCAGTGAAGATCAAAACATAAAGGTGAGGTTGAGTGTGGTGGCTCACACCTGTAATCCCAGCACTTTGGGAGGCCGAGGCAGGCAGATCACTTGAGGACAGGAATTTGAGACCAGCCTGGGCAACATGGCAAAATCTCGTCTCTACTAAAAACACAAAAATTAGCTGGGTGTGGTGGCAGGTGCCTGTAATTCCAGCTACTGGAGAGGCTGATGCATGAGAATCACTTGAACCCAGGAGGTGGAGGTTGCAGTGAGCTGAGATTGCACCACTGCACTCCAGCCTGGGAGACACAGCGAGACTCAGTCTCAAGAAAACAAAGACCCATAAAGCCGAAGGATGGAAATGCGTTTGAAGGCATTTCAGCCATCAGGAAGAGGGGTCTAGGGTATCCTTCTGAGATGTGGGCTGGGCCAGTGGTGGTATGGAGCAGGTAGTTGGTTGTGCTGGCTGTGGCGTGGATGATGCTTGTCCTTCCCAGTGCCAGAGCTCACTTCTCTGCAGGGCAGGTCCCTCCTTGTAGGTGCCCTCAGTCTGAGCAGCCCCACTCATTGTCCGTTGGAACAGTCATGTCCCAGGGTACATAAGGTTGTGGGGTCCTCTCCGAGGAGAAGGGCCGCTTACTTCCTAGGTGATGGTGAAGATGTCTGTAGGTGTCAGCACTGGTGGCTTAGGCCAGCCCTGCCCTGCTTTCCCATACCTGAAGGATTCATTCCAGTCTGGGAAGTCTTTGAAGCTTTGGGTCTTCCCCGTTGAATCCGCAGCCCTGGCCCAGCACATGTGCTTGGTGCAGAGCTGCTGCTGACCTCCCTCATGGGTGGGTTGGTTTGTGAGCTCAGAGCTTGCTTCTGGGCTCTCTGCCTTGAGCAAAGAAGCCAGATTCCAGAGAGGAGAAGGAATGATTACAGTCACGTTCTTGGTGTCTTCTAGGGACAGACGTTTTCTAACTGCCTTTTTAACAACCATATGTAGTGGTAGTAATAAACCACTTATAATTTCATCACCTTAATTCAGCTTTTTTTCTGGCGGGGGGGTGGGGTGCGAGTAGGGTGTGGTTCTGGTAAGCAAAACACAGCTCCTGCCTTCAGGAAGTTCATCTGTGTTTAAAAAGCTTACCTTTTTTTTTTTTTCTGTTGAAAACCATAATTCTACCCAAAGAGCCGTGTCTCACCCTGCATACATTGTAGGAGTTGGGGGAGTTGAACTTCAGCTTCGAACCAGGCATTTAAAACTTTTAGCAACCCTAAGGGATTGTTTCTGCGATCTCCCTCTGATCTTCAGGGAAATGGAGGCAAAACCTGCCTAAGGACCTACAGCTCCTAAGTAGTGGAGTCCCAGTATTAGACCTGGGTTCTGTCTGTTCCGAGCCTGTGCTCCCTCTGCCAAACCAATCCCTTGATAATGCTACATACGTTGTTTTGAGTTCTGTTGTTTTTCACTTAATGTATCAAAAGCATTTCACTGTGTTTCTATAATATTCATGATAATCTTTTTAAATGACTACATGATTTTTTACCTCATGCTGACGTACTCTAATGTAAACCAGTCCCTGAAAAGTTGAATGTTTATTTCTAATTTCTTTGATGTTGGAAATCGAGTGGTGAGTTCTGAAACTCCCTCTTGTCCCCTAAAAGGAGCAGCTGGCCTGGTGCAGATGTAGCCTTTTGAGGGTCTCCATGTAGTTTGGGGAATGTGTCTCCCTGTGTCAGGGAAGGCTCATAGAAGGAGAGCTTGGATTCTTATCCTTGACCCTCTGGCTTCTGGTTCAAGACATACTTCTTTGCTGGGCCCTTCAGAAACCCCTCATCTTCCCCTCTTCCTCAGGGAGAGCCAAAATCATCTGCCAGGTCTCTTTTTACCCACCAGTTTGATCGTCTTACTCCCTAGTCCCAAATCCATTCTCTATGCTTAAAATCCTCCCTGCCTTCCCTCTTCCAAGTCTTCTCTACCCACTTCTGTCCAGCTTTTAAATCAGCTCAACATCTATAGCCTCCAGTCCCTCTGCCAATGTTGATTTCTCCTTCCCCCAAACTCCCTGAAACTCCACCCTTTTCAACTTGACACCAAATTGCAAACTGTCATATGAATTCCTATCTCCCCAAAACCAGGTAATGAAGGAGGCAGAAGGGCCTACCATTTATGCGCCCATTATGTACCAGGCACTGTCCAGCTCTTGTCTCATTTAATCCTCGTAACGACCCATTTGAGGTGGGATTCATTATCCCCTGCTTACAAGAAGAGGGGTTAAGTTGTTTGCTCAAAGTTACCCAAGCCCAGGCAAGAGGAAATGAGTGTCATGTAAGTGGCAGAACTCCCAAATGGCAGGGACAATTTCTTTAACTTCTTATCCATTCCCTTTTATGATCAGTGTGCAGGGCAAATAGAGAGCACATAGTAGGTGCTCATTCAATGGTTATTGAGTTGCGTTATTGGACAGTTTCCTTTATGGGGATGAAAATTCCTCCTGTGCACTGCTGAATCAGGACAGAAAAATCTAGTCCATCATGTATATGGTGTATGCTTTTCATTTCAAAGAGTGATCTCTGCAGTTTGGCAAGGGTCAGGTATTGACAAGAGATGGAGAGGAGGGGAAACATCTTAAAGCTGCCTTCTGCCCTGAGCTAGAGCAAAGCCCTACATCTGTTCTTTGTCTTTGTTCTTCAGTTTCCCTCTCTTGCTGAGGTCCTAACAGGAAGCAGGAGGGTGGGCGTGGCCAGATCTTAGAATTGAATGATCTGGGATTAGGCATTCAGGGTTCAGAGGGCTTTGGCATGAGAAGGAGATTGGCATGATCTGCCGTGTTGGTCACCTTTAGCTTTGAGTGTCAGATCAGGTTTACCTAGCATGGGGTTTGGTCTGTGCAACAGTTCTAGAGGTTTGCATCTCTTCTTCCCCCATGATGGACCAGGAGAGAGAGCTGTTTTGACACCAGATTGTTTGGGAAGCTTTGGGAAGCTATGGAGTTCTTTCCTTTTGCTATTACCTAGTTCTGGGCTAGTGATATGAGATTGGATGTAAATCAAAGTGGGGCCCAATCAAAGGTGTATACCAAAGTGGGGGGAAACCTGGAGCTTTACTGCAGAGGCCAGCATAACATGTCATAACATAGTCAAGGATGAAAGCTCCAGAGGTGGTAAGGGCTGTGTGGTGGGAGCAGGGGGCGGTGCTGAAGAGCTAAAGGAATATAGAGATGGGTACTCTACAGAGATGACAGTAAGTGTTACTCAAAATAAGTGTGTCTGGAGGTGATGCGTTTCCGAAGTTCAGTGATTTCTCTACATCAGGATCTCCCAGAGCCTTGCATGCCAGTCTTGCGGTGCAATCTCCCAGCAGTGGCTCAGCAGCCTGCATTTGGAGGTGGAGTTGGTGCATCTGCAGAAAGTGCACTTAGGAATGTGGGCTCCAAAGGCAGACTGCTCAGGTTCAAATCTCAGCTCCATGGATGTTTGTTACGATGATGCTGGGTGAACTCCTTAACATTTCTGTGGCTCAGTTTCCTCATCTGTGGCATGCTGGTTGTGAGGATTAAATGAGGTGATGCTTGTAGGCTGCCTGTGTAGTGTCTGACTTATGGAAACTGCTCAGTAAGTGTTAGTGGCTGCTCTTGTTTGTGTCATCATGATCATGTTCATCATCTCACCAGGGACCAAGGTGACTTTGCCCTAGAGCAGTGGTTCTCAGTCTGTGCCCCATCCCTGGCATCAACATCACCCAAGGGTTTGTTGGAAATAAAACATCTTAGGCTCTATCCTATTGAGTATCAAGTTTGGTAGGTCTGGGGTGAGGTCCAAGAGTTTGCATTTCTAACAACTTCCCAGGTGATGCTGATACGCCTGGTTTGTGGACCACGTGAGACAACATCTCCTTGCATTGTGTTCCAAGTAATATCATCTAGAACATGCAGTTGCACACACTGTTCCTCCCACTCCACTATTATCTCTTCTAATGGTTAGATGATTTCTTAGCCAGAATTCTTCTGAAATCAAGGATTCCTGTGATTAATGCAGGAATACCTGGTGTCAGGATGAACTGTCACAAAGAAGTAAGGCAGTGAGTGTTTCCTGCTCTTTAAACCAGCCTTGTTTGTGTATGTGTCTCAGTTGGGCTGCTATAACAAAATAGCATAGACTGGCTGGCTTATGAACAGCAGAAACTTATTTCTCACAGTGCTGAAGGCTGGGAAGTCCAAGATCAAGGGACTGGCAGATTCAGTGTCTGGTTTCTCATAGATGGCTGTCTTCTCACTTTAGCATGGCAGAAGGGGCAAGGGGTCTCTTTCTGGATCCATTCATGAGACTCTGCCCCTATGACCTCATCATCTCCCAAAAGCTCCGCCTCCTGATACCATCATCTTGAGGGTGAGGATTCAACATGTGAATTTCAGGGAAGGTGGGACGCAAACATCTAGACCCTAGCAGTACAGGTTAGACTTGCTACTACAACAGACCCTCTGTCAGGTGACTTTGGTACAAGGCAGTTTGCTTTATATCTGGGAGGGTAGTCAGAGTGGGATGTATCCTGAGCCCCTCATTGTAATACCAGTGCAGTTTGTATTGTGTCCTATTTCTTGGGGGCTGGCCCCTTCAGTGGGTTGTAAGACGTGTGTGCATGTGAGTGTGTGACACAGTACTTGATGAATTTGAGAAATGTGGCCTTGAGGTGTGACCCTGAAGACCCCTGCTACTGTCATTTCCTATGGGAAATTGTCCCTAACACTTGGCGCTGGTCTCTTTAAAGGTGTGTATCTCACTGCAGGGCCGGTGTTGCTGTATTTCACTGTCTGCCCACCATACTCTGTGTTCATTGAAGGTGGAAACTAGTTATCCGTAGCCCAGCACCTGCACATAGTCATGTTCAAATGTTTCTCTTGAGAAACACTTAGTCTCCTCTGAGGACATGAGCATAAGAGCCCCATGCTGTTGCTGGGGTCCTGGGAGAGCACTGGAGATGAGCATCTGATGGGGCCTGATGCTGCACCCCTGGTTGGGCACATGTGGAATTCTGAAGACCCAGGAGGCCATAGTGCTTCAGTTTTCTCCCTCTGGTCCCAGTTGCTTCCTTTCTGGGTTTCCTGGGGAGATGGTCCTCCTGTGAGGCCTCTTGGGAGGCTGTCCCTGGAGATTAGCATGGGTGTTGGGTGGCTAGAGCCCATGCCTTATGGACGGGGAGGACCCAGGAGCCTGGGTGAGGAAGGAGTCGTGCAGGAGTCAGGGGCTGTTTTGGGGTAAGCCTGTCCTCCTCCCTGCTCCAATTTTCCTAACCAGTGTGTTGATTTCAAGAACCTGGGACTGCTTCCGAGAGATAATTGGATCACTGAGTCCTGCTCATTAGTCAAGTAAAGTAGTCTTTGCTAAAGAAACCGGTGAAGGGCTGATCATTGAAGCCCATTGTTTCAGGTAATTCATGGTTTGGTATCTAGGCTCCTTTGAAGTAAAAAGACTCCAAAATATAAACCTTTCTCCTATAATAGAATCCTCTCGTGTTATTTAAATCCCAGGGTTTTACATTACAATAGTCACCCATCAGGCTTGGAGAGAAATGGAACTTTCTCTGACAATACATTATGTGGTGTTCTTGCTGGCTTAAAATTAAACCTAATCAGGAGGTGTCACTGAAGTCTGTGCTGAGTAAATGATGGAGCATGAAATAAAATGATTTATACCACTTTTCCCCCCAATAGGCAGTGCTTTTTAATGTTTTTCTCCTTCCGAAAGAAGGCGTGGGTGTTGAAAGTGATTTTTGATTGTTTTTCTTAAGTGGTCCAAGACCACAACATTCTAAGAGCCGCCCTCCCTTCTTTCCCACATGGTTGACTCTTGCTTGAACTTTCACAATTTGCAAACATTAGAATGTTCTGACAGCTTCACTGGAGATTCTCTAATCTGACCCATCAGAATGGAAATTGGAGGCCAAGCCTTTCAGGAGTTGCTGGAATCTGCACTTAAAGTGGTGTGATCCAAGTCTTGTTCTCACTGGGTTTCTGTTTCAAGACCATTGCACTAGGGTTAAGTTGATTGGTTTTATGGCATCATGTAAAGTTAATTTTTTAAAAAATCATTGCTTGTGAACATGGGGCCCTAAATAGAAATATTTTGCACATGTGTGGCCCCAAGCTCTGTGAGGGAGTGTAGTAACATCAGTTCTCCAGAGGACGTGAGGCAGGGGTGGATGCCGCCCTGCCCTCCTACCCCAACTATTTGCAGACTCAGCCCATCTAATTCCTCCTCAAATTTGTTCTTGTCTCCTTTATCTCAGTTAGTGGTGCAGCCATCCTCCTGATGCCCTAGGTTCACCTCTGAGTTCATGTTCTCACACCCTTAAGGATCGCCATGTCTGCCCCTATCTCCTACACCTTGCCAACAAAGCAGGAATTGCCTAGAGTCACGGTCTGATCCAAGTTGCTTCCCTGCTCAAAACTGGTGTCTGTAGAATCTAGGCCAACCTTGGAGCCAGCAGATGACTTTTCTAGCTCAGCTTCCTCTTTACCTGAGCTCTAGCCACATGAACTGACTCAGTGTGTCTTGTGTTTTCCCAGCTCTTGGTGTTTGTTTATGCTGGACCCCTTGTATTAGTTTTCTAGGGCTGCTGTAACAAAATACCACAGACTTGGTGGCTTAAACAACATAAATTTATTTTCTCACAGTTCTATAGGCTCAAAGTCCAAGATGAAAGTGTTGGGAGAATTGATTTCTTCTGAGGCCTCTCTCCTTGGCTTGCAGAAGGCTGTGTTCTCACTGTGTCTCTATATGGCCTTCCCTCTGTGTGTCTATCTGTGTCCTGATCACCTCCTCCTCCTCCTCTTTTCTCTCTCTCTTTTTTTTTTTTTGGAGGCATGATCTCCTTCTATCTCTCAGGCTGGAGTACAGTGGCGCCAACACAGCTCACTGCTGCCTTGAACTCTTGGGCCCCAGTGATTCTCCCACCTCAGCTTCCCAAGTAGATAGGACTACAGGTGTGTACCATCACCTAGCTAATTTTTTAGAGATGGGGTCTTGCTATGTTGCCCAGGTTGGTCTTGAGCTCCTGGCCTCAAGCAGTCCTCTCGCCTCAGCCTCCCAAAGCACTAATCTCTTCTTCTTGTGAAGACACCAGTCATGTTGGATTAGGGCCCACCCTAATAACCTCATTTTAACTTAGTTATCTCTTTAAAGACCCTGTCTCCCATTCTGAGAATCTGGGTTAGAACTGCAACATACAAATTTCTTTTGGGGGATGGGTACAATTCAGCCCGTAATACCCTTGCCCTAGGAAAGCCCTTATTTCTACCTTTGCCTGTCAAACACCTACATGTTCCAGGCTCACTCTGAATCAAACACCTACATGTTCAAGGCTCACTCTGAATGTCACGTTTCCATAAACTTTTCCTTAACTCTGTGCGTGGTTGCTCTGCTGCCTTTTATGTTCTGGGAGGCCCCCATGACAGCCAAGTCCCCAGGCGCAACTGCTGTCATGAAGGCTGGATTTTTGCTTCCACCTCTTGGGGACACAAGGCGTGTATAGCTCCTGGGGCCCACGAGGCTTGTATGGCTTCTGGGGCCCTGCTGTTCCCACCACAAGCAGTCCCCTTGGGCTAAGCATCACTCAGGGTATACCATGTGTGGCCATCTGTATAATTCATGAGGGAGGACTGTGTCACCCAGGCACTGCTGCTCATTTGCAAGAATTATGGGCTTTGACAGAACTCCCTGTCATGCAGGCCTCCTTGTCATATCTGTGGTAATTACTATTCCTCTTCTAATTACTTATCTTATCCACATGGCCCCTTTCAGCTGCAGCACAGGAGACTCCTCTCCTCTTCTGCAGAGGCAGCTGTGTCGCTGCCACTGCTTCCGTGGCCCCCGAGGCACAGCCTCTGCTGAGGCCTCCTTTCTGGATTCTGAGCCGTGCCTCATTTAGACCATTGCTCTGAAGGACCACAGGCCTGGGAGGAGGCCTTTAAGCCTGTGTGCAGCTGATCACCAGCTCCAAGCTACCAGCATTCACCTTGGCAGGAGGCAGCTCTCCCCCAAGATTACAACTTGCTCCAAGTCAGGTGGAGAAAAATAGCAAAGAGAACATCATATTTAAGAGTTTGAATGTGCTGAGTGGATGCTTTGGAAACCTAACCTCAGGCAAAAGGTCCTTGGTTCAGGCTTGGTGACTGATGTTGCATTGTCTGCTGTTAATAACCTAGAGATTGAAGACCCAAGTAGGCCATATTTTTGCCTGTCAACAGCGAATCTCCAATCTTTTAACTTCTTTAGTTTCAATATTTGATTTTGCTTGGGTTCACCTCTACAGTTGCTTTGCCTTGTCCCTGGTCACCTTACTATATTTGACTGAATTAAGCTTTCTATTTCCATGTAAGTACTTAGCATTTTGCATTTAAAAGGCTGTTCTTTAATAACTTTGGAGGAAGTTGACTGATTTTAATGAAATTCTGTCCATTATAAAAGGCATTCACGTACACCTCAGGTTTAATTTAAATGCAGTCTGTCCCCTTGAAATGAAAGGGCAATGGGCAAAAGTCTCCAAAAAGACCATTTTTTTCAATAATACATAAGGATTTCCGTGGAAATTGGTGCATTTTTACAAGGTATGGAGATATTGTCCCACCTCTGTGAACCTGCCTAAAAGAGTATCTCTGTGTAACAGTGATGGTGAGTTAGAAATGGAGCTCTCTTGTCTCAATGCCTGACTTCAGTCTGATCTTTGCACTACTCCTTGACTGCTGACCTCACTCCCCGCCCTGCCATGTACATCCTCTGTGTACCCTGGGAACTTGTATGTAGTTAATTGTATCTGGACCTGCGCCCCCAGCTTCTTTCTTGGCTTCATTTAATCTCTCTCTTGGCTTCCTTGCCTTCAGGTATCTCCTTCAAGGCAGGGCCATTTCTGGTTTCCTCCAGCTCCCAGGGCTCCTTCCTGCAAGAGAAAATGTTCCTGCTTTCACAGAGCTTACATTTTAGTAAGTGGATTGGGAGGTTGCGGCCAAGTGTATAGTGAGGTGACGCTTAGGGAAAGTTTAGGCTGCTCTGAGAACACCTGAAAAGTACACCCAACCAGCTTGGTGTGGTGGCTCACACCTGTAATCCCAGCACTTTGGGAGGCCGAGACAGGTGGATCACGAGGTCAGGAGATTGAGACCATCCTGGATAACACGGTGAAACCCCGCCTGTACTAAAAATACAAAAAATTCGCCGGGCGTGGTCGCAGGCATCCTCAGTAGTCCCAGCTACTTGGGAGGCTGAGGCAGGAGAATGGCATGAACCCGGGAGGCAGAGCTTGCAGTGAGCTGAGATCGCATCACTGTACACCAGCCTGGGCAACAGAGTGAGACTCCGTCTAAAAAAAAAAAAAAAAGTACACACAACCTTGGGAGGAGGGAAGGACATCAGGAAGAGGCATCCTGAAGGAGCCACTCATTCATTCATTCATTCATTCACTCACTCACTCACTCACTTTATAGAGTCATTGTGCATGTACTGAGTAGTCACTGGGAAACAGCAGTGAAAAAGCAGGCAGCATCTCTGTCCTCATAAAGCTTGTATTTTAGTGAGGAGAGTTGGCCAAGTAAGGTGGCCTTGGGAGCTGAAGAGTGTTTCAGGCAGAGGGAACACAACAGACGATGTCCAGATCTCAGGCAGAACGAGTGTATTCAAGGGACACAAACATGTACTGGGTAGTCACTGGGAAACAGCAGTGAAAAAGCAGGCGGCATGTCTGTCCTCGTAAAGCTTGTATTTTAGTGAGGAGAGTTGGCCAAGTAAGGTGGCCTTGGGAGCTGAAGAGTGATTCAGGCAGAGGGAACACAACAGACAATGAACGAGTGTATTCAAGGGACACAAACAGGGAAGGCAGAGGCCAGATCACAAAGGGACTTGTAAACCATTTGTTAAGGCATCTGGACTTTATTCATAGGCTAAGGGCTTGCCATTTTCAAGGGTTTTAGGAGGGTGGCACAGTCATGTTTGTACTTTAGAAAGATCACTTTGGTTGTTGTGGAGAGAATGGGCTGCGGGTGCAGGTTAGGAGATGAGTTAGGAGGTTGTAGAGTCCTCCAGACAAGGCAGAGGCCTGCATTGGAGCAGTGGAGTGTGGAAGGAGAGTAGATGAACCTGAGGGGATTTTAGAGGCGGTTTTGATGGTATTTGTGTTGAGTGGATGTGGAGGGGTGAGGCATGGGAGGAGTCACAGCTGACTCTTGGGTTTTTTGTTGGAACAACTGCATCAAAGATGGAGGCCATCTGTGTGAAGGGGAAGCTGGGGAGGAACAGGGTTTTCAGGATGGAGGGGATGAGGGGCAGATGAATTGCATTTGGGACTCATCGGGTTTGAGGTGCCTTTGGGCCATCCATGTGGAAATGTCCAGGACACAGTAGATATATAGCTCTGGGGTTGAGAGTGAAGTCTCAGAAGGAATCAGAATAATGAGGTTTTGAGGGCATGGGAGTGGAGAGTGGATGAATTTGCTTGGGGTTGGGTGGGGCAGTTTAGGGTGAGAAGAGATTATAGGGTGAATGTGAGGATTGAAGGAATGAACTGAGGATGAGCTACTGGAGAGTGGAGGGAAACCAGCAGATTTGTGCTTTGCCAGAGGCTGGGGAAAGAGCAATTTAAAGAGGAGGAAGTGTTCATTAAGGTCACATGCTGCAAAGAGGAAAAACAGGATGAGCTCTTGGAATAGCCATCAGATTTAGCGGTAGGGAGGTAGGTAGTGACCTTGGGAAGAAAGATTTGATAGAATGGTGGGCTTTTCTGTCCACATAATGTCCTCTAAACACTTTTAGTTCTCTTCATCTTCATCAACAACCATGTTAGTCCAAGGCATCATCATCTCTCACCTGGACTTTTGCAGTAACCTCTTAAGAGGTCCACTCACGCATCCTCTATTCCTCAGAGAGAGATCTTTTGGAGAGGCAAATCTGATTATGCGATTTTCTTGCTCAGCATCTTTTAATGGTTTTATGCTGTTAGGATGAAGGCAAACTCTTTGACATGGTTCTGCTTCCTTATCTCTCTTCATCTTGTACCACATTCTCCCTCTCTCTGCCCAGCCACACCATTCTTTCTTAAATGCCTTGAGCTGGTCATGTCTCCTTTTCCCATGGGGACTTATGCACATGCTGTTCTCTTTGCTTGGAAGTCTCTTACCCCGACCTTTCCACCTGCTTCATTCCTACTTGTCTTTCAGATTTCAGTTTCAGCTACACTTTCTTAGGGAAGTCTTTTCTGACCTTCCTCACATGGCCAAATCTCTCCGTTAGGTGTTCTCATAACATCACGCGCCTCTCTTTTATGGCTGTGGCAGATTCTGTTGTGTTCCTAGTTATTCTCCCTCCCTGTATCTGTGCCCTTTGCCATGTGGCTTTGTAGTGCCTCCCTCAGAGTGTATACTCCTGACCACTGATGTTAGGCATGGTCATGGAACTTGCTCAGGCCAGGGAAATGTAGGTGGAGGGAAGAGCATACCAGTTCTGAGCTAGACCTTAGAATTGCATCTTCTGTTTGGCCTTCTTGAGCTTCTGCCATTGCCTGTTCTGAGACTGGACCTCACCATGAACTCACGTGGAGCAGACCTAAGCCTGCCCTGCAGTCTGCAACCTGGGTTTCACCTAGCCTAGCCAAGTTGTAGCCGATTTGCAGATATAGGAGAATAAATGATTGTTATTTTAAACCACTGAATTTTGGTGTAGCTTGTTAGGCAGAATCATCTTGGCAGTAGATGGCTGATTCAATAGCCACTATAGTTGCAGTTTTATATATATTGATGTTATTTATGTCTGTCTTCTCAACTAAATTTTAAGTTCTGTGAAGGTATGCCCAGGTCTGTTACTGTGCGCATATTTCCTGGCTTCCTGCACAGGGTCTGACCCATGGTAGATGTGCAGCACATAATTGTTAAGTGACTGAGTAGAGTCTGTGTCAGCTCAACTATGTCCCTATCGTAGGAGTTTACTGGTTCTGGCGAAATCAGCCCACTGCCAGGGGTAAAAGGATACATTTTAAGTTCAATTATAATACTTCACTGACCTGAAACAAATATGATAGCTTTTTAGAAATGCATGTTTTCTGTAATTTACAAGAGAAATTTTGATAAAATGTTGTTTGCAATAGAGTGGTGTGAATCATGGGGAAAACATATTCCATTTGCAATCTCGAAGCAAAAATATGTTAATCACATTTTCAGCTTAGTTAACCTTTCCTTTCCTTCTTTTTTTTTTTTTTGAGACAGAGTCTCACTCTGTAGCCCAAGCTGGAGTGCAGTGGCACCATCTCAGCTTACTGCAACCATCACCTCCCGGGCTCAAGTGATTCTTGTGCCTCAGCCTCCCGAGTAGCTGGGACTGTAGGTGTGCACCACCACACCTGGCTAATTTTTTATTTTAGTTACTAGAGATGGGGTTTTACCACGTTACACAGGCTGGTCTTGAACTCCTGAGCTCAGGCAATCTGCCCGCCTCAGCCTCCTAAAGTGCTGGAATTATAGGTGTGAGCCACCACACCCCACCCATCATTTCTTTATATAGATTGCTGTGTATGACATTCATCATTTTCCCCGTGAACAAATAGGTACATTTTCATAGATAATTTCTACATTAGAAACAGAGATCAAGCCTTTAAGATCTGCTGTTGATTTAGGAGTTAATTTTGGCTGAGTTGACAAAAATACCCATAGAATTTAATATCTCTGTCTTGAGAGGGAAAAGATATCTTGTTATAGGGAAGGAATATAGGGCTTGGAGTCAAAGGACACATATTTACTAGCTCTGTGACCATGAAAAGTGATTTGACCTTCTTGACCTTTATTTTCTGCACCTATAAAACAGGATTAATACCTACTTCATAGCATTGTGAAACGTGCTTTGCAAAAATAAAAGGGCTTGTAAGTCCTAGTTAATTGAATGAAATGGAATGAATGAAAATCAAATAAAGAGTAAAACTTGGATTTTTAAATTACTAATTTTATAATAAGCCACCTTACTACTGTCTCTTTTCTAAAAGTTTTTCAGTTCTCCTGGGATTTGGGAGCATATAATTCTATCATATGAAAAAAATCATTTTGCTTCTTTCTAATTTTTATGCTTCTCATTTTTTTTCCTTCTGTAATTGCATTGGCTAGTATGGAGAGGTTTTTTTTTTTTTTTTTTTTTTTTAATGATTTTTCAGGTAGTATTACTTTAACTTCAGTGCTTTTTTGGCATTATGGACATGACCATGTGGTCCTCCCCACTGCCACCCTTTTTTCTGAGACAGGATCTCACTTTGTCACCCAGGCTGGAGTACAGTGGCTTGACCATGGCTCACTGCAACCTCTGCTTCATGGGCTTAAGCAATCCTCCCACTTCAGCCTCCCAAGTAGCTGGGACTACAGGCATGGGCCACCACACCTGGCTAATTTTTGTATTTTTTGTAGAGATGAGATTTTGCTATGTTGCCCAGGCTAGTCTCAAACTCCTGGGCTCAAGCAGTCTTCCCATCTTGGCCTCTCAAAGTGCTGGGATTACAGACATGTGCTATTGCACCTGGCCCTTCCCAGATTTTCTAACCTACTAATATGATAAACAATATTAGATTTCTTAATATTGAGGTACTTATAAATCCTCTTAAAAAACCCCCCTTAGTAGTGATATCACTACTTAGTAGTGATATCACTACTTAGTTGTGAAAAGAGGGTTTTAAAATTTCTATGAAGTGTGATGTAATATTTAATATATTTAATGGTTATCTAGGTTCTATTTGCTACTATTTTAAGATTCTTGCATTGGTTTTCATAAGAGCAATTGGCAGGAGTTTTCTTTTACTGTGCTGTATTATTCAGGATTTGTTCTGTGTTTATTATGGACTGAATTGTTTCTCACCCAAAATCCATATGTTGAAGCCCTAATTGCCAACGTGACTATATTTGGAGATGAGGCCTTTAGGAAGGTAATTAAGGTTAAATGAGGTCACAAGGGTGGGGCCTTAATCCAATAGGACTAGTGTCCTTATGAGAAGAGGAAGAGACACCAGAGAGCTCTGTCTCTCCTCATATGCACAGAGAAGAGGCTGTGTGAGACACAGCAAGAAGGTGGCCGTCTACAATCCAGGAAAAGAGGCCTCACTGAAAGCCAACCCTGATGGCACCTTGATCTTGGAACTCTAGCCTCTAGAATTGTGAGAAAATAAGTTTCTCTTGTGTAAGCAACCTAGTCTGTGATCTTTTGTTATGGCAGCCAGAGCAGGCTAATAGAATGTTATACTTACATTTGTAAGTATAGAAAGGTAAAACTATTTAAAATATTTTCCTATGTTCTAGAACAAACAGTTCAGATAGAATTTGTTATCCATTCCTTGAAGGAATAGGTAAAACTTACCTGTAAAATACTTGGGGCCAGGCATTTGTTAGTTATCTCTGTTAACTTTATCAATATCTGCTATAGCACTTGGTTTATTTAAACTTTTAGTATTTCCTGGACTTAGTTTTGATGATTTATATTGTGCTGGATAACATCCAGTTTATCCAGGTTTTCAAATATATTGCAATAAAGTTGAGAAAAAACATCTTTTTGATGTCTTTTAATTTATTCTGTATCTGGGGTTCTATATACAGTCACATCCTTATTTTGACTATACTTTCTGCTCTTTTCCTTGATTTTTGGTTTAGTAGTTGATTATTATTTTAATAATGCCTGGATTTATTTTTAGCACTATTTTCTTTTTCTTTTTTGAGACAGAGTCTTACTGTGTCACCCAGGCTAGAGTGCAGTGACGTGATCTCAGCTTACTGCAACCTCCACCTTCAGAGCTTAAGTGATTCTTGTGCCTCAGCCTCCTGAGCAGCTGGCACTACAGGTGTGTGCCACCATGCCCAGCTAATTTTGTGTGTGTGTGTGTGTGTGTGTGTGTATATATATATATATATATATATATATATTTTGAGATGGAGTCTCACTCTGTTGCCCAGGCTGGAGTGCAGCGATCTCAGTGCACCGCAACCTCCACCTCCCGGGTTCAAGCGATTCTCATGCCTGAGCCTCCTGAGTAGCTGGGATTACAGGCACGTGCCACCATGCCTAGCTAATTTTTGTATTTTTAGTAGAGACAGTGTTTTGCTGTGTTGGCTAAGCCGGTCTCAAACACCTGACCTCAAGTGATCTGCCCGCCTTGGCATCCCAAAGTGCTGGGGTTACAGATGTGAGCCACCGTGGCCAGCCGCTATTTTATAATTTCTTATTAATTATTGTTTTTATCTCTACCAATTCTTTGCTTTCCTTGTTTATTTTTATTTTTTGATTTTGAGCTGCTCACTTCATTTAAGCATTTTAACTCTTTCTTGCTTAGAACTGTGCGTATTTAAAGCTGTGAGTTTTCCTCTGAGTACTGCTTTGTGTCTTATGGGTTCTAATACACAGTGTTTGCATTTTTTGTGTTCTAGGTATTTTGGGATTTTGATTTTAATTTTCTCTTTGCATAAAAGTTGTTGAAGAGAGTGTTTCCAAATTTCTGTGAAATGTGATCAGAGAATGTGATCTATATGTACATTATTTCTACCTCTTGGAATTTAGGTATTTTTTATTACTTAGTAGATGGTCAAGTTTTATAAATAGGCACTTAAAAAATTGTATCTTTATTTTCACACTATAGCATTCAAAATCTATCAGATATCCTGATGAATTGATATTACACTTCTTGTAGTTCTTGTTTTTGATCCGCTTGACTTAACATGGCCCAGTGCTTACAGAGGCATTGTTATTCATTATTATGCTAAGAACTCCAGATTCTATATAGAGGATGTAAATTTCACCTTGAATTTATTAAGAAGACAATTTGATCTTGCTCCACAAAATGCTGGTAGTGCATAGGAGTTGACTGAGAGAGCATTTTGAGGTGGGATAAGGAAGGAAAGCTTTATGCAGGAGATGAGTCTTGAAGAGCAAGTAGACGTTAGGAGCTAGAGAATTTGTAAAGGGGCATTCTGGTCTGGGGGGTCAACATGAACAAAGTTGGGCCTAGGGTGAGTCTGGCATGCTGGGGAGAAGGCACACATCCTCCTCCTTGGGCTTTCTCTCTATGATGGCTGTAGCAGTTGAGTCAGGGTCCCATGGGGCCAGTTGTCTCCATTCAGTTGACTCTGCATAAGCATCTTTGTTGGGACCATCCCAGCCATCTCATCAGACTACTTTGCAGCAGTGGAGGATAGCACGTGATAATTTGTTCTTCAGGCCACCCTGCTGGTGTGCTCTCAGCTTTGCACTTTTACTGGAGAGCTGAAATTGGCACGCACCTCAGTTTGATAGCATTAGCTCAGTTTTTGAACATTAATCAGGGAGACGAAGGGATTTCAACAGAAGAATTACAGTGTCTGATATGTACTTGCTATATGGAGTTGTTTTGTCAGATGACCCCAGTAAATTACCAAATATTTAACACTGTTGATAAATCAAATGATGTGTGGTCGGTAGGAAGTGAAGGTATTTAAATAATTAAGCAGTTCTTTCTCGAGCCTCTTTATATGATGATTTTCTAGACTTCAAATCAGTTTTCCTCATCCAGCCTCCATATAATATATAGTTATTTCAAATCAGCTTTACTTACTGAGCTTTTTCTAGTAATTGAGCTTTGTCAGCAAAAACTGTATGTACCAGCAAATGGTGAATGATGGGCTCATGTCAGAAAGGAGCTTGAGAGGTGCTTTCTGTTGTTAGATGGATGGGTCTGGAGCCAGGACTTGAAGCTCTCTGAGTGTAATAGTTTCAGAGAAAAGGTATGTCTGAAATAGGGGTGAGTGCTCCATCACTCAAAAGCCGGTATTTCACACACCCAAGCCAAATGCTACATGTGCTGATGAAATCATGGTTTCATGTTTGGGATGTGTGGGAGGTGTGGGAGGTTTTTAAGTACAATCTTGGTCACAGTTTCTCCTCCCACCCCTCCTTCCTATTCTCTTACAGCTAGGACCCAGCGTTCTGGGCAGAATAGCAGGCAGCGCAGTAGCTACTGAGATTATAAGAGGTAGGTTTATGGAGCTGTGAACACAACTCTCCACAAGCCAGTGCTGTCTCATGCAAGCACTCTCAGTGTCCAAGTGCTGAGTGTGTGAGTGGTCTGGGCTTTGCAGGGTCGGCCAAGCTCTTGGAAGAGCAGGCTTTGTTAGCTGGGGAGTCATCACTCCATGCAGGCCCTGAGAATGGAGCATCCTGAGTGGACTGACAGAGATGGGGCATGGGTCACTCTGAGGGTTTGAGCTACTTCTGCTATTTTTGAAATTCTGGTTTGAACTGCAGGATTGTGCTGAGTTTGGCACAGACTAATTTCTCTGTTGGCAGCACATGATGTATCAACTCATGTGTCAGTTGGTTTGATGCCGCTCTGGACCTTGAGAGTTCCAAAGGGCTATTGAGGGAGAAACCTGACTTATGGCTTAAAATGGGGTACTGAATTTGGGAGGCTGAGGATGCTAAATGGTGTATGCCCTGCCTCTGTTTTATTGCTGAATTGTGTCTCTCAGTGGAGGTTCTTAGAGGCTATTCAACAAAACCTATGCTGTCAGCTAAAAGGCTTTTAGGACTTCATAATCATGGCACAGTATCTTTTCCTTTTTCTTAAAAAAAAGAACTTTTCCTTTCTTTTCCCCACCTTTTTGAAATCGTTAGCCTTCATGTGAACTGAAAGGGACTTCAAAACATTGGAAGAAAATAGTCTGAAAGCTCAGAGTGTGCTTGGCTCCTGGTAGGTATGAAGGCTTGATAAAGAGGCATCTTTTGCACTGACAGGTGTTTGTGTGCCAGTGTGGTGAGGGCTTTTGATGACAAAGCCACTTAGTTTTCTCTAGCTTACCCTTCCCTTTGTGCGGAGGAGTTAGGAAAACTCTAATAAAGTAACTAAATAATAAGGATAAAAAGTTAGCATTGTTGTTTTTTTCTTCATTTCCTCTTTTGTGCCCATTGGATTTTTGAGACTCACTTTTCAGGCCCTAAGTAAGCAAGAGGCAGAGGTGAGGAGGGGAGTGTCTGTCACTGTCCCTATGGTTCTGGAATATGCTGCTATTCAAAGGTCTAGCATCAGCAGCAACATCCTTCTTGAAGCCAAAGGAAAATTTAGATGAGTGGCAGCGCTGTGGCTGAGGGTGGGTATGGAAAGGAGGGACACTGGGTGGGGATGCTAAAATACTGCCTTCCTGTTCCCCAGAGGCGCAGTCACTTATGTTCCCCTTTATGGCCAAGAGCCCCCTTAACCCTCAGCATACAGTTTTCTTTCCCTTCATGGGAACCAACTGAAATTGGCAAACTGTGACCGTTTGTGACGAGTTATCTGAGTCCTCACATGAGTTCTTACATGAGTCCCTCTATGACCTTGTGCACCTTTCCCAGAAAGATAAATTACATAGGTTACAACCAAAGGAGCATGTAATGCCTACATGTTATTTCATGTGCCTTGTAAGAACCAGAGAGGGACCTCCTTGCTGAACCGCCTCGACCATGGAGTAAAGAGTTAGGACATCTCACTGTACAGCAGTCACCCCACTGTGGGCAAAACTATGTCAACCCCCTTGGATTTTTAGTAAAAAAAAAAAAAATTTCACTAGCTGAGGATGACAATAAAATGGAGTGTTGCTGAATATTGTTCTAAGGAAACTAAAGGGGGTAGCTGAAAAATTCTTGGACTGGTCTCTGTGACTTGGTGTCCAGAAATGTTCATCTCATTATTTCATATGAAGAACAAAATTGGGCCAAGCCCAGATTTTGCTAACAACTTCCCACAGCTTTCAGCTGTATACGAAAGTTAGTCCTTTGGATTTCAACTTGTTTATTTGGGATTCTGAAACATTAAGACTTGTGTGAGAGGAAGTTGGGCCCTGTATGTGAGCCACACTTTTTAATGGCTGGCAAGTAGGATTGCACGATGTCGGAGTTTGAAGTAGGCTCTGAGCTCATGAGCTCTTACCTTCTTATATTTCAGAGGAGGAAAATAAGTCTTCCAACTTTTACTCCTTGGTTCCTCTCCCCAAACCTTGTTATCACCAGGAAGCGTTAGATTGTTTGGGGTTTGTAGTTTGTGCTTGAGGGGGCTTGAGTGCTAGAACTATTCCATTGAAAACGGTCCTTGTTGGGGAAAAACAAGGATTGGACTTAAGATAAATGCTACGAGCTTATTTGATGAGGATAGTATAATAATGTTCCATGGATGAATGTCATGGGTGATAAGAATAATGGCAATATTTATTATCTTTTACTATGTATCAGGTACTAGTGCTCAATAGTTCATATGTGTTCTCATTTAACTCTTACAACAACCCAATGGGATATTGATAGAGGCAGTAATGGTGGTGGTAATGGTAAGTAATAATGATTATAGCAATTACTGTGCCTGCTTTATGTGGTTCATGTCATTTGTGTCTTACAATAATCCTATGTGTAAGGCACTGTTTATTATCTTTCCTACTCTCTAAATGGAAGACATAGAGGCTCCGAGATGTTATGTAACTTGCCCAAGGAGCTGGAATGTGAGCCAGTTGTCTGGTTTCAAAGTCTACTCCTATCAACCTTTCTGAACACATATAATTAACTAAATAGAGGTGTTCCCTGATGGGCACTTAATAAAAATTAGTGATGATGAGAAGTATTTTGGCCAAGAATATGTATGTGCATATATGACATGTACACACACACACACACACACACACACACACACACACACACAGAGTCAACTTCTGATTTTCTGCTTTGGGGCTAACCCTCTAATTGTGAATTCTAGAATGTCAGCTTCTTTTTCACTCAGCATGTTTTCACCCTTGCCTAGCTGTTGGGGTCAAGGAATAGAAACTCATTTAACCTAATTCTAAGCAGAATATCTTTAGGAAGATTGTAATAATCACACAGTCATAGAATATTAGAATTGAACAAACATATGGAGACATGAAAGTCAACCATTTCATTTTAGAGAGGAGACTCAGGCCCTCCAGAGAGGCATTGATTATCCCAAGGCCTCTAGTTGATTAGTTCAGGGATTGCAACTAGATTTTGGGATATCTGCCTCCTGATCCAATGTTTTTCCCTCTATGTGACCCTACCACTCAATGGCCTAGACTCTGAAACCAAGAAGAAATTGTGTTTTGTCTGTTTTGAATTATGGGTATCACTAATACGCCTCTGCTGATGTGGCTAATGTGTTGTTGACTGTTATGCTGTTTTTAGGTTCTTGTGGGTTTAGGTCACACTGGCAATGGAAGCAACCTCTCCTCTCCCATCTGATTCCTTGTATCAGGAGTACAATAATAATTTTTTCCCCTAACACAGAGAATATTTTTTGTGGGTCTAGTGGACGAAGATAGTTAAGGAATTAAATTGACCTCCACTCCCACCTACCCCATACCATCAGAAAGGAAGGAGAGGCAGCATTATTAATGGAAATGCATTTTCTTTGAAGCTTGAATTTATTTTTTAAAAGAATATTCTTTCCTGACTTGGAAGAATTATTATTTGGTTGTAGGCATTTTATTGTGTAGCTTCGTGTCATTATTGCATTGAGTGTGTTGCTATAGCTCCCACCAACTGTTTTAAGATGTTTTGAGACTGTGCTTTATATTATAAGGAAAGTATTTGTCACTCGGACTCTCAGAATTGAATTTGCCTGAATTAATTATGATTTGCACTCCATCCCCCTGGGCGGTATTGTGGGGGAGAGGTAATCCTTTCTGATGTCGTATAGAAAATCAATTCTGGCCTGCGGCACTGGCTAGTTGCTTGAGTGGGGGAACTTGTCACCCACTGTATGGTCTTTATTTCTCATTTTTCTTGGCCCTTTGTTATGTATTACTTTCTCTGGGCTGGTTTAAGAAGCCGCCAGGGCCAGGGAGCAGTGCTTGGAGTGATGGACAAGGATACTCTCCCATAAAGAAAATCACAAGGGCCCCAAGTTGGGTAATAAAAGGCCTTGTCAGTGGCTTTTCTTGTGTAGTCAGCATTGTTTATAGAGTGTTTTCCACTGAGAAACATAGACACTTTCTCTTCGGCCTAGGGGATAAGACAAGTTGAATGGCACTTGGTCAGATGTAGGGATTTGGTCTTGACTGGTTTGAGAATGTGCTGTCTTCTCCTCTGTCTTCTCTGAGGCCTCCCTTTGTTCCTTGGAATATGTTCCTCTTTCTTAATTTCAAGATGGGAAACTCCTTCATCTTATAAAACTCTGTGAGCAAATGTAAGAGGCAAAACAATTGATAAATATTTGTAACAAGTATGACAAGCATAGGGTTGATATCCTTACTATATAAACAGCTGTTACAAAAAATAACCACCATGGAAAGGGCTATGGTCAAGTTTTAAATGCCTTGGGAACGGTGCCCTCAAGATAAAGCTGAGCAAAATAGCAGGACACAGAACTGAGCAGATGTAGATGTTAATGTAGATACACTCAGAGAAAGGGCTGAAACGTCCCCTTTTTCTTACATCTGTCAGGAGAGCCTACGAGTAATTTCTGCCTTGGCATGTGACCATGGTGCCTTGGCTTTGCCATTCCAGCCAACTGACCCTTTTGCTGAAAGTTTAATAGGGGATAAATTCACATGTGAATTCATAATCCCCTTATCTGTGCTAAGAGCATTCTGTAATGAGCCTGCAACAAAAAGAATCTTACATCTTGCAGTTTTGCTCTGACCCCACCTCTTGGCCTCCTTCCTAACCTCTCTACACCTCCTGGTTTGACGCTTTAGGTATCTGCCCCTTGTGGAGTCATTGCCTGCCTGCAGTATGTTAAATGAAGTTTTAAATAAATTGATTCACATTTCCTGCTAGTCATCACATTGAGGCATTTAAGGAAGTATGGCATATGTGAGTGGGGAATATATTTGGGCTTATGAGAAGAGAAAAGAAAGACTTGTTCTCCTCTAGAATTTATTAATTTTGAGCCTTATTCTCTTTTATGTAGTGTGACTTTGACTATAAATCCACAAGCAAAGTCACAGTCAAAACCACAGTTTAAGTTTTGAAGATTTATTGTTAAAATTTGCTCTCCCCCTAATGCTTTTATTATTTTCTCTTCTCTTCCCTGCCCATGGTGTGGGTTACAGTTAATGTTATCTACATATGTCTATAAATACCAAAAATATTTTTGATACAATGTGCATTTAATCAACTTTTTGTTACTGTTATGCCATTTGTGTGGAGGAAAATTGTTTCTGTCTTAATGTTCTATTGAAGTGCCTTTGGAGTGATGATATCATAATCACTTTAATACATTTAAAAGCTTCAAGGCTTAGCATTTATTGAACAAAGCTCATTGAAGGAATATAACGGATGTCTTCAGGCTTTCCGCTGCTGTAAAAGGGACAGTATTGTTCATGGCCTCGGTAAAAGAAAATCTGAATTTTTATTTTACTTTGCACTGCATTGTAATTATATTTCAAAAGCTCTTCAAGCGCAGCTAACAAAGGGGCTGTTTTTATGAATTGTTATATTTGCATATTTCGGGGCTGACTGCTATGAGTTTAAGATTAATAATGGACAGCAATTTAAAACTTTATCACCAAAATCCAACCTCGAGATCCTAAAATATGGCTTTCCCTTCCTGGATATCCTTGGAGAACAAGTTTTCCTAGGTTGGGAAGTGAGCGGAATTCTTACAAGTTTTGGCTCTTTGGGATCTCCATGAAGAGAGAGCCATAGAGGGTTGAGATTGTGTGTGTGTGTGTGTGTGTGTGTGTGTGTGTGTGTGAGTGTGAAGTCCATGAAATCAGAATGGGAAAATGGCATATGGGAAGCCGAGGGAGCCCCCACAGTCCTTGTGTGTTGAAGGTATGTTCTCTCAATCCCTGGACTGACACACAGGATGGGCCACCATGCTCTGAAGCCACCCTTCTGAAGAGTGCTAGGGAGAAGCTGTGACTGTTGGAGGTGTAATGGAAGATACCCCGTCATTCTCTTGGTTGAGATGGTTAAGTCACATCCTTAAAATTCGGCACCTCCTGGAACACTGGCCTCATCTTCCCTGCTGTTGGGTAACTGCTGACTGTGGCCTTGGAATTATATGTGTGGTGAGACATCCCCATGGGTGCAGGCTTGTTCTTGGAAATTATTTCAAGGAAGCTTTCTTTATCCCACTCAGTCATAACTCTGGGGAGAAGAGTGCCTGGAAAGACTAGTCACAGTTTCCTATTTCTTATTCCCCATCATCTAATTAGGTAGCTCCTGGTCTTGACTCTCCGTGACTGACTTGTCTGAAATTTACGTGTGTGTGTGTGTGTAAATTATTATTATTTTTTAGAGACAGGGTCTCACTGTATTGCCCAGGCTGGTCTCAAACTCCTGGGCTCAAGTGATCCTCCCACCTTGGCCTCCTGAAGTGTTGGGATTACAGGCGTCAGCCACCACGCCCAGCCAAATTTACTTGTTTAAAGCATGCAATTCTCTCTCTAAATTTTCCTTAAGTGAAAATAGGCATTGTAAAGTTCATGTGCTATCAAGTGGGGCTGCTGAGGCCTAATTAATGATGAATCCATGTTTCTTTCCGCCTAATGCTCTGAACAGGTGAATTTGCTTGAAATGATGGCTTTGATTTAGTAGCCTGAAAATAGTGGTCTTTTACTTCTTGTCTTTAGAGATATGGTGGCTGTTACCTTTGGTAATCAATCCTTTCTAATCTGGGTAGTTGGGGCTAGTTAGAGACCAGAGCTGTGATTAGGGTGTGGTGGTTTCCACTAGCGGTTGTTGAAACAACTTCCTAAAGAGATGTTATTCATGTATTCACCCATCCACTTCTCTGTATCAGTTAGAATTAGGTTCAATTGCATAGGATAGATAACTCCAGTTACCAGCCGCTAAAGCAAGGTTTATGTTTGTTCCTTTTTTTTTTTTTTTTTTTTTTTTGTTGCCCAGGCTGGAGTACAGTGGTGTGATCTCACTCACTGCAAACTCCGCCTCCTGGGTTCAAGAGATTCTCATGCCTCAGCCTCCGGAGTAGATGGGATTACAGGTGTGTGTCACCACACCGGGCTAATTTTTGTATTTTTAGTAGAGATGGGGTTTCGCCATGTTGGCCAGGCTGGTCTTGAACTTCTGGCCTCAAGTGATCCACCCACCTTGGCCTCCCAGAGTGCTAGGATTACAGGCGTGAGCCACCGGGCCTGGCCTGTTTGTTTCTTTCTCATGTAAAAGAGGCCTAGAGGCTGACAGCCTAGGGCTGATAGGCTCCTTCCAGCTTTCTACTCTGCTGTCTCTAGGGTATGGGATCTTGAACTAATCATGGTCCAGGATGGCAACTAGAAGTCCAGCCATCATGTCCACATTCCAGGCTGGCAGCAGGAAGAAAGGCAGAAAGAAGGACATTTGCTCTTGCCTTTTAAGGAGTCTTTTTAGAAATCTTATGTAGCCGTCCAGATGTAAGGCCACACCTTGCTGCAAAGGAGGCAGAGAATTGCAGTCTTTTACCTGGGTGGCAACGTGCCCTGCTAAAATTTGAGGTTCTTTTCCTGAGGGAGAAGGGGAGAATGGATATTGGTGTAGGCCACCTGTAGATTCTGCCTATCAATTCATTCATCTATTGTATCCTGTCTCTCTCTTTCTGTCTCCTTCTCCCTCTCTCCCTCCCTCCCTTCTATTTTCCAAGCTGTAGTTGAAATGCCCCTCCCTAGTTCTATATATTTCTCAGACAGGCCTTTTATGGTTTTTTTTTTTTCTTCCCCTTTCAAGGTTTCCCTTGATGTTTGTTTTAACTTGCTTTTATCGATATTAAGATGGTGGGCATGGAGGGGACCATTTTTTGAGTGCCAAGTCTTCATTTCTCCTCCGCATAACATTTTCATGCAGCTAAAACATCAAGGCCTGCCGTACAGAGGAAAAAGTGACCAAAGAGCTGGGAATGGTTCTTGGAAGCCTCTGAGCTTTTTGCTCTTCATTGGATCATGACTGTCACTTATCTCTAGAAACTTCCCTCCCCTTCTTGCCTGCAGGCAGCTGGGCCAAAGGGCAACCCCTTTGAGATCCAGAGTCCTGCCACTTATGGGGATGAATACACTTTACCTCATAGAAGTCCCTGGAATCCAAAAGTCAAGGCCAGTGTCATGCATCCACCCTCCTGTGAACAGACTAACTTTAAAGAATTCTCAGATAGAAGATGAAGGCAATGCCTCGGGGTGGCTGGATTTTTATAGTTCCAGCTGTTGCAAACCCAGGTGGTGCTGCTTGTGGTGGTCCCCAAGCTCTAGGAAAGACAGGCCCTTCCACTGAGCACAAAGGTGCTTTGAGGCAGGATGATGTTGCAGATGACATTGCTGTGTCCCTTCTTACAAGTCAGCCCATCTGCTCTCTGTCCTTTGGCAGCAGTGGAGTTTTCCAAATCAGGAATTGGGATGTGTAATCTGATGAGTTGTGCTACCTCTGAAGACAAAGGGTAGTCTGAGCAGATAATGTTTGCATTCTGGAATGTTTGTACCTCTGGGTCATTTTGAGCACTTTTACAGTTAGTGAGACAATATTTGAAATCCAGGAGTTTTAAACAGAGATCTAGGAACTATGACTGTGGTACATGAAATTTTTGCTTAAAGAGGCTTTGAAGAGATTGGACTTTAGAGGTCTAGAGACCTGGGTTCAAATCCTCTTGCTAGATGACTTTTGGGGGATAATTTATTTGAGGCTCAGTGGTTTTTAAAAAAATCTATAAAACAGAGCTAGTGAGATATAATTCAATGGAGAATGAAATTAAATGAGAACATATGTAAAGTGCTTAGCACATAGTAGGTCCTCAACAAAAGTTAATTTCTCTTGTAAGCAATCACTATGCTAAGCGCTTAGTAAATGTTTTGTTTGTTTTATGTTCAAAAACTTGAAAACTTGAGCAATAGTCTATATCTTAATTTTATTTGTTTTATTTTACGTTTAATAACCCTCATCTTTTTGTGCATGGCTAGAGATGTTGTTCAGGAACACAGGATTATTTTTCAAGCAGCCCCCTTTTCCCTTTATGTGAGATGGGTATACCATGAGAAGGCGCTTTTACAACTAGAAACACAGGTGGTTTCTAAATTGGAAGCATGAACTGACCTAGCATACTTTCGGAAGTGCAGTTGAAGAGGACTTCAAGCTGTACTTTGAGCCTTTCTGGGCCATAGATCTCTGAGAATCTTAACAGAGCTATGGACCCACTTCTCAGAAAAATGCACGTATGTTTATATATAAGGTGTATGCACATATGTATATACATGAGGGGTCTATACACATATGTGTATACATGAGGGGTGTATACACATATGTGTATATATGACCTGTGGACCCCACCCCCTGCCCTCTCCCCTCAGGAATCCTAGATTAAGAACTCCTGGCCTAGCTTTTTTTTTTCTTTTCTTTAAAGGGATATAGAGATTGACAGAGAATGAAGAAAAGGGAATGAAAGACATATGCATGGGTGGGGAAGGGTGACTGGGAGAGTTGGCCACACCCAGAACAAAGCAGGTGGTTGAGAGAGTGATGAGATGATAAAATCATGCTACATGTCAGGGTGACATTCACAGCTCCATGGTTTCCAAGATGTCAAGAATAGAAAGATCCAGTTTTTTTTTTAACTCTAATATTTTTAATGAAAAATTTGTATCATACAGAAAAGTTTGAAGGATTGTATAGTGGACACATGGATATGCCCACTATTGAGATTCTTCCACTGACATTTGTTCTGCTTGCTTTATTTCACCTCTAGCCATCCATCAATCCATCTTGCTTTTTTCACGCATTTCATAGTAAGTTACAGACATCAGTATCCCTCACCGTGAACACTCAGCATGCCTATCATTTTCTAGAGTTCGATATTTTTTTTTTTGAGAAATGCATGAACCCTAAATGTACCATTCTGTGAGTTTTGATAAATACACGCACCTGTGTAATCCAAACCCTATCAAAGTGTAAATCCTGATTTCAACCTAGAAAGTTGTCTTATGTCCCTTCCTAGCTAATTCCTGCTCCCTCCCCTCCATAGGCAATCACTCTTTTTTTTTTTTCCTTTTCCACCATGGCTTAATTTTGCCTGTTTTACGACTTCACACAATTAAGATCATATAGTATATATTTTTGTGTACATGAGGCTTCTTTCATCAGCACAGTGCATTTGAAATTTATTCCTGTTGTATGTACCAGTAGTTTGGTTCTTCTTGTTGTTGAATCCTGTTGAATGTCACTTAAGCTGTTTCCAGATTTTAGGTATTAAGCTGCTGTGAACACATATACAAGCCTTTGTTTGTATATATATTTTCACTTCTCTTGAGCAAATACATGAGAGTGGAACTACTGGGTCCTAGGGGAGATGCACGTTTAGTTTTAATAAGAATTTTCCAGTTTTCCCCAAAGCGGCTGTTTCATTTTCACTTCCACCAACAAAGTATGAAAGTTCTGGTTGCTCCGTGTCCTCACCAACATTTGGTGTTGTCAGTCTTTTTCATTGTAGGCATTCTGTTGGGTGTATGATGATGTCTCGTTGTGGTTTTAATTTGCCTGTGGTGCTCCAATATGACATTTTCCTTGGTCCCTAAGTCCCCTTTGATCTCAGAGGCATTATCTCTATACTTAGGGAATGTGTGGGAATAGCTAGTCAAAATCTTATGGGGCTATAAAACTTTCTGCAGCTTTTTTTTCCCCCTTTTAAGTTCTGTATGGCAGGAAAATGCTTGAGAGTGTCCGTGTCCATATAGATACCCACAGTCACTTGTGATATTCTGGCTGCAGGAAGGGTGCTCCACGGACTAGGCAAGGATAGCTGTATTCTGGGAGCTGGGAGCTCCACCTCCCAGATGGAGCGATGTGTGTGTGTGCACGAGTGTTTGTGTGTGCATGAGTGTGTGTGTGTGCATCAAGTCCCTTGACATTTAAGGAGTTTGGTGAGTCAGCAGCTGGAACCTTGCATCCAGCCCTGTGTCACAACATTATCAGAGACTTGGGGAAACTGGATGGAGTTCAGAGAGGAGCAGCTAGTATGATTAAAGGGCTTGGAAGGATTAAGGGATTGATTTATGAGGAAAGATGAAAAGAATTTAATGTGTGCTGCTTGACTAAGTGGGTACACCATAATAGCCTGCAAATATCTGAAGGGTATAAACACTGGAGAGGGAGAGGAATTAGCACAGGGTGAGGAAACTGATCCAGGAATAATGGGGGAATATAAAGGGGAGGGGAGGATGGGGTGAGTTGGCAAAGTATTAGCAGGGGTTTGGCCTTCCACGAATCCTCTCCGTCTCAGAAGCCTAAAGGGGGAGTGAGTTGGTTTTGGGAGGATGAACTGGAGGAGACGCTGTGGGTGGAGAAAAAGCAGGTGGAAAGAGGGTATGTGTTTGAGTGCCTACTGTGTGCAGGACCAGGTGAGAAGGTGCTGATCTGGATGCACAGGCTGGGAACCTGGAGGCAGGAGGGAAGGGCGGTGGTGGAGAATGAGGTGACGGAGACAGCCTGGAGCCTGGAATCTAGACACCCTCTGAAATTCCTCCTCCTCCTGGTCGTTTTTCCAGATTGATGAAAGAGGTGCTGACGCTTCTGTGTTGCATCCCAGCTTGCTTGAGATGTGCAGTTTCTAACTCAAAAGTCTTCTAGCTTTCCAGTTATTTTCCTGTCCCTGCTTCCTAAAATACAGCTATCCTTGCCTAGTCCGTGGAATTCATCTCTCCCTGCCTGTGTATCTTTTCCAGGTTTGTGGGTCTGTGATTGGGGAACAATATGTGGACTAGTGAAGAGAGGATGGGAAGTGAAGCCAAGCTGCCTGGGGTGAGGGTCTGGCTTCGTACTCCCCCAGCAGGATGAGCAGGCCCAGGTGCTTACTCTCTGGGCCTTGACTGTCTTTTCTGAAAAATGGAGATGATAATAGCACTTTACTTCACAGAACTGTCCTGAAGTTTACATGAAGTAAGGGGTGTGCAGTGCTTAGCATAGTGCCTGGCAAAAAGCAAATGCTCAATAACTGCTGGCTACTGTGGTTATAATTAAAGCCACAATCGGGACTATGATTCTCCCAGTACCAAAACTTGGGCTGGGAGTCGGCGTAAGCAGTGCCTTCGGTGTGTAGACAGCCTCCTCTGACACAGTGTGTGGGGAGGTGCTCACAATAGCATTGGGGTGGTCATAGGAGGGGTTGTTTTCATCTCAGTAGGAGGCAGTGATGGGTAACACTGCTTTCTCCCCTAAGGTACCAAGGTGTCTAGAGCCAAGGTCTGGAGACCAGATCCCCAGGTTTGGCTGGAAGAAGAAACTTGGTTCCTTCCCCTTCTGAGCTCCGGCCTGATTCAATGAAAAGATAGTTGAGCTGAGAGCCAGGAAACCTAGATTAACTTCTGTTTTCCAACACCTCATTTCCTCATCGGTTGAGAAAAGGGAGGAGGGGTTTAAATCAGTGTTTTCTACACTTTTTTTTCCTGCTAAGCAATAGAGCCCTTTAGTTGAGTGATGTGTTATGTGGAACCCTAATATGTCAAATAGCCCCACACTCAGCTGCTTCTGACTGAGGTAGGGGGCTGGAGACCATCCTGATTGAACCCCTGTTGCTCCTCACAGGAGTCTTCCAGTGACACCCAGACCTTTCTGAAACACTGCTAATACACATGCACACACACACAACTGAGCCCTTCTAATGGTAACTCTTTTTCTGATGACCACTAAGATAAATTGTGGGCCTACCTTGGCTAAGTGCTTTGCATCTGTCAGATAATAATATTCTCAGAATTTTATCATAGGGTGAAGAATATTATTATCTCTGCTCTACAGAAGAAACTGAGGCTGAGGAGTCAAGCAAGGGTCTCATAGCTGAGAAGTGACAGATGATCTCTTAAGAATTCTTTCAGCTCTGAAATAGTCAAATTCAGTTTCTACAACAGGTATTCAAGTGATATAGTAGATGTGCAGTAAATACTTAGTAATCTGAGTATATTAGTCCGTTCTCACACTGCTACAAAAAAAGATGCTACCTGAGACTGGGTAATTTATAAAGGAAAGGGGTTTGATTGACTTATAGTTCTGCATGGCTAGGGAGGCCTCAGGAAACTTACAATCATGGCAGAAGGGGAAGCAGGCACGTTTTACATGGTGGCAGGAGGGAGAGAGTGTACGAAGGGGGAAGAGCCCCTTATAAAACTGTCAGATCTTGTGAGAACTCACTCACTATCATGAGAACAGCATGGGGGAAAGCCACCCCTATGATTCAATCACCTCCCACCAGGTCCCTCGCTCGATTACAGTTCGAGATGAGATTTGGTGGGGACACAGACCTAAAGCCTATCCAAATCTGTTTATTTGGATAGCAGGCTTCCCCAATTCCAGAATGGAATTCTGCAACCTGTTGTCAGTCTCCTGGACAGATTCTCAAGTCTCTTCTTTGCATGTTGTCTCTGCTTCAAGACACAGACTTTCCCATTGCAGGTGTCAGTCATTTATGACATCTCTGAAGGAATGCAAGTCTAGGCTTTAGCTACCACAAAGTGTGCCTTCTGGAATACTTCAGAGAATCAGGGTGTTGGGATACTGTTTTGTTTTAAAATGCCTTTTTTTTCCCACCTATTACCCCAGTAGGAGTCAGTTTACTCTGTTTTAATCAATGATAATAGTCCTGAATATGTACAATTCTTTCTTTGGTATTTTTAATTGGTAGTTTCAGACAAGGGAGTAGATGACAACTTGTTCCATTGAAAGGAATTCATATTTATACTCTTGTAAAATGTGTTCCCAGTTGCTCCCACACTTTCCTGGTGTGTGTTTAAATGGTTTTTTTTCTTCTTACTGTTAACTGACCTAAGATGTCCGTAAAAGTATTGGATTCCTTGTGCATCCTGTCTGTTGAAAGAGAGGCCAGAAGGAGCAAGAAAGGCAGGTGGTGTGGGCCTGTTTATAGACGTGGAATGAGGTCATCTTGTGAATGTTTGCTGGTGGCTTTTCCATATTGAGGGCTTTCTATGGTGAAATTTTTATCCTAATTTTGATTCAATAACCCAATGGAGAGAATATAAACCAAATACTAACTATAACCAGAGTCCAGAATAATCAAGAGGGTATATCTGCACTACAAATATACATAACCAAAATAGGTCTCAGACCAGATGCTAATGACATTTGAATTATTCTTTTAGTCAGGGAAGATATTGCTATTTAAAACTGCTCCCAGGTCTTAGTGTCTTAACATGATCCAAGTCTATTTATTGCTTTCTTTATTTTTTCTTTTAGAGATAGAGTCTCACTATGTTGCCCAAGCTGGTCTTGAACTCCTGGCCTCAAGTGATCCTCCCACCTCAGTCTCCCAAAGTGCTGGGGTTACAGACGTGAGCCACTGTACCCAGCCTGTTTGTGCTGTCTTAAATGGAAAGTAGAGTGTGTGTGAAGTGCGGGGAGGTCAGGAGGGGAACTGTGTGTCCTGCCATCATTCAGGGGCCCAGGCTGTGTTCCTCTTGTGGCTCTGCTCTCCCCTCTTTCTTTGGAGCTGTCTCAGTTCTGGTGAGTGGGGAAAGAGATCATGGAGAAGGCATGCCACTCTTAACTGTCTTAGCCCAAAAGTCACACACCTCATTTTCTTTCACATTTCATTGGTAAGCCTGTTCCTGAAAGGAGGCTGGGAAATTAAGTCCAACTGCATGCCCAGGAAGCTGAGGAGGACAGCAGCAGCACAGGGGTGAGCCCTGTGGCTTCTGCAACACTGACTGTTGTTCATGATCTATTTCACCATTTCCCTGTTGTTGGGCACAGTTTGGGAGAGGATTATTGTTGACCCAACCAGTCCAGAGAACAAGTTATATACCTTTTTGCCTTTTAGATTTTTTTTTTTTTTATTGATCTCTGAGTTGAATTAATGGGGCCAATCCTAAGGGCCTCTGTTTACTCTTATACAGAGAAGAGGAACAGCCCTAGCTAAATCATCAGTGTTTCTTTGGGAAGAATCTGATACAATAAATGTCTTCGGGAATGACTCGCGTCAGGTTCACCTCTAGCTGATCCTGGCCTCAGGGCCTGGTTGGCCCTTGAACTCAGGCAGGTGCAAGTATGGGCTTAAGTTTACTCTTGCTGTTTCTTCCAAAGGGTTCAGAGGCCTCCTGAGGCACTACTGGGTACACACTTCTTTCTCTTTATTTTATATTTGTTTATTTTTAACTTTTATTTTAGGTTCGGGGTACACGTGCAGGTTTGTTATATAGGTAAACAAACCTCCATGTCATGGGAGTTTTGCAGGCACACTTCTCCTTCTTCTTGTCCTGACTGGTGCTGTTCTTCCCTGTCCAGTCCTGCAGTCCCCAGGTAGAGGCAACCTTTTCTTCTCTTTCCTGTGTGGCCTGAAAACCCCCTGCACAGCCCACACCACCCTGTGACCCACAGCAGCACCTATTTGTATCATTTGCTTCCCTTCTCCCATTGAACCTGAGACTCAAAACACTGAAGCACCTGTGGTAGGGTGAGATGGCAATAGGTGCATGAAACCTTTTTAATGCTCACCATGTAAAAGTGCAAAAGCCAGGCAGGGACTGCATTCTCTAGGGAATGTCCATTTTGTACATGAGGCTGCCCACTGTTAGTTTATAGCCTGTTTTTTTTTTTTTATTATTACAGGTACTGCAGTTGTGCTTGCCTTCTTTAAAAAATAAGTTTGCACGTGAATGTGAAGCCAGCTGACTTTTAAGGGAGTTTCATTGGCTTCTCTAGAACACTGCATTATGCAGTTTGGGTGTTGTGGCTTCTCATGCTGGAGACCGTTGCTGCTGTATGTGTGTGCAGGGCAGGGGTGGTGGTGGATGTTTAAAGGAAAAATATGGGGATTCAAATGACATTAGGCCTGTGGACTCAGACATTTAGGGGGAACTTGGCCACAGCCCCCACGATTTAGTTGTCTTGCTTTATAATTGGTCATGAATCTGGTATGCCCTATTTTCCATTAGGTTAATAAAATATTAGTGTTATAAACCATGATTATTGGTTTATAGAAGTTGCAATCCCTTTGTCACCCTCTGTTACCTTGGTTTAGAATCAGTTTGTTAGAGCATTAACCACCTTCTGGTTTGCATCAAGGTGGCTGTCTAATGGGTCATTAAGTACTAGTGATACTCAGTTCCTCTGGGATTTTTTTTGATATTACAGTAGTTATATTGGGAATAAAGTATACAAGAAACTACACTCGCACAGTAGGTTGTCTTTATGGGGGAAGAACCTGAGAGAGGGAGAACAGATGGGCTATTTATTCCATATTCAGTTGTGAGAGTCTTGGCTTCATTTGGAAAGGTCAACAATCTGGAAGTGTAAGGGTATTTGATTAGCCACATACCAGATAATAAGGGGTATTAATGAAGCATAAGGAATTGAAGATATCAGGGCCATCCATTCATTCATTTGTGTGTTAGGTCATTTATTTATTAATCCCATTTTTTTTTTTTTTTTGAGACGGGGTCTCACTCTACCACTCAGGCTCTGGAGTGCAGTGGTACAATCACGGCTCACTGCAGCCTTGACCTTCCTGGGCTCAGGTGATCCTCCCACCTCAACCTCCTGAGTAGTGCCTGGGTAATGTTTGTATGTTTTTTTTGTAGAGATGGACTTTCACCACATTGCCTAGGCTGGTCTCGAACTCCTGGGCGTAAGCAATCCATCTGCCTCGGCCTCCTGAAGTGCTGGGGTTATAGGCGTGAGCCACCGCACCCCATATTTGTTGAGTGCCTCTATGTGCCATGCATTATGCTGGGTGCTAGGGATTCAGGAGGGAGCTCAACACAAGAATGTCCCTACCCTTGCTGAGCTTTCAGTCGTGAGTGGGGCTGGGGGGGATGCGGCAGGGAGGAAGTGGCATGAATCAACTAAATGTAAAATTCACTTCATATTTTATTAGATTAATGGAAAAATAAGTCATATCAAAGGTTTGGCCAGTAATAAATGGAGATATTGTAAGACAGCCTCATAGGATAAATGCATGTAATAGCGTCTGTAGTAATAGGGGGAGTCATCTTCTCTAAGCAGGATATTAGGTTAAGATCTGAAGGATAGGTAGGACTTATCTAAACAAGGAGGGGAGGAAAAAGCATTCTAGGCAGTGGGAACAGCATGTGCAAAGGCCTTGTGGGAGGAGAAAGCATTAGGAACTAGTAGAAGGTTGGTATGGAGTGTGGCATAAGAGGGGTAGGTAGGGATTACCACGCTGAGCCTTGTAAGGTGTGTATAAAGATTTTTACTGTTACCCTAAGAACAATGGGAAACATTGGCAATTTAAATCAGGGGACTTTTATCAGATTTGTGTCTAGAAAAAAATCACTCTGGCTACAGTGTGGATAAATGGATTGGGGGAGGTCAGAGTAGGTGTAGGTAGATCATGTCATCCTTGGCTGTTGCAGTGAGATGGAGTACAGAGGGCAAGTTTGAGTGATTGATACAGATTAACATCAGAAGAACTAGGTGAGAGATAGGTTATGGGAAAGAGAGGAAGGAGTCCAGGATCACACCTGAGTGCCTGGCTTGGAAATGGGATGAATAAGGGTTGTTTTAGTTATGACACAGGTTTGGCTGTTAAAACAGGACTCAAGAGTAGCTAACAGGAGAGAAATGGATTGCTCTCATCTCAGTCCAAGTGTAAGCACTCCAGGGCTGATCTGGTGGTCTCATGGCATTGTACTTCTAGAATCCTTCTGTTTTATTGCTCTGCCATCTCTAGACCATTGTCCTTAGCATGGTTATAGCTGGCTCACTAGTATGTTCACATTCTAGATTTTTCCCTTCAAGGTCACCACCCAGAAGTTGCTTACATCCCAAGGGTCAGAACTGAGTCTCATGGCCACACATAGTTGTAGATAATCAGGGGACAGCCAGCAATCTCTACCACAGTGGCACAGTCACTAAACAGAAAACATGGAAGAGGACCAGTTGGCAGGAGAAGAGCAGGAGCAAGGGTTAGATGTTCATTTTGTGCTGTTTAGATCCTTACAGTCTCTCCTGCATCCCATCTCAGCTCCCTTGACTTCCCTCCATGAGCCCTTTATTCTACCACTTCATGTACTTGCTGCACCCATGGACCCCCCATATTCTTCCTGCCTGGAATGCCCTTCTTTCATGTTTCCCTGACCAGCTGATTCCTACCCTTTGCTTAAAGCTGTCCCTGATCCTTCCACCCCTACTCCAGCTGCTCCTTTAGGTGAATTTTTAACACTCATTGCCCCTGTCACCACATGGTGTAATGACAGCAGTTCTCATGCTGATAGTGTGTCTCATGCTGAATTATTTAACTTTCCAAGTTACTATTGTGTGTCTCAGTTTCATTCAACACATGTTTATTAAGAGTCTACTATGGGCCATATTAACTCTCCTCCTCCATCCCTCTTGTAGTAGCACCTAAAATACAAACACAGAGCCTTTAAGGCTTATTAGTTTCATAGTGAGAAAACCTGCGGTGAACTTAGTGTTTGGCTGACCCCTGGGAGTCGTTTGGAGCTGTTTTCAGGGCAGAAGTCAATGAACCATAAGTAGAACAAGCTAAAATAAACCTCTGGTTTTTCATTTCTTAGTAGTACTCCCACTAATCCCGTCCTGCTTTACCTTTCTGATTACAACCAGGCTGAGTGACCCCAAACATAGACTCTCAGGATAAGATGGACATGGCATTATGCAGGTGTGATGGGGAATAGGAAGGCATTCTGAGAGGACTTAGAGAAAAGAGACCGCATTTGTTCCACTTCCTGCCACTCCCTTGTCTGATTTCTCTAAGTCACTGAGTGGAGAATGGCCTGAACTGGCAGCAAAGCTGGGATTTCCAAACCAACTAACAGTTCTGCCTTTTTACCCTGTGCTTGTTATTTTTTGATTTCTTGAAAAATCAATCATTCATTTATTTTTTTCATTCATTTCTGTTGTTTGTTTTTTGGTGTCTTATAGCAGATCAGTGAGATGTGGTCCCTGCCCTGCAGGAGCTCATGGGCCAGTGGCGAGAGCAAACCATGAAACTCTCCATCTACTTGGTGATAAACCAATCATGGTCCCCAATTGGGTTGGTTGTAGGCTTGGTGGAGAGACATGGACCATGCTTTAAAAGTCCCATGTGTCCCCTGTAGAGTTCAGCACCATGTTGGTCCCTTGGCCGGTGCCCAGTGACCATGATGATTGATTTCACTGACTGCTATGTCTTTCCCCATGGAAATCTTGGTGCCTGGTGTCTTGGAGTGTGAAAGCAGAGATTCTTTCAGGTTTCCTGGCACGAGGGGGTTGTTGTGGGAGGTTCCCTCTTCACCCTTAGTGAAAGTGCTTTGGAAACCTGAGCCAGAAGCAATGGCAGAGGAAGTTCCTGGTGTGAGGAGCTTGGATGCTGGCTGCCTTTCCCCCATTTAGCTCTCTCGGGGCCCTTGGGGAGAGTTGTGCTGTGGTTGGGTGAGTGCGTGTTTGGGGATGTGGGTGGGTCTTGCCTGGTCTCTCAAACCCAGATGCTCATTCAGGTGCAAAGTTCAGTGTTTGCTCAGCCGTGTACAAGCCTTGTGTTCTGGCATCTTTTTTTTTTTTTTTTTTTTTCCTGGTGACGTCTGTTGTACAGGGAGTGACTCTCCCTGGGTAAATGGTGTATTGTCAGTTCCTCCACTCCAGCGTACAACCAACAAAACAGGATGGCACTGCTTGGAGAAAGATGGCTGGCTGGAAGCATCATAAAATGGCACTACAGCCTATTGGGGGTGACCCTGGAGTGTCACAGGGGTACCCCAGCAAGGGCAGGAGCTCTGCTGAAGCAGCTTCTTCATGCCTCCTGGCTGCTTTTGTGCCATCATTTTCCAGATTCTTTTCTTAATCATGAATTAGCTGAGTTTTCAAGGTACCAAAAAGCCCAGCTAGGGGAAAGGAAGTAGAGAAAGGGCCTCTGATATGGTGTCCCAATGAGTTTTTTCACTTAAAGGGTCATGTTGAAGTCACCCAGAGAGACAGGCAGGGAACCTCACTTGGGTAAATAAGCAATGGAGTGAAAGATTGAAAAATGTGGTCTGAATTTTTTACTCGCATTGTTTCGGAGCCAGTTCCTATTCTGTCACTTCTCTCTGTGCCCCACCCTACCCTTCTTAATGACTTATTTGTACTGGAAAGCAAACTATTAATCACAAACAGAATAGCTCTGTAACTTCCAAACAAACACAGAATAGTTCTAGGGACTGTGAAAAAGCCAAACCCTTGGCAGAGATTTGAAAATGTGTTTCTTTTATATATATTTTAGAAATGCCACCATTTGTCCTTAGGCACAGAAGGTTCCCTTTAATTAGCGGTGAATTTCCTATTTCCCTTTTCTTCCTGAGGCATCTATAAAGCCCTGGCCTAGTAAAAGGCAGGTACACAGCTCTCAATTGAGCCCTATTGATGTGCTAGTATAGTTTTAATTGTGTTGAGATTTCCTTGCCAAAGTGACACATGCAGAAGCATTTTAAAAACGTATAGGGTTCGTAACTCTTTCGCTGTCTAGAGCTCTTGAATTATGAATGTCTCTTCTGCTGCCTGTTCAGTTCTTCTGAATCTGTAAAATTACTTTAATAACCTGTGTGGGGGTAATGTTAATATGTTTGCTCAGTAGTGTGAATTTATTAGCATTCCTACCCCACTTCAGGGAGCTGGCTTGGCCCTTTTGATACAAGCCCTTGGTTGCAAGAAGAGGCAAATTATGGTGGTGTTTTTTTCCCTCCCTCTCCCTTCCACCATTAGCAATCATTCTGTTGCACAGAGTATGTGATAAATCAACCACAGGAGAGTCAGATTTGCCATAACATGACATTACCTATCAGCTTGTCAGGTCTGAGTTGACTCGCAGCCTTTTGGGCTGTATATTTCTTCAAAGTCTAGCGCCAGTTTCTTAGTCAGCTCTAACTAATTTCAGAGTGGAAGAGAAACTTGACTGGAGTGCTGTTTGGGATCTGCTTTTTAATCCTGGTCTGTTTAATGTTTGCTCCTGACAGTCTAGGCCAGACATCATTTTAATGGTATGTGTGGTGATAAAGCCAATAAACTGTCAAGATGATTGATAATCTAAGCATTATAGCAATATGACTTTCCTGTTCTCCTCTGTGCTTTAGATGATGGTTTCCAAATTGAATTCCTACAGTGTGTGCTGTATGAGTGTGCCTGTCAGAGGCTCCCCTAACAGCGTTTGAAGGAGGTAGCTGTGCTTAATGTAAGATTTTTAGTCCTCAATTACCCACACAAATATATTTGCATATGTGTTGGTACCCTCTAATTTGGGAAACATTAAGAATTTATGACTCTGCCCTTGTAACAGTCCCCCAGCAATTTATGGGCACTGGTGGAACTTTTTATTATGTCTTTATGGTGTTTTTTCACCTGGCATGCATCTTAGATTCCATGTGGTTGATTCTGTTATCTGTGGTTGAAAGACATTACAGATAACAAAGTGCACTATATTAAAGGCAGGCTTCTGGTTTCCTTTCCTTTTCTCTTTGTTTCTTCTTTTTCTTTTAATTTAGCAGACATTTTTAAGCATCTGGTCCTCATCTCATTAATCAGACTCGACCAGGTGTTTTAGGGTGGTGACAGTGGGAGTGCTTGGCTGCTGTTTGTTGGCCCTCGTGGGCCACCGTTGCTGGCTGACATCTCCTACCCCGTTCGTGGTGCAGTGTTGTCTGGGAGCAGAAACCCACGTGGCTAGAGAGGTCGAATGGGCTGTGTATATGTGTATATGTGTGTGTGTGTAACACTCTTAAGCAATTTTACCAGGAGGAAAAAGAAAAAAATAAGCAAATATTAAATTCAAAACTCATATTATGCTCAAAATTTCCTTTTACTTTCTGCTTCCACAGCATGTTTTTGTATGATGTGACATGTACATATTATTTAGTCTTCTACTTTTAAGATTGTGTCTAGAAAGACTTTAAGACTGTGGCTCTCTGAGGGTTACAGAATACTGATGCCAGAAGGGTGTCTCTGATACCTGTTGACACCATGATTTGCTGTATTTCTTCCAGGCCTTATTTTACAGATGACACTGAGCCCCAGAGAGGTGGGTTGTCTTGATTGGTGGCAGAACCGGGACTAGCATCCATGTTTCTATTTGAGGTCAACTATCCTTTCCACTTCATTATTTCCCTTCTCTTCATTTAATGCTTATTTTTCTTTTGGTCAGGAGACACTGGGAAGTCACTTCAGTTTTCTGGCCTCAGTTTCTCTATCTGCAAAATAAGGGATCTGAATTTGCTCACTTCTCATGTTGAACCACTTCACCTTATCTCCCGGTGTGTGGATGAACTTACAGCCCCAGTCTTGAGGCTCTTACAGCCTGTCTGAGGCAGAGGGCAGACCGCATGTGGGGCTACTGATTGTGTGACTCTGAGGAAGTCATCTGCCCACCCAGTCTATTTTTTCCTCCAAAACAGACAGGGTTGCCCTGAGTTCAAATGGGAGACCAGAAACAAAAATGCCTGGCAGAGTACCTGGCACAGAAGAGGCAATCAATAAATGTTTGCGTGACAGGATATTTAATTTGAGGTAATCACTGAGCTTTGCATTTCCCTTTACTTTTGAAAATCTTCATTTCTTTGGACCTCTTGCCATTCCTTCCTTTCCTTCAACTTGGGTACTTGGTGCTTGCTTTCTTCCACAAGTGATGGCATGACAGAAAATAGGGGAGAGGAGAGTCCTATCTGGGCTTTTGAATGACAAAAATTTAAGCCCAAATGTAAGGAAAAAAGATTTGGAAGAATGCATGGTGACAGAAGAACTGGCTGACTCCGAATACCAGGTGGAGATTTCCTGGACTCTGGGGAGGAGAGTCAGAGGTGAAGAAAAGCATAGATGCTGTTGGGTCCCTGGGAAGAGGACTTGTATGTTACACACTGTAGTTTTGGACTAAAACTTTTTCCTGACATGTTGGGTGTTAATGGTTGCTTAAGAGCACTAGAGGGGGTGGAGTAATCCAAGATTTCTAACACATGAGGGTATGAGAGGCTTCTTGGGGGAAGAAATATAATTCGAGCTGAGTTCTGAAGGGTGATTGAGATTTGGATAGATGAAATCTACCAGCTCCAAGCTGAAGCCTCTTGAGACAGCAAACTCAGGTTTGCTCTCTTGGCCAATTGAATGGATGGTGGTCTGTGACAGTTCCTGTGGGGAAGGAGGAGGCTGGTCTGGAGGCAAGGCTGAAAGAGGTGGGGGTGTTGGCCATGGAGGCAGAAGAGAAGTTAGTGGGAGGAGATAAGCAAGCCCAGGGAGGGTGGGGCTGGCCTAGTCCCTGAGGCAGGAGAGTGGGTCATCCTTTTCTGAAATAGCCACACATATCCAAAAAAGGCCAGGCCACTGATCTGAGTTTGTACCTGCTCATTCCATAGCTGGATGCCTGGAGGAAAAACAAGGCAGTTGACATGGTAACAGTCCCCCTTTTCTCTGTTCCCTTCTGTGCCCACACTGGCACCTACTGTATTGATTTGGGAAGAGCCTCACCTTTTATGGATTAAAAATAGTGTATCACACCTGTAATTCCAGCGCTTTGTGGGGGCTGAGGTGGGCAGATCGCTTGAGCCCAGGAGTTCGAGACCAGCCTGAGCGACATGGTGAAACCTCATCCTACAAAACAAAAACAAAACAAAAATTAGCCATGTGTGGTGGTGTGCATCTGTAGTCCCACCTACTCGCGAGGCTGAGGTGGGAGGATTGCCTCAGCCCAGGAGGTCAAGGGTGCGGTGAGCTGTGATTGTGCCATCACACTCCAGCCTGGGCAATAGAGTGAGACCTTGCTTCAAAAAAACAACAACAAAAAACCAAAGAGAATATTGGAGGAGTGGGGAAACCAGGATTCTGGTAGCAACTTTACCCCTCAACATACTGTGGGACTGTGAGCCCATTTCCTCAGGGATTAAGTGAGGGGCTGAACACAGTCTCTCAGATTCCTTCCTGCTCTTACTGGGAGTGCACCTGTGATGTTCGGAAGGTAGGACCCCATGTGTCTCTTTGTAAATTGGCCCAGCTTGGGAAAGGCTTTGGCATTTCAGCGCTGTTGTCCCCCACCCCAAGATGACAGATGTTACCTGTCCACATAATGGTTCTATCTCCCATGTTGTGTAAAAATAACCTATATTTTTAACCAGTTGAACCAGGAATCAGAGGGAGAAAGTTTCCCCTAAGCCAGATGGCTCAAGACACTTGGACTGTTGTCTTTTTCTTCTGTTCCCTTCATATGAGGCACTTTCCCTTTCAAACCTTCTAGGTCATGAGCTCCCCACCAGAGAGAATTGGGTCTTCTGGATTCTGGGCAAAGAAAGAACTGGAACTTCTTATTAAATCCTGTCCTCCTCCTCTTCTGCCTCCCTCTGTAAGTGGCTTAACTCTTTCATCTGCTCCAGCAAGCAGCATGTCCTAGCTTGGTCTGAAGTTTGGGGAAGAGTGAACTATTGCTTCTGGAAGTTCTTCACATTTCTAAGGGGCAAGGAGGTTCTGTCATGTACTAGGTTTGTAGTAGGTTCTCACTTGGCAATAAAACTACTAGCACCACCAACACCACATCATCTACACTTTCATCTGTTTGGACAAGTACATCAATACTATTGTCTCTGAAAAACAGGCAAAGCCAAGGTTGAACGGGTCCTCAGAGCTATGACTTCCACTTTCCATCAGTCTGACTGACTGTGCCATAAAGGTCCATGTCTTGCTGCTTCCCTCCTGGTAGGTGGGATGGAAAGTGTAGGTGCTGGTGATCAGAACTGGGAAATTCCTGTATATTCACAGCTAATTGTTTTCTCCCCTTGAATCAATGTGAGCTGTTATTTTTTTTTTTTCCTTCTCCAGCTGACAGAGTATGGCTCTGTGTAGAGTATTACTTTGACCATTTTGCTCCAGGAAAAGCATTAGTAATTTATAAATAAAATACACATAAAAATAGGAGAAGTCAAATATAGGTTTATTGACAACAAAGGCACTATTAATGTTGGACCGGGCTGGTTTGAAGTTGAGTTAGTTTTTGTTGCTGATTTATGTGCTGTTTGTTTTAGGAGGGCTGCGAGTGAGTCGTGATGGTTCTTGGGAACTGGCAGCTGGGAAGGGGTAGAACTGGTTTGGGTCGGAGTTCCCAGAGGAATGAAATGGGCGGAGGAGCAGCAGCGGCTGCGGTGGGAATGATTTGCATCTCTCTCTCTGCTTGATGGTTGTGTATTTAAGCAAGAGTGCATTGCCAGGAAATTGAGAAAGTAAGTGTGCGTGTGTGCTTTATGTCAAGCATAGCTCATTTAAAGTATACCTGTGTGGACATGAGGGTTTGCAGAAAACTGTTATTTATTTCTCTTGAATTTACCCTACTTGTTAAACAAAATTTGACAGATGGTTTGCAGCAAGAGTAATGAGGCCATTACATAGCCAAGTTTTATCTTTACCATATCAGTTGTTATGTGAAAAAGGGGGTTTTCTCAGTTTGGGGAGTTTAATTCCCTCCCTGTAGAGAGAATCAGAATTGTTTAACTGGAAAATTAACAGAATTGAAAGTTCATTTTCTGAGCCTTACCACTTGGGGTAGTTACTTGTTAAAACCTTTCACCAGGGCCATCTGACTTGAAGGTGCTGTGAAATGCTTTGTGGCAGATGTGAAAAATTTGTGATTGAAGGAGTTTTTTCCCCCACTCCGGTGTAACAAACTTCAGGGTTGATTTTTGTTTCTCGTTCCATTCCATTACGTGCATGCTTGCTGTCTCTGTCTCTGTGTCTTCCTATCACGCTTTCTTGCGTGTGTGTTGGCTTGCTTTCTTATTTGCACAGATGTCACATTTTTGTCACCACCATACAAATATCATCCCTGTGGAGAACATCTCACTTCTCAGTGTGCCTCTCTGTGTTTTGGGGACTGACTGGTGAACTGCAGGAATGCTGGGTCTTTTATATGGCTGTGTTAGTTTCCTGTTGCTGCTGTAACAAAGTACCACAAACTCAGTGGCTTAAAAACAATGCACAATGTATTCCCTCACAACTCTGGAAGTCAGAAGTCTGAAATGAGTTTCACTGGGTTAAAATCAAGGCATCAACAGGGCCCTCTTCCCTCTGGAGGCTGTAGGGGAGAATCTGTTTCTTTGCCTTCCCAGCTTCTAAGGCTGCTAGCATTTTTTGGCTCTCGGCCCGGTGTCACTCCAACCTCCGTTTCTGATTTTACATCTTCTTCTTAGACCTTCTGCCTGCCTCTTACAAACGAGCCTTGTGATTACACTAGGCCCACCTGGGTAATCCAGGACACTCTCCCTATCTCAAAATCCTAGTTTAATCACATCAGCAAAGTCCCATTTGCCATGTAAGGTCACATAATCACAGGCTTCAGGAATTAAGATGTGGATATCTTGGCAGGAAGCACATTATTCTGCCTACAATGGTAGGCAAGAAGACATCAGGTGGTAAACATGGACATATTTCTCCTCGTAGTTTTCTCAGGAGCTTTCCTGAACTTCTGGAATCACCTTAACTGTTGTTATAATCAAAGAGTGATTATTACTGTTTTGGGGTATTTCTTTGTTCTCCAGAACCTAAACACTACAGCCTAGCTTCATTCCTGTCTGTGGTACAGATTCAAAGGCAGTCCTCCTTTACCTGTTTTTTTTTTTTTTTTCTTTCTTCTTCTTGGTTCCCAAGAGAAGATTCTACCACTTTTCTTAGTTTCTTCTTCTCTTCCTCTTCCTTTCTTCTCCTCATCCCCCTCCTCCTTCTTCCTTCCTCCTCCCTCCTTTTTCCTTCTTCTTTTTTTTTTTTTTAAATAACCATAGCAAAGCCCAAAATGTCAGCCTCCAAATGTCCTCTCTTCCCATCTCTGGTCTGGGGAAGATCACAGTCCTTATTTGAAGAGGCTGGAGCAGTGGTCCTTCCAGTGTCTGTTCAGGATGTGTAGGGGGTCTGATATAGTTTGGAGATATGTCCCCTCCAAATTGCATGTTGAAATTTGGTCCCCAGTGTTGGAGGTAGGGCCTAATGGGAGGTGTTTGGGTCCTTGGGGTGGATCCATCATGAATGGCTTGATACCGTCCTTGTGGTTATGAGTGAGTTCTTGCTCTATTAGTCCCTGGAGAACTGATAGTTAAAAAGAGGCTGGTATCTCCCTCCTCCTCTTGCTCCTTGGTCTTGCCATGTGTCAGGCCCTCCTTCGCCTTCTGCTAGGAGTGAAAGCAGCCCAAGACCCTCACCAGATACAGATGCTGCTGCCATGCTTCTTGTACAGCCTGTAGAACTGTGAGCCAAATCAACCTCTTTTCTTTATAAATTACCCACCTAACTTGAGTGTTCCTTTATAACAATACAAACAGACTAAGACAGGGTCAGAGGCTGTGCCTGAAAGGAGTCTCGGTGAAGGTGACTGGGCCTTTCCGATGACTCTTTAGAATTTCTATTCTGGGTAGCAGAAAAAAGCATAGGAAGGTCATCAACTGATGAATAAAAAAAAATGTGGCATATCCATATAATGGAATATTATTCAGCCATAGAAAAGAATCAAGTGTTGATACATGCTACAGTGTGGATGAACCTTAAACATATTAGGTTAAGTGAAAGAAGCCAGATGACACATATTTTATGATTCCATTTATAGGAAATATCCAGAATAGGTAAATTCATAGAGACAGAAGTAGATTAGTAGTTGCCAGGGGCTGGTGGATGGTGGTGGGGAGTAGGGAATGAATGGTAGTGGGTATGAGTTTTTCTTTCAAGGTGAGAAAATATTTTGGAACTAGATAGTGGTGATGGTTGCACAACATTGTGAATGTGCTAAATGTCAGGGAATTGTTCACTTTAAAGTAGTTAATTTAATTAAAAAAATTTTATTTTAGAGATGGAGTCTCACTCTGTCACCCAGGCAGGAATGCAGTGGCACAGTCATGGCTCACTGCAGCCTCAAACTCCTGGAATTAAGTGCTCCTCCTGCCTCAGCCTTCTCAGTAGCTGGGACTACAGGCACATACCACTATGCCTAGCTAAGTTTTTGGATTTTTATTAATAGTAAAGACAGGGTCTTGCTATGTTGCCCAGGCTGGTCTTGAACTCCTGGTCTCAAGTTATCCTTCTGCTTTGGTCTCTCAAAGAGCTGGGAATATAGGTATGAGCCACTGTGCCTGGCCATTAATTTTATGTTTTTCTTTTTTCTTTTTTTTAAATTATACTTTAAGTTCTAGGGTACACGTGCACAATGTGCAGGTTTGTTACATAGGTATACTTGTACCATGTTGGTTTGCTGCATCTGTCACCTTGTCATTTACATTAGATATTTCTCCTAATGCTATCCCTCCCCAAGCCCCCCACCTCCTGACAGGCCCTAGTGTGTGTGATGTTCCTCGCCCTGTGTCCAAGTGTTCTCAGTGTTCAGTTCCCACCTATGAGTGAGAACATGTAGTGTTTGGTTTTCTGTCCCTGTGATAGTTTGCTGAGAATGATGGTTTCCAGCTTCATCCATGTCCCTGCAAAAGACATGAACTCATCCTTTTTTATGGCTGCATAGTATTTCATGGTGTATATGTGCCACATTTTCTTAATCCAGTCTATCATTGATGGACATTTGGGTTGGTTCCAAGTCTTTGCTATTGTGAATAGTGCTGCAGTAAACATATGTGTGCATGTGTCTTTATAGTAGCATGATTTATTATACTTTGGGTATATACCCAGTAATGGAATTGCTGGGTCAAATGGTATTTCTAGTTCTAGATCCTTGAGGAATCGCCACACTGTCTTCCACAATGGTTCAACTAATTTACACTCCCACCAACAGTGTGAAAGCGTTCCTATTTCTCCACATCCTCTCCAGCATCTGTGGTTTCCTGACTTTTTAATGATTGCATTCTAACTGGTGTGAGATGGTATCTCATTGTGGTTTTGATTTGCATTTCTCTGATGACTAGTGATGATGAGCATTTTTTCATGTGTCTGTTGGCTGCATAAATGTCTTCTTTTGAGAAGTGTCTGTTCATATCCTTTGCCCACTTTTTGATGGGGTTGTTTTTTTTTTCTTGTTAATTGTTTAAGTTCTTTGTAGGTTCTGGATATTAGCCCATTGTCAGATGGGTAAATTGCAGAAATTTTCTCCCATTCTATAGGTTGCCTGTTCACTCTGATGGTAGTTTCTTTTGCCTTGCAGAAGCTCTTTAGTTTAATTAGATCCCATTTGTCAATTTTGGCTTTTGTTACTATTGCTTTTGGTGTTTTAGTCACGAAGTCCTTGCCCATGCCTATGTCCTGAATGATACTGCCTAGATTTTCTTCTAGGGTTTTATGGTTTTAGGTCTAACATTTAAGTCATCAATCCATCTTGAATTAAGTTTTGTATAAGGTGTAAGGAAGGGATTCAGTTTCAGCTTTCTACATATGGCTAGCCAGTTTTCCCAGCACCATTTATGAAATAGGGAATCATTTCCCCATTTCTTGTTTTTGTCAGGTTTGTCAAAGATCACATGGTTGTAGTTGTGTGGTGTTATTTCTGAGGCCACTGTTCTGTTCCATTTATCTATCTCTCTGTTTTGGTACCAGTACCATGCTGTTTTGGTTACTATAGCCTTGTAGTATAGTTTGAAGTCAGGTAGCATGATGCCTCCAGCTTTGTTCTTTTTGCTTAGGATTGTCTTGGCAATGCGGGCTCTTTTTTGGTTCCATATGAACTTTAAAGTAGTTTTTTCCAAATCTGTGAAGAAAGTCAATGGTAGCTTGATGGGGATGGCATTGAATCTATAAATTACCTTGGGCAGTATGGCCATTTTCATGGTATTGATTCTTCCAATCCTTGAGCCTTGAATGTTCTTCCATTTGTTTGTGTCCCCTTTTATTTTGTTGAGCAGTGGTTTGTAGTTCTGCTTGAAGAGGTCCTTCACATCTCTTGTAACTTGGATTCCTAGGTATTTTATTCTCTTTGTAGCAGTTGTGAATGGGAGTTCATTCATGATTTGGCTGTCTGTCTGTTATTGCTATATAGGAATGCTTGTGATTTTTGCACATTGATTTTGTATCCTGAGACTTTGCTGAAGTTGCTTCTCAGCTTAAGGAGATTTAGGGCTGAGATGATGGGGTTTTCTAAATATACAATCATGTCATCTGCAAACAGAGACAATTTGACTTCCTCTTTTCCTAATTGAATACGCTTTATTTCTTTCTCTTGCCTGATAGCCCTGGGCAGAACTTCTAACACTGTGTTGAATAGGAGTGGTGAGAGAGGGCATCCTTGTCTTGTGCCAGTTTTCAAAGGGAATGCTTCCAGTTTTTGCCCATTCAATATGATACTGGCTATGGGTTTGTCATGAAAAGCTCTTATTATTTTGAGATACCTTCCATCAGTACCTAGTTTATTGAGAGTTTTTAGCATGAAGGGCTGTTGAATTTTGTTGGAGTTTTCTGCATCTATTGAGATAATCATGTGGTTTTTGTCATTGGTTCTGTTTATGTGATAGAAGTTACGTTTATTGATTCACCTATGTTGAACCAGCCTTGCATCCCAGGGATGAAGCCCACTTGATTGTGGTGGATAAGCTTTTTGATGTGCTGCTGGATTTGGTTTGCCAGTATTTTATTGAGGATTTTCACATCGATGTTCATCAGTGATATTGGTCTAAAATTCTCTTTTTTGTGTGTGTGTCTCTTTCAGGTTTTGGTATGAGGATGATGCTGGCCTCATAAAATGAGTTAGGGAGGATTCCTTCTTTTTCTACTGATTGGAATAGTTTCAGAAGGAATGGTACCAGCTCCTCTTTGTACCTCTGGTGGAATTTGGCTGTGAATCCGTCTGGTCCTGGACTTTTTTTGGTTGGTAGGCTGTTAATTATTGCCTCAATCAGAGCCTGTTATTGTTCTATTCAGAGATTCAACTTCTTCCTGGTTTAGTCTTGGGAAGGTGTATGTGTCCAAGAATTTATCCATTTCTTTTAGATTTTTCTAGTTTATTTGCCTAGAGGTATTTATAGTATTCTCTGATGGTAGTTTGTATTTCTGTGGGATCAGTGATGATGTCCCTTTTATCATTTTTTATTGTGTCTATTCGATTCTTCTCTCTTTTCTTCTTTATTAGTCTTTCTAGCAGTCTATCAATTTTGTTGATCTTTTCAAAAAACCAGCTCCTGGATTTATTGATTTTTTTGTAGAGTTTTTTGTATCTCTATCTCCTTCAGTTCTGCTCTGATCTTAGTTATTTCTTGCCTTCTGCTAGCTTTTGAATATGTTTACTCTTGCTTCTCTAGTTCTTTTAATTGTGATGTTAGGGTGTCGATTTTAGATCTTTCCTGCCTTCTCTTGTGGGCATTTAGTGCTATAAATTTCCCTCTACACACTGCTTTAAATGTGTCCCAGAGATTCTGGTACATGCTGTGTGTTTGTTCTCATTGGTTTCAAATAACATATTTATTTCTGCCTTCATTTCATTATTTACCCAGTAGTCATTCAGGAGCAGGTTGTTCAGTTTCCATGTAGTTGTGGGTTTTGAGTGAGTTTCTTAATTCTGAGTTCTAATTTGATTGCACTGTGGTCTGAGAGACAGTTTGTTGTGATTTCTGTTCTTTTACATTTGCTGAGGAGTGTTTTACTTCTAATTCTGTGGTCTGTTTAAGAATAAGTATGATGTGGTGCTGAGAAGAATGTATATTCTGTTGATTTGGGGTGTAGAGTTCTGCAGATGTCTATTAGGTCCACTTGGTCCAGAGCTGAGTTCATGTCCTGGATATCCCTGTTAATTTCCTGTCTCGTTGATCTAATATTGACAGTGGGGTGTTAAAGTCTCCAACTATTATTGTGTGGGAGTCTAAGTCTCTTTGTAGGTCTCTAAGAACTTGCTTTATCATTCTGGGTGCATATGTATTTAGGGTAGTTAGCTCTTCTTGTTGCATTGATCCCTTTACCATTATGTAATGGCCTTGTCTCTTTTGATCTTTGTTGATTTAAAGTCTGTTTTATCAGAGACTAGGATTGCACCTCCTGCTTTTTTTTTGTTTTCCATTTGCTTGGTAGATCTTCCTCCATCCCTTTATTTTGAGCCTATGTGTGTCTCTGCACTTGAGATGGGTCTCCTGAATACAGCACATTGATGGGTCTTGACTGTTTATCCAATTTGCCAGTCTGTGTCTTTTAATTGGGGCATTTAGCCCATTTACATTTAAGGTTAATATTGTTATGTGTGAATTTGATCCTGTCATTATGACATTAGCTGGTTATTTTGCCCGTTAATTGATGCAATTTCTTCATAGCATCCATGGTCTTTAAATTTGGCATGTTTTTGCAGTGGCTGGTAATGGTTGTTCCTTTCCAGGTTTAGTGCTTCCTTCAGGAGCTCTGTAAGGCAGTTCTGGTGGTGACAAAATCTCTCAGCATTTGTTTGTCTATTAAGGATTTTATTTCTCCTTCACTTATGAAGCTTAGTTTGGCTGGATATGAAATTCTGGGTTGAAAATTCTTTTCTTTAAGAATGTTGAATATTGGCCCCCACTGTCTTCTGGCTTGTTGGGTTTCTGCCGAGAGATCCGCTGTTAGTCTGATGGGCTTCCCTTTGCGGGTAACCCGACCTTTCTCTCTGGCTGCCCTTAACATTTTTTCCTTCATTTCAGCCTTGGTGAATCTGACAATTATGTGTCTTGAGGTTGTTCTTCTTGAGGAGTATCTTTGTGGTGTTCTCTGTATTTCCCGAATTTGAATGTTGGCCTGCCTTGGTAGGTTGGGGAAGTTTTCCTGGATAATATCCTGAAGAGTGTCTTCCAACTTGGTTCAATTTTCCTGTCACTTTCAGGTACACCCATCAAACATAGATTTGGTCTTTCACATAGTCCTATATTTTTTGGAGGCTTTTTTTGTTTCTTTTTACTCTTTTTTCTCTAAACTTGTCCTCTTGCTTTATTTCATTAATTTGATCTTCAATCACTGATATTTTTTCTTCCACTTGATCAAATCAGCTATTGAAGCTTGTGCATGCCTCGTGAAGTTCTTGTGCCATGGTTTTCAGCTCCATCAGGTCATTTAAGTTCTTCTCTCTACACTGTTTATTCTAGTTAGCCATTCGTCTAGCCGTTTTTCAAGGTCTTTAGCTTCCTTGCGATGGGTTCGAACATCTTCCTTTAGCTCAGAGAAGTTTGTTATTACTGACCTTCTGAAGCCTACTTCTGTCAGCTCGTCAAAGTCATTCTCCGTCCTGCTTTGTTCCGTTGCTGGCGAGGAGCTGCGATCCTTTGGAGGAGAAGAGGTGCTCTGGTTTTTAGAATTTTCAACTTTTCTGCTTTGGTTTCTCTCCATCTTTGTGGTTTTATCTACCTTTGGTCTTTGCTGTTGGTGACCTACAGATGGGGTTTTGGTGTGGATGCCCTTTTTGTTGATGTTGATGCTATTCCCCTTTCTGTTTGTTAGTTTTCCTTCTAACAGTCAGGTTCCTCAGCTGCAGGTCTGTTGGAGTTTGCTGGAGGTCTACTCCAGACCCTGTTTACCTGGGTATCACCAGCGGAGGCTGCAGAACAGTAAATATTGCAGAACAGCAAATATTGCTGCCTGATCCTTCCTCTGGAAGCTTCGTCCCAGAGGGGCATCCACCTATATGAGGTGTCTTGTCGGCCCCTACTGGGAGGTGTCTCCCAGTTAGACTACACGGGGGTCAGGGACCCACTTGAGGAGGCATTCTGTCCATTCTCAGAGCTCAAACGCCATGCTGGGAAAACCACTGCTCTCTTCAGAGCTGTCAGACAGGGACGTTTAAGTCCACAGAAGTTTCTGCTGCCTTTTGTTCAGCTATGTCCTGCCCACAGAGATGGAGTCTATAGAGGCAGTAGGCCTTGCTGAGCTGCAGTGGGCTCTGCCCAGCTCGAACTTCCCGGCTGCTTTGTTTACCTACTCAAGCCTCAGCAATGGCAGACGCCCCTCCCCCTGCCTGACTGCAGCCTCGCAGGTCGATCTCAGACTGCTGCGCTAGCAGTGAGCAAGGCTCTGTGGGCGTGGGGCCCACCGAGCCAGGCACGGGAGAAAATCTCCTGGTATCCCGGTTGCTTAGACCATGGGAAAAGCACAGTATTTGGTTGGGAGTGTCCCGTTTTTCCCGGTACAGTCTCTCATGGCTTCCCTTGACTAGGAAAGGGTAATCCCCTGACGCTTTGCACTTCCCAGGTTAGGCGATGCCCTGCCCTGCTTTGGTTCGCCCTCCGTGGGCTGCACCCACTGTCCAACCAGTCCTAATGAGATGAACCAGGTACCTCAGTTGGAAATGCAGAGATCACCTGTCTTCTGCATTGATCACACTAGGAGCTGCAGACCAGAGCTGTTCCTATTCAGCCATCCATTAATGTTATGTTATATTATCTCAATTAAAACATAGCAAAGAAAGCTAGAAGGATCACTCAGAGTACTGAAGGGAGGGAGAGAAAGCTTGATCCTGATACATCCTTAGAATAAATGAGTAGAGAGTCAGTCTCTTCTAAAGTGCTTATTCTTTGATCTGTTCACTTTGGCTCTTTGTTTTCTGTGTTGCATTGTTAACTGTTTTACTGGGCAGCAGTGGTGGTGTCAATGATGGGAGTAATAAAAAGTGATTGCTAATCCGTGTACAGCACCCCTCTTGAAGCAGGCGCTGTTCTATGCACTTCACATGTATTAACTCACTTAGTCCTTATTACAGCCCTGTGAAGTAGGTACTGCGACTATCCTGAGGTAGCAGGTGGAGACATTGAGGCAGACCTTATACTCATTGAGGTCATGTGGCTAGTAAGTTTCATTTGGGAGTCTGAGGCCACTGCCAAACACAGATGGTTGGACTGGGAAGGACTTAGAGATCATCTGGTATAGGGGTTGCAAATTCAGAAGTCTCTGTGCAGAGAACATGAAAGAGCAAAGTAGTTTCATGTAAGATAATTAGGAATGGTGGTGGTAGTATAGACGGATTTTAAAAATAACATAAAAATGCTATGTAGGCTGATTCAAGACATCTGTGGAAGTGGTACACCTTCCTGGCCACCAGATTGCAGCCTCTAATTTAGTTCAACCTCCTTATTTTAAAGAGAAGGAAATGGAAGCACAAAGGGATGAGGCAGATTGTCCTAGTCACCCATCCGTGAGTGGTAGAGGGGACCTGGGTCCCAGGAGCCCAAGTCCCACACCCTTCTTTGTTCTACAACATGGGATTCCCATACCTTCTATTGCCTTGGGGCTGAGCATAGAGGAGTCATTTACTAAACACTACCTGAATTGACATTAAACTAAAATAAAAGGGCAGGTATGTGGAGAGGTGGGGAAAGGGCTGAACTTCTGGGGCATGCAGGACACAGATGATGCAGCTGAATACATGACATCAGGCCCTGGAAGTGTCATTGGTAGAGGATGCTAAAGGTCTGCCCTTAGTGGTCCGCACAGCAGAAGCTGGCTCTGAGGTGAGCCTGAGGGCTTGGGTGCCTATGTGGTGGAGGAGATGGCATTTGCTCAGCAATCAGATGACCTGGCCTGGCCCCAGCTTTGCCTCCTCCCAGTAGTGCAGCCTTGGACAATCATTTCCCCTCTTTGAACTTCAGTTTCCTCACTTGTAAATGGGAGCTTATATCATTTGCCCTCTTTCCTCACGAAGGTATTGGAAAGCAAATGGGGTAATGTGGGTAAAATAGCTTTACAAACTGTAAAGTGCTGTCCACATATAAGTTGTTGCTGCTACTACTGGCTCTCCCTGGGTGGAGAGCCTGTGAGAATGGGTGCATAAGCACGTGTGCATGCATCCTGCTGGAAATGCCTGTGTCATACTGAGGACGTCCTTGTTTCATGTCGTCCCATAACTACATGGTGGCTTATGTGGGGGTTGGTGCTAAGCTTGCAGAGCAACCAGTAATTACCAAAGGAGAAAAAGAGCTCATAAAACAGGCGCCCAGTTCTGCTGCCCGGGGGCCTCTGTGTGAACTGTTCTAATGCTGTTTTTAATTTCACTTGAAATGGGGAACAAGAAGATTCTACTGCATTCACTTGAAATCCATATAGCCAGGAGCTATGTGGGGACTGTGTATGGGGACCTCCCCCAGTCTCTACCTGTGGTGGGTAATAACAGAAATGGCTATTTAATTTATTGTCCAAATCAGGACCCTTTTGAAAACGAAAGAGGGAGCTATAATAATTATGCTGGAAAAACAGGCATAACCTGAAACTGTCCCAGACTGGGATGTGTGGCTACTCTAGTAATAATACCTGGGCATCTAAGTTCAGTTCAAGTCCAGGGCCGGGGCAGACTTCTCCATCTGTGCCATCCTTCTCCCTTCTTCCCTGCGTCCTTTCTTCTCTCTGCCCCTTCCTGAGGCACCATTCCCCTCAGTGTCTGATAAAATGTCAGCCTCCACCCCAGTTGATAATTTTTATATAGAAAAAGCATCTGAAAACTTGGAGTTGGAAGACTCAGGATGTCAACTGTCAGTGACTTGGCTTTGAATAGGCCTTTTTATCACTCCGAGCTTTGGTTTTCTCATCTGCAGTATGGGGATAACATTCCTAACTTTATGGGTTTTGCTGGGCAGATCAAACAAAAGAATTTACATGAAAATGATTCATGACTAATGAAGGGTTAATACAAATGTAAATTATTATTAATAAGATTATAGAGGGGTCTTGGACAAAACAACCCAATGAACGACTTTATAGTGGGAGAATTTCTAGCTTCAGGGGAAGAGACATTTTGGAAGAGGTTGGTTGGTCTTTTCTGGGGCCCCAACTCTTATCATGGGGGCATTCATCCATGTAAATAATTGACCTTCAGGTAGAGTGGATTGTGGAGACAGACCTGCTCAAGTTTGAATCTGTTCTCTGCCTACTTGTGTGATCTTGGGCAAGATTTTTAACTTCTCTGGGTCTTGGGGTTACTCATCTGTATAATGGGGGACCAATAAACCTGTAATTTAGGGTCTTGGTGATGATTTAGGGTCTTGGTGATGTAATTTAGGGTCTTGGTGTGAGAGAATATTTACAAAACACCTAATACAGTGCCTGGCATACATAGGAATTAGGCTCTCCTTTCTCCTTTGCTGCTCTCCCCAGGGTCACTGGGGTAGGAAATGAGAAGTTGGTATAGATCACCCTAATGGAGTTCTCTGTGTATATGGTGTCTTCTTCACAACTTGGCCTATGTAGTAATCAGATGAAGACATTTTGGAAATCTTATTCCAAGGGATTTAGAAAGAAAGATGAATAAACAGGAATTTGGGGAGAAGTTTTAGTATTTTTTTGTTCTTATTTTTTTGGTCTTTCTTTTGTTAATTTTGTCCCATCCATCCATCTGGCATTTGTTAAGTACTTGAGATGTGCAAGCTGATGTGGGGGAGATAGAAAGATACCCAAGAAGCCTACAGCCTAGCTGATTTAAAGGGAACCTGAGTTTGGAGGTGCTTTAAGGTGTAAGATGATTGAGTCCAGTGGTGGTGGGACTTAGTTAGGGGTATGTATGACTCTTTTAGGTACAAGTGACCAAAACCCAACATACATTTGCCAAAGCCCTAGAGATAATTTATTTATTGACTCATAGCTGGGAAGTCCAGTGCTGGGTACAGAGGTTTGGGTGATGATTTTACCCTTGCTCCCAGCCCATTGACAAATTTCCTGTAGACCATCTGTTGGCTATACAGCATCCTCACTTGGATCCTCTGATATCCCCATATAATTGAGAAGGAGAGGGCATTTCAGGCCTTTGGCGGTTATTTGGTTACCAGTTGGCAGGTGTTATTTGCTCCTACTTTCAGGGCTGACTCAGAATGATGGGTGAGAGGTAAGTGTGGTTTGTGAGTACCTTTTGTGTGGAAGTTTGGGCAGGGATGTGAGCCCAGGTCTGCCTTGCCAAGGATAATGAAATTCTGAAGCAGATTGGAGTATGTAGTTTATGATGATCTGGGCTATTTCTCTTTTTCTAGAGCTGGTAATGAAAATGCCCAGGATTAAGTCCAGTATGTAGAGTTCTGAATGGGTTGGCTAATGCAAACAGCTTAACTGACTTGGTAAGACTGGGATTGAGATAATTGTATCTGCAGGCTTTCTTTTTCTTTTCTTTTTCTTTCTTTCTTTTTTTTTTTTGTGAGAAAAGGGCAAATAGGCTCTTTACAACCTCATTCCAGACCACTTTTTAAAAATAATATAGTTCATTACAAACTGGCCCAGCTGGTGTCCTTACCATAGCCTAGTATATTTGTGTTTTCCTATGTTTATCTCATTCCTTACCGAAACTCCTCAAATCATCTTCTCTCTTAGGGTATTTCTTACCAAACTCTGATTCAGTGTTTATTATAAAGCCTTTCATAATATCCACAGCTACAACCTTTTCTTTTGATCTGCATGGCACATACTGTCTGAGCCATTCTGACCACAATTATTTATTACATGGTTTTCTTTCATTATATTAAAAAAAATTCCAATTTGATTGTAAAACTCCTTGAAGATAGGATTCTGCCTCATAGTGCTTTATGTTTTCTATCACCCCTGGTAAATATTTGTTGACTTTATATATTATTATTATTTTATTTATTTATTTATTATTTTCATTTCTTTTTTAGAGATGGGGTCTCACTCTGTCACCCAGGCTGGAGTGCAGTGGTGTGATCATAGCCCACTGCAGCCTCAACCTCCTGGGCTCAAGGGATCCTCCTGCCTCAGCCTCCAGAGTAGAAGGGACCACAGGCATGTACCACCACACCCAGCTAATTTTTAATTTTTTGTAGAGATTGGGTCTCGTTATGTTGTCCAGGCTGGTTTCAAACTCCTAGCCTCCAGCAATCCTCCTGCTTCAGCCTCCCAAAGTGCTGGGATTACAAGCACGAACTACTGTGCCCAGTTGATTTTATATTTTAAATAATGTAAGGCTGAGATTGGCAGGTAAATAATACAGGTGAGAATGACAGATGAAACCCACGAATCTTTTGTTTCCCTGCAAACCCTATAAAACAGTACAAAAAGAGGCATATACTCACAAGATGGAGATTACAAGAATGGAGGCAGTGACAGTCATATTTAATTGTTTGGTTAAAAAAATACATAATTTAGGCTAAGTGTGGTGGCTCACACCTGTAATCCCAGCACTTTGGGAGTCCAAAGTGGAAGGATTGCTTGAGCCCAGGAGTTTGAGACCAGCCTGGACAACATAGTGAGACTCCATTTCTCTAAAAAAAAAATTTAAAATTAGCTGGGTGTGGTGGCACATGCCTGTGGTTCCTATTACGCTGGTGGAGACTAAAGCAGGAGGATGGCTGGAGCTCAGAAGTTCAAGTCTTCAGTGAGCTGTGTTCATACCACTGCACTCCAGCCTGGATGGCAGAGCAAGGCCCTATCTCAAAAAAAACAAAACATAATATGAAATGCACCATTTAAGTTATTTTAAAGTACATAATTAATTAGCACTTAAAGCAAACAGTGTTGTGCAACCACCACCTCCATCTAGTTCTTGAACATTTTCATGCCTCCAGAAGGAAACCTCATACGCATTAAGCATCACTCCCCATTCTCCCCTCCCTCTAACTCCTGGCAACCACTAATCTGCTTTCTGTCTCTACAAATTTGCCTATTTTGGATATTTCACATAAATGGAATTATACAGTACGTGGTATTTTGTGTCTGGCTTCTTTCACTCAGAATACTATTTTTAAGGTCCACCCATGTTGTAGCATATGCCAGTACTTCATTCCTTTTTGTGACTGAGTAATATTCCACTGTAGGGATGCCACATTTGGTTTATCCGTTATACATTTAACAGATAATGGATATCTGGGTTCTGGGTTGATTTTACATTTTGCTATTATGAATAATGCTACTGTGAACATTCTTGTGCAGCTTTTTGTTTGAACACCTATTTTCAATTTTTTGGATGTATGCCTAGGAATAAAATTGATAGGTCATATCATAATTCTATGTTTAATTTGTTGAGGAACTGCCAAACTGTTTTCACAACAGCACACCATTTTATATTCCCACCAGTAATATATGAAAGTTCTAGTTTCTCCATATCTTCACTAACCCTTCTTGTTTTCCTTTTTTTTGTTTTTGAGACAGGGTCTCACTCTTTAAAAGGCATAAACTCACAGGATGAAGATTACAAGAATGGAGGCACCAGTAACATATAATATGTAATATACTGTATACTATATAATTATAATATAAATCATATATAATTTATAATATAGTTATATATTAATATAATTATATAATAATTATAATTATAAATAATATATAATATATAATAATAAATAATGTGTAATTATATATTATATATTTATATGTTGGAGTGCAGTGGCACAATTTTGGCTGTAGTGCAGTGGGGGGATTTTGGCTCACTGCAGCCTCGACCTTCTGGGCTCAAGTGATTCTCTCACTTCGGCCTCCCAAGGAACTTAGGACTATAGGCACATGCCACCATACCCTGCTAATTTTTGTACTTTTTTTGTAGAGACAGGGTTTTGCCATGTTGCCCAGGCTGGTCTTGAACTCCTGAGCTCAAGCAATCTACCTGTCTTGGCCTCCCAAAGTGCTGGGATTATAGGTGTGAGCCACTGCACCTGGCCATCAATAGAATTTTGCAAGTTGGAAAGCAGATAAGGGAAATTGAACCCAACCTATATCAGCAGGAGGGAGAACTGAGAACCAATCTGATTTATACTGGATAGTTCCCCAATGCCTGCGAGTTGGTAGCACAAGTACCTCTGAAAATATCTCTGAAAGTTGTAAGACTTCAGATGCCATCTCTCATTTGACAACTTTGCTTACCACACTCTGGAGAAAGATTGAAATTTTCTTTTGTTGGGAGCATAAGCCAGAGGATGTCTGGACTTGGGAATCCCAAAAATTGTTGAGGATGGGGTTCACTACAGGCAACTAGTAATTGAACATGCATATTAATCAAACATACACATAGTGGATTTTGGGACATTCTTCACCCAATGCTCTTTGCCTCCTTGGCTGTTAGGACTGTGGTAGCCAAGCCTTTATCCCTGAAGCAGGGGTTGAGAAGACATTGACCAGACCAAAAGGAGAATTGAAAGTACTTCCCCTGAACTTCACTGACTAGTTGGCCTGGCTAGATCACCTTATTGTGAAACTCCAGATGGCAAGCCCTTTCCATTCCAGCCAAGAATAGAGAATAGTTCTCTATTCTTAAATGTGGGCAGAAATTTAAGGATTGCTTGATGTTTATGAGAAACCTCTAGCATGAATGACAGAGATCAGAATAAACAATAAAGAAAGGAAGAAACTTGGAGGAATCAGGGACTATGCTGGGAGAAGAAAACACAAAAAACCTAGTATTAATATCCTTGGAGAGATAAAACGAGATAGCATAGCACTGAAACAATAACAGAATACCATATCATATGAACAATATGTACAGAATAAGAAAAAAGCCCTTAAAAATTAAACACATGAAATGAAAAATGTACAGGAGGCAATTTTCTTAGAAAGCAGAGTAAGAGAACGCAAAGATATGGAAATGAGAGAGGGGGGAAAAAAGGAGCAGTCTCAGAGGTCCAACATAATTGAAGTTCTAGAGTAAAAGGAAGAAATGATAACTGGGAATTATTTCAGGAAATTGTTTTAGAACAGAGGGGCAAAAGGTTCCAGATTGAAAGATTCCACTAAGTGTCTACCATCAAAATAGACTCACACCACCTCACATGGCTGTGAAATTTAAGAATACTAGGAGCTGGAAAAACATGGCAAACATACAGAATTGGGATTCAGAAGGGCCTCAGACTTCCAAATGGCAACATGGGAAGCTAGGATATACTGGAGCAACACCTTCAGAATTCTGAAAGGAAAAGTTCCTTAACCAAAAGTCTGTTATCAGCCAAAGAAGCAGTCAAGATTGAGGGAAGTGTGAAGATAATTGTAGGTATGAAATGTCTCAAAAATTTTACCATCTTAGGTAACTACTGGAGGAGGTGTTCAGTGAAAACAAGAGAGTAAACCAGAAAGGAGATGTGCTCATGAGAGGGAAAGGGCATCTCCAGGGTCATGGGCGAGGGAGATCCCAGAAGGCAGCTGTCAGCAGCCCTGGAGTGCCATCAGCCTGGAGTGGTTGGGAGAGAAAGCTCCAGGAGCATCTTCCCCAGCATGATGAAGGTGCTGTAACACCTGATGCATCTTGAGAGGTGACTTAAAAAATTGGCTAAGAAATTGTTATTGAATTATCAGTAGAGAATTCTTAACTCCTGGGAACATAAAAAACGTGTAGGAAAGAATTAGTTTTTTACATCTTACACAATTATAGCATGAGGAATATAATTATGAACACAAAATATGGTCTAACTCAAATACAACATATCTATATTGGAAAAATGGAGGCAGGAATAGAAAGGGTCTATGCTTGTGGCACAGGAAGAGTGAACCACAGTAGGAAATCAATGGCTAATGCCTAAAACTGAAAAATCAAGGGACATGGAGGAAAATACCAAAGCATCAGCTCAGAGAGATGGTGGAAGGAGAAATGAGGGGGAAAGAAAGGGAATAAGAGATTTATTTTTGTAACCATAGAATTTCTTGATTCTTTAAAACATACATATATTTTAGGTAGTTACATATTTATTTTACATATTTATATATTCTTTAAAAAATATATAAAACTTTGTAAAAAAAATAAAAAAGAAGGCTAAAAACAGATTAAAAACCTTGAGAGAAACATGCCAGTGGGATTATGGGTCCTGCCTCTTTATATAGTTTATATTTCTCAAATTTCTACAGTGATCATATTTAGAATTTGAAAAAAAAAAACATTGATTGATGAGAATGATGGATGGGAATTCTCGGTAAGTCTCCCTGGAGTAATGCTCACAGTGACTCTCCCAAGGGAGGAGTTCTTAACTGCATCACAGAATTGCAGGAATTCAGGGACAGCAATGCATGGAGCACCTTGGGTCAGTTGACAAGTGATGAATGCCTGTGAGTCCTTCCCAGAATGGAGGGACCTGTGTTGCCCCCTCCTTGCTGCTGACCTCAGTGTTGACTCATCCCTGATGTTTCCTGGCTGTGAAGGGCACCCCCATTCCTCACCCTGGGTTGCTGTGCCAAGTGGTGTGTATTTAACTTCTTTAGAATCCTTCCTCATAAATCAACCTGCCTCACTCCTTCACTGTGGGAACGGCTTTTCTCTGCATTCCCTCCTGCTAGACCCTTGGTTTCAGGTAATGGCTCACTGAGACTGGGGAAGAACATGGGGCCACTTGAAACAAAGAGTTGACACTCCTCACCATTCCTGAGTGGTTTTATTGGGAGTGGAACCTAAAGGTGGGCTTCAGGGATTGATCCTGGAGGACAGGATCTCAGAAAACCATTGTAGCTGGTGCCTGGGCTCCTTGCCCCTTGCACTGAACTCTGTTGTCTATAGTTCCGGCACTATGGGCTTTTTGGTAACTAATAGTTCACTATTAGCAATCTCAATGAGAATATTTATAATTTATTGAATGGGGACTATTTCAGGCTGTGTTATATATCATCTGTTGTCACAACAGCTCACATTTCACATCTGGGAAGATAGAGGCTAAGCAAGGTCTACTCTTTCACTGGGCATGTCTCTTGAGTGTCTGTGTGTGCCAGGCACTGTGCTGGTCTCTAGGGTTACAGTGGAAGCTGGGATATCACCAGCTCTTCCTTAATGTTGTTAGCCAGTGGGTAGACAGACACGACCACAGGGAGGTATAATACAGCAGGATGAGTGCTGAAGAGAGGTGGCAGAGGGGGTGGTTAACACAGTCAGGTGGTCAAGGAGAACTTGTTGGACAATGCAGGTTAGTTCTGAAGGATGAGGTGTTATTCCAGAAAAGAGGGAAGGACAGCTGGACAGCAGGAGCAGTGGGAGCTGCACTAAAGTTTCCCTTCCTTCACAGACTCGTGGTGAGTGTGGCCTTTTAGGGTCAGCAGAGTCTGAGCAAACCTGAGGGTCTCAACAGCCAGACCCTCCCAACCCTGTACTCCCATCCTTTGTTGCTTTGCAGCAGGAGCTGAGTGATTGGCACAAGAATATGTGGTGATGACTGGTTTGTTTTGTACAAAGCCTGGTTGTAAGTGCCACGGGGGTTTAAAAATGAGGTGGTGTTTGACCTTGGTTTTCTCTGGCTCTAAAGCCAGCACTCTTGTTCTCTGATGGAAGGATAGGGTCTTTTAATCACCTAGTGTATGTTCAGTTTTAATGTAGATATAAGAAATGAGACATACATTTTCTGCCCACAAGGAATTTACAGTCCAGCTAGGCCAAAAGGAATTGGCCTTAGAAAGTAATCAGTGATGCTAGGTGCGGTGGCTCTTGCCTGTAATCCCAGCACTTTGTGGGGCTGAGGCAGAAGAGTCACTTGAGCTCAGCCTGGGCAACATGGCAAGACCCTGTCTCTTAAAAAAAAAAAAAATGGTGTGCACCCGTAGTCCTAGCAACTCAAGAGGCAGAGGTGGGAGGATCACTTGAGCCCAGGAATTCGAGGCTGTGGTAAGCTGATTGCACCATTGCACTCCAGCCTGGCAGATAAGGGAAGACTACCTCAAAAGAAAGAAAGAAAAAAAAAAAAAAAAAAGGAAAGAGCCAGTGAGCAGTACAAGGGGGTGTTTAAAAATTTTCTTAAAGGAAACCAGTGTCCCCTTTTATGACCTCTTGGGCTGTTATTTGTCTTGTTGCTGTCTTCATTATTTTCCTAACATCTCAGATTTGTTTGCCTGCTAGAAGTTTGACTTTTCAGCCAGATCCCGAAGATCTTGGGGAGAGGTGACAAAGGCATTCCTGGTTGCCAGATTCCATCATGGTTCCACAGCCTCAGTTTCTATGTTTTTCTTGTGCCAAATTCTGGAATTTTTGATCCAGGCTGCTTGCTATCTTTGAGCATTTGGGGTTCTGAGTCCCCAGATGTAATTTTTGGGCCTGGGTGTTAACACATTGAAGGCAGAGGAAAGGGCTTGGGGAAAGTGCCTTTTCTGCTGTTGGGAGAGACCAGTTTGCCAAACATCAGGCTCTGCTTTCCAGGGGCTGGAGGTGTATTCGGGAGACATCCTCAGGTGTGCATGCTGGAGAGAGGACTGGTGGTGACATTGGAAAATCTTTCTAGCTAACTTTGTACTCTTATTCATTTCAGACTTTTTTTTGTTGAAGTCCTGCTTGAGTCATTCTCAGTATGGTTGAGACACACTGAGTTCTGCTTGAGTCATTCTCAGTAGGATGCAGACAACCTGCATCACTCAGATCCACTTTGTTAGAAATGTCGATTCCCTGACCCTACCCCAGACCTGGTGGCTCAGAGTCCCTGGGGTGGGACTCAGGAATCTGTATTTTTAATGAGCTCCGTGGTTGATCCTGATGTATATTCAAGTTTGAAACTACTGGTTTGTTTTGTATGAAGCCTGGTTTTGGGCACTGTAAGCAATTAAAAGATGTTTGTCCTTGCCCTCAAGGGGCTCACTGTCTCGTGGGAGTGACAAACCTCAAATAGCTAAGTATAATATTAGTACAAGACAGAACACAGCCACGTTTGTGGAGTATGCCTTATTACTCAAAGAATGCATTTCATAGCAAGTTGAAAAGAAAGGTACTAGGCTGGTAAATTTTGAAAAGCATATCCTAGTTAGTGAGATTTTATGGAAAGAGAAGTCACCTGCAGAGCTGTAGAATATTCTGCGTTCTTTCAACTGAGAGGATAACAAAGAACATGGTAGGAGTTGGACTACGTAAAAGTTAGTTTCAGTAAAGACTGAGATATTAGTATATTTAGATACCACTCTTTGTTTACCCTTAAAATGGACTCCTCATTTTATAATGACATTTTAATGAGGAAAACCTATATACAAATGAAATAGGTAGCAATTAGGGGTGGGGTAACCCAGGGTCTCTTTGGATCTACTTCAGGAAAAGGCTGACAAGGGAGCCTGGGAGAGTTTCGTGCAGCAGAGAAAGCATCAATCCTGGGTGGAAATTTTGAGTTATTTATAAATGAGTTTTTATGGGTCTGAGTAAGAGACACTTCTGGGCATACTCATATTTATTGTTTCTCCCACTGACTTGGTTAAAAGTAGGTAAATAATAAATTATGTCATTGCACACCTATGTTTTCTTGTCTCTTGATGTGCAAGAGGGCATCACTTTCTGGAAAATCATGGAGTGGGAAACTTTGAAGCTTATTCTCTGGTGTCTTGTGTTTGGGATCAGGCAGTTGTAGCAGTCTGCTGCTGAGTGAGCCTTTCCTTTCCCTTGCTATCACTGGGAGAGTTGGGCCCACTCAGAGGATGAGAGGAGAGAGAGAGTCAATGATATTCCACAGGGTGCAGAGAGAGTAACAATTAATTGCACCTCCTTGGAGGAGGTGACGTTTGGAGGGGACTTTGTCAAAAGACAAAATAAAATGTACACGCGATATGTGCAACATATGAGGACTCTATATTGCAAGTGACTCAAACTGGTTTCAACAGTAAAGGAAATCTATTGCCTAGGTGTTAGGGTAGCGTTCGGGGCAGGTGGGTGGATCCAGTGGCTCAGATGGTGTCCTACAGAACCCAGTTTCAATCTTCCTTCTCTTGGCCATTCCTGGCATCAACAGGCTCTCTTCATGCTCTCTACATCAAAGGCCTCTGCACATGTAGCATAAGTTAGGTCTTTTACAGGGAATATAATATATGAGGGTGAGTATTTCAAGTGCCCTGATGCACAATTGTGAGGTGCTTATAATGCAAACCTGTGTCTGTTTGATTCAATTCAGCAAATACCTTTGAACAGCTACTGGGTGCAAAGTGCTGTGTGTGGCAGTTAGTTGCCCATCACATTTGGTGGACAGTGGTCCTCCTAGGACTTGCTGTCATGTGGTGTACTTTAAAACAGAAGTTAAGAAAAAAACAGTGAAAAATGCTACCATTGAATTGGGTGGCATTTAAGACTGTTTCTAGCCGTCCTGACTCTTAGAACTTTTCTTTGCTTTCTCGGCAATATTGTGGGTGCATATATTTGGCAGGGGGGATTCTAGGTTTATGAGTCAACCTGAGGAGTAAGAATGGAAGATGACAATAGTTTCTGATCTTTAGCTTTTAAGTCAAGGACTGCTTTCCAAAATGTTCTTGGCAGGCAAGCTGCCTTTGAACATTGTCAGACATAGACATAGCCTCAGAATAGCATCTGAATTACGATGTTTTTGTCTTCTTTTCCCCAACTTGTGATGGCTGATAGACAGAAAATGCTCATAAAACCTTGACTCAAACCACAAAATGGCTGAATAATTCAAGCTTGAGTTTTTTGAAGAATTTTGAATCCCAAAATAAGACTCCTAAGGAAATAGATATGATGTTTCTTCCTCCCCTTTTAAGCCTAATTAGGGTTTGTACTTAGGTAATGGAGGGTCAGATTCAGGGAAAAGTCTTGCTAGTATGAGCTTAAACTATATACCAGAATTTCTCTATACCCATAACCTTCATTAAAAAAACAAAAACAAAACTCAGAACCCCAAATAAATAAAAACACATTTATTTGATGATGTCTCTGTCCACCATGAAGAGGCTTAGTGTTATGCTTGTTGTAGAAAAATATTTTGTGAATGTGTCTTACAATCTTTCACTATTTTTGGTAAAAGACAGTCCTTTTTATCTTCTAAATTAGAAATTCATTGTCATGGATTTTTTGTTTTTGTTGTTTTCTTTAGCCTGTTTTTCAGTGATTTTTTTTCCATATCAGGATTGCACTGTGATTGGAACATTCTCACAAAGATTTCAACCAAGTTTTTCTTCTCAGGATTGACACACCATCAACAACCTGAAATAGTAAGGCTTTTCTGCTTTCTAATTTCCTCCCTAGAATTCCAGTTGAGGTCCTTGTCTTTCCTTTAGCTTCTTTTACTTACTTACTTCTTATTTATTTATTTATTTCTCTAGTCGTCCTTTTATGAAGTGCACTGTCAGCAACAGCTTAAAGATTTGTTATTCAAGCCATGAATCCCTCTGTGAAAGGCAAAAACTGAAATTTAGAGACTCTCTTGCTCTTTTATTTTCCCATCTCAATTTCTTTTCTGTTCCTAGTGCATTTTGGGGCAGACAATGAGCCAACTAATGCAAATCACCCAGACCAAAGAACCCTTAGATCATTTCTGAAGAACTTGAAGTGATCCTTGAAGAGAACTTTATCATTCAAGGTTTTCAGAATAAAACCTTAAAAAAAAAAAATTGGGTGTGACTAAAGAAAATCAGGTAAGGGCCTTGTAGCCATTTTGGATAAAGTTGAAGTGGACTCATCTTTACTACTGGAACTGCTCTGCCTCAGGTTCCGGATGCCCCCTGCCCTGGGAGGAACAAGTGTTGCTTCTGCTTCTGGGAGGAGGCAGTGTGGTCTACTGGAAAGTGGACCAGGCCAGGAGGCAGTGATTAGAGCTCTTCTGAGCCATCTGTGCCATTAAATTGGCTGTATGACTTTGAGCAAGACTCTGAATTATTCTATGCAATCCTGTAGAATGAGAGGTTGGGTTGGCTGGTGTTCTGGATTGTGGGATGGAGGGGAAAGCCACCTCCTTATTGTCTGACCTGGCTGCTCGTCATTCTGCCTCAGCCATGCCACCGTCGCTCTGTTCCTCTCCCACCTAGGCTTTGCTCACATTGGCCCCTGAGCTGCTGTTCTGCTTGCTCTGTATTGCCTTCTTTTTGTTTACCCAGATCTTAACCATCCTTGCAGGGCAGGTTCACATGACTCCAGGCCTTTCCTAGCTGCTCAGGTTCTTCTCAGAACAGCTATTGTACTCGGGGTCCATTCCATAGTGCTCTACACAACTGTATATTGTACATATTCTCAAACATGCCCCCTGGCCTGGCTCTGTGCTTGTCCTGTGTGTCCCCTCTATAGGATGCTCTCTCTGTCCTCCATCAAGTCCCAGCCTCTACCTCTTGAAAATCCTAACTATGTATATACCCTGGTGGTTCATACACAGCTCACATGACTCTACTGAGGTATGCTCTTCTCTCTGTCCTCTTTAACCCAAAGTTGAGGGCTCATCACACCTGTTTGGGGTATATTTGTTCCTGCTCCACCCACTTGCTATTCTTTTATTGTAGCATTTTTAGGAGACGGAGCCTCACTCTGCTGCCCAGGCTGGAGTGCAGTGGTGTGATCATAGCTCGCTGTATCCTTGAACTTCTGGGTTCTTGTCTCAGCCTCCCGAGTAGCTGGAGCTATAATTCTTAAATTAGTAGTAGCTGGGGATAATTCTTAAATTTTTTTTGTAGAGATGGGGGTCTTGCTATGCTGACCAGGCTGGTCTTGAACTCTTAGCCTCAAGTGATCCTCTTGTCTCGGCCTCCCAGATTGTTGGGATTACAGGCATGAGCCACTGTGCCTGGCCTACTGAAGCATTTTTGATCTAGGATCAGGCTTGCTTGACATTTAACTCTGAGAACTTTGAGGACAAAAACAGTGTCCTCATTGTATCCCCCATATCACCCATCGTATGCTGGACAAATAACAGGTATCCTACTGGTGGTTGGTAATTAGACCTAGAATTGCCAGGGAGCACAGATGCTCTGGTATTTCAGCTACTCCCTTGCCTTACTTCCAGTCAAGAGTGAACTTTTATGCCCAAACTAGCTAAGAGACTATTTTCTTCTGTCACACTATATGCTGAAGAGCTTTCTTTTTACTTTGTGTTCATTATTTTTGGGGGAAGGATTTTTCCACTTAGCCCAAAGCCTTGTCATTGCCTCATTATTATAACGTGCAACCTCTAATGGAAGCATCTTTTCCATCACCTGGAGGCATTCCACTTGTGGCTACTTCTGGCTCAGCCCCTGAGAATCCTCCTAAGGCAGGCCATGTGGCTGAGAGGCTTGGTACTTCTGGGTTTAAGTTCTGCTCTGATTCTGCCTAGCTTTGTGTGACATCAGGGCAAGTTGTTAAGTCTCTCTAAGCCTTGATTTTCTCTCCCACAGCATGGTGATGTACCTACATCCCTGACTGTCAGGATTAAATGAGACCCTGACTGTACAGCTCTCAGCACAGTGCCTGGCATAATTTATCCTCGTTATCCTTGCTATCAAAGCCTGTATTGACTACCAAATGTATGAGGCCTGAGCCAGGCCCGTAAGGATGGAAGTTCAGATCTGGACAAATGTGTAAGGGATTTGCAGATGTGATCAAAGTATTGAAGTGAGCTTGGGTTGCTTGGGGGCCGGGGAGAGCATTTGCATTCATGACTGGGTGGAGTGAGTACCTCTTGGGTCCAGGGAGTTTAGAATTCTCAGCCTGGCATGCAGGCATTTAATCACTCCTATCTGTTTTTCCCTTCCTTTCTAGAGATATTCCATACTTCTCAAACATGCCCCCTGGCCTGGCTTTGTGCTTGTCCTGTGTGTCCCCTCTATAGGATGCTCTCTCTGTCCTCCATCAAGTCCCAGCCTCTACCTCTTGAAAATCCTAACCGTGTATATACCCTGGTGGGTCACACACAGCTCCCATGACTCTACTGAGGTATGCTCTTCTCTCTGTCCTCTTTAACCCAAAGTTGAGGGCTCATCACACCTGTTTGGGGTATATGTGTTCCTGCTCCACCACAGTATACGGTTGGGGACTATTAGAGCTGGAGAGACTTTTGAGGTCTGAGGACACAGTTGCAAATGAAACCTTAAGCTTTGTTAGCTCATCAGATATAAAGCAGATACTGATGAGGCCGCTGCATCGAAGGGGAGCCAAGACCCTATCTGCTATGTTGTCATTTCCCCTCCTAGAAGACCCTAGAAGCTTTGTGCTGCCCAGGGAGCTTTGCATAACACAGAGACTGAAAGCAGTGCAGCGATTTGGCCGAGTCCCTGCAGCAGTACTTGAAACTGTATCTGGCCACCTGCTGCATCCTCTACCGCATTTCACATAGCATGCCTAGTGAGTGAATGTAAGGAATAATTAGGAAAGGTTAAGTGATTTCCTAATGCATCTTCTATTTGTGATTCAAAAGATGTAAGTGGCAGTGTTGTCTCTTATGTAATCTTCACCCGTAGACTGTTCAAATCATAGGGAAAGGGTGAAAAATGGCAAAAAATGGTCACTGAGCATGAAGTGAAAATGTCTCAGATGGGCATTGAGTAGTTTTGTTTGTTTGTTTGTTTGTTTGTTTGTTTTGTGTTTTTGGCTTTGACCTGTCATTTCTTAGCTTTCTCATCTATGCCTTTGTTAACTTGGGTCAGAGGAAAGGGTCTGTGTGATTTCAACAAGCAAGTATTAGGAAAAGGCTGGCAGAGAGACTTTATGCATGTTACCTAAGCTGGGATTTGATCTTCAGACCCCCAAGGTGAAAGGCTAATACCTTAATTTGTGTGTTTTATAAACATCCCCAGGCGATGACCTTCTGCTAGCCTCATGTGATATTCACATTCTACAGTACTGAATGCCAAATTTTCTGTCTTGGAATAGAGTGGTACAGGTTGCATGTTCAAGTTTAGAATCAGCAGGGTGCCATCCCTATATTAGTGTTGCTTGCATACAATTGAGTGAAAGCTTTTTAGAGGATTTCCTGGCAGAATGGAATTTTTTATTTTAAGAGAATACATATCGTATGGTTTAAAACCAAAAAAACTTCTCTTCAATAGGACTTGTGTCCAACACTGTAAGGCATTTTCCCTTGCAGCTTTCCCTTTCCTAAAAGCTTTCCTTTAAGGGTCATCTTTATTTTTCTGGTGTCAGTCAAATTATTTTTCAGCAGAGCATGAAAACTGGAGATGGAGACTCTCCATGGCTGTGTGTTAGAACCACACTGAAAGTTTTTTGTTTTATGTAAATAGAGATTGATGGAACATTTTACACAGAGTACGGGCTTTTGACAAAAAGTATTGATGGTTGCTTTCAGTAAGTGTTACTTGAGATGACAGAACATTGCATTTTAAGATGAATTACATGAGAAACTCCCTCTTTGGGAATGTCATACATTTTATTTCATCTGTTGTTTTATGAGAGAATGACTGAAGTCATGAATACCTTAGACTGAACTCTTTCCTTTGCACATTATAAGCCTCGGTTTGGTGCACTCTTATTTTAAATATTAAGTTATGGGGGAAATGTTTATACTGGCAAATAATATTGATAAAAATGCTTAAATGTTCAGAAGCAGAACATAACTTCTCACATGGTTTTCTCTTGCATGGTGGTGATTTGTAGGAAGCCTGGGAACCTGGTTAGAGTTAAATATATATTTTCAGAAAGATCTCAGAGATTTGGCTTAGTATAAATGGCTGTTTTTTGTTGTTGTTGTTGTTATTGTTGATGTATTGGCGATTTTCTCCCTCTGGCTGTATTTAGATTTCAAAAATGCTACATTTGCATTCACTCCTATAGCATTATTTGTTCTTGATGCAAGGGCTTAGAAGTCAGAGTCTGTCAGAGTCTTTTGAGTTTTAATTTTCTTTATAGCATTAATTCAGAGATATTAGCTTATCGGCACCCAGGGGTTAAAGGTTATTAATAGATTCACCATATGTTTATTGAGCACCTATTACTATCTGTTCTAGGATCTGGGGGTATAGGCCTGATTCTCATGCTGCTTATAATCTAGTGAGGAGCAGAAATAATAACAGATAATAAAATTTCTGGTAGCAACATTATACCATATTGAAAATAAAGCAGGAGTAAAGGGTTAGGTGCCTCAGAAGTGGGTGTGGGAGCATATTTTAGGTAGAGATGTCAGGGAGGGCTGCTCTGAGAAGTGACATTTAAGCAAAGAGCTGAAGGTGAGATAGCTTGTGCAAAGGTTTGGGAACCTGGCAGAGGGAACAGCAAGTGAAAAGGCCCTGGGGCCAGAACAAGCTTGGCATGTTTGAGTAACAGCAAAGCAAGTACAACACCAATGGTGGGCATGCTCCAAGTTTGGGGATTGGCATGATAGGCTTATAAGAAGACCAGGCACAAGAGGAATGCGATTTCATACGTTTGTCCCATGTGTGTGGCCATAGGATTCTCGTTTTATCACCATACTGTCTTCCCCTATCTAGCACCTGGCCAAACAGGCTTTTTTATTTCCACTTGGCTGGTTTCTGTAGAAAGATCTTACCTCCCCACTAGCACTCTGCTCCACCATTTGCTGGATGCCAATATAGGTAAAGTCCCAGTCACCAGGGGAATTTGAAACTTTCACTCCCCCAGACGGAATCCCTTAGTTAAATGTGTTCTCATATACTTTGAATATTACTTTCTTGCAGTGCTTATCCCACACTATTGTAATTAGTTGTGTATGTGATTGCCTTCCCAACTGTAAGCAGCTATTACTCATGTTTGGGCCCCTAGTGTTCAGAACAGTGCCTGGCATCCAGTAAATATGTAATGTGTTTATTGGCTAAAAAAGTAAAATAATTCCCTATGTGTTACCTGGCTACCTGTTATAAGAACTAGAAATTATGGTGAATGCAGAGTCAATAAACTCATTGCTTTTATAGGAAGAGCTTAAAACAAACTTAGGGAAACAAGTTTTGTTGTTTTTTTTTTTTAAAAGGAAAAAAAACAGTTTTGGATCTGCTTTAGGTCACTTATAAGAAGAGTTTGAACAACTGTTGGTTTAAATAGTTGTTGCAGGAATGAGAACTCTTGCAGGGATTGAATAGCCCAGGAAACCGCAGCATTCAAACCCTGGTGGGACGGAATTCCCAGAGGCCAACTGGGTCTTTCCTGGATTTGAGCCTTTGTCCCAGGGCCTTATGAGATACTTTGTCCTCCATAAATTTGGAACCGATTTGGAACTAGCTAGCTGTTTTTCTCCCTGCTGAATTAATGTGCTGTACAGCCTAAGCTCAAATATGAAATATATTAAAAGCAAACTAAAAACAGGTCACCGTTTTGCCTCTAATGTTATGGGAATATTTGTTTTTAAGTCATCTTTTAATACTCCACAAATCTTCCCCACAAACTTTTTTTTTTTTTTTTTAAGCAGAGACTATTTTTCCCAGTGCAAAAGGCCATTTCTTAAGTCCTGATTTATTCAGAAATTTACATGGAGAAAATGGCCCCAGATCCCACACAAGTGAAACTTTATTTTTTAATCTGGGGCACAGTAGGGAGCCCTGAGAAATGCGTTTTCCTCCAGGATTGTAGGAGGAATACATAGTGTTTGTTTAAAGCATCAGGTATTGAGAAATGTAATGGCAGGGTGAAAAGTTTGACCTCAGCTGCCAGATCCGATCTGCTAGGGGGTAATTGAGTTGCCATGTTTTTTTCCTCTTCAGTTTAAATCAAGTTTTGCTATAGCCCATTTAAGTGTCAAATTGGTAGCAAAACTTGACAACTTCAGGGTGCAGACTTGCTTTTGATCAGAATTTACATGCAAATCATTTTTGCCTTGAACTGTCAACTCCTGTTTCTGATACTCTGAGGGGGACATGTCTCTCCCCACCTCTCTCTCCCCAAGCCAAAGGGGATGTTGGCTAATGTTATTAATCAGTGTGTGGAAGAAAAATTATCTTGATAAATATGGTGGTTAAACTATATTTTCCCTTTTGTGTGTCAGCTGTTGCAGCTGGGCATTTAATCTCCTTTTACCTAGAAGGAAATCAAACAATTATCCAGCGCTTGATGTCAAAAAGAAACTAGTGAATGAGGGTGGAGGGTCACCAGTGTATTGGAGAATGGACTTAAGCCACCAAAACCTGACAAAGGGTGCTGACAGTCTGCATTTTCTTGGGCATTAAACAAAGTCTTTGGTAACTTTAAAGAATCTTTCCTTGCATGACTAAACTCATTGAGGGGGTTAGAGAGAAAGCTGCCTCAGAAGTCTTAAGCCTGAAACTTTTTTTTTCTGGTTTTTCCCTAAACCCTTGGGACGCTTAAAAGCACGTGAGCGTGTGTAGCTCCATCATTCAGCAAGACAAAGGAGTGTTTGCACTTTCACAGAGTTAATAATGACAGTAGCAAGTCTTTCTTGTTTCCAGCCATCCTGTTTAGCATTCCTAGTCATCTTACCTTCCTGAAGAATTTAATTGTGATTGATGCTCTGTCTCTCATTTCTTCTAGACAACCCCACCCTGAAAAGCAAGAAAATTGAGGGACCCAATAAAAAAACAAATAGAGAAAAAGAAGTTTCTAGAACTCACTGTAGATTAAGAGAGCTGATTGCGAATATTTATAATTATCTATTGTGGAGCCAAAACATTTAGTGAAATAGTACAAGATTTTTGTTTCTAGCCAGCCTAAAATTCCTTTCCATCACTACACCCCCAATGGGGTGAGAATATCAAACATGTCGTCCTGTCAAGATGACAGCCAGCGTCATGTCATATGGGAGACACATGCAGGCCTGACTTGAGAAATCAAAGAAATTTCAAGATTGGTTTCGCTTGATCCAACGTGGCCCCATTGCAGGCCCTTCGGAAATCTCCTCTACCAGGCCCCTTCCTGCCCCTGTCTGGCGCAGCCTGCCTGTGTGCTGTGAAATTTTAATTGAATTGTTAATGACACCGAGGAGTGACACAACACATGAGAAACTTCCAAGAATCAGTCAGGAGGAGCCCTTTTTCTTACTGTTACAAAACAGAAGACACTGGGAAATTGACAAGTCCAAGCGTGAGGCCAGGGTAGTAATTGATAGCAGGCTGCCTAGAGCCAAGGTCCTTCCCTGGTAATTGCAAGCAGAGGCTGCCTCTCTGATCTCACCAGTGGTGCTGGCCATGCCAGAGCAACCTGGCTTTGACGGATTGCTTTCCCGCAGTAATGACTTAGGCATGTTCCCTCTCTCGCATGAGGCCATGGGTCCCTCCCACTGGAGAAAATGAGCTGAACATTTTGCTTCTTCTTTAACAGGGCGCTGTTAAAATAACTCTATTCTATTATATAAGCCCTGTAGTGCCAGGGGCTAAATTTATATGGTTATAAACAAGAGATATTACTTTGGAATACCACAATACTGTGTTTTGCTATTTCTTTAGGGTTTCAAATGGTGTTTTCAAAATAATGGATTTTACTTCAAGGAAAAAAATGGAAGTGGGGAGGACGAGAGAGGAAGGATCCCATTTCTGAACAAAACCCTCGTCCTATTTTTAAATTCCTCTGTGTACCTTCCCTAATTCACCAGCCCAGTATTTATTTGTATTTGTGTTTGTTTTGCTGGCCGGATTTGACTCTCTATGGGAACATCAGAAATATTATTTACTCCAGGATTCTGAAATAAGATAGATATTTTATTTCATGTTTTTAAAATTCTCCAAAGATTTATTTTTATTTTTTTCCTTTCCCATTTCTGGACATTGATATATTTCAGAACTTTTGTGCAGCTTTTCCTCCCTCCCTACACCTCCTCTCCCTTCTCCCCTTACTCCTTTCTTCCTGGAATGTAATTTTGTCTATGAAACATGACAGTAAGCCGAAATGTCCCTGATGATTTTCACTCCTCTGGATTTTCACTCCTATCAGTGACAGAAACTTACTAATTCTGATACGAGTGTCCCTGAATGTGCTTCCTTGCTGTGGCTTGTGCTTTCTGGCATGTTTAAAGTTTGGGTCCCTCACCCCACCTGTGTCCATCGTTTCACACCAAGAACCAACTTCAAAGGAGTGCCAGGGACATCCTTAAAAACTCAACTACAGATTCACTTCAGAAATGAAGCTTCATGCACATGCGTTTGTGTGTGTGTTTGTGTCCATGTGTGTGTCTTCACACTCATTTGATAAGTTTTGATGGTGAACCTACGAGAAAAGATACAGATTAGTATTAATGGAACTTCTGGGAGAATAGGTAGAGAAAAGATTTGGCTGTGTTTATTTACCTTACATTTAGTCCCTAACTCCCTACATTTATTGTGAATTGGTAGTACATATTTAGAATTATTCTTAAAAAATGGAGGACTAAATGATGGTAGGTTTCTAAACTATCTCACAAAATTTATTTCTGCAAAATGAAAAGGATTATTTTGGGTAAGTGGAATTTTTTAGGCTAGCCTGAGAACCTAACCATTATAGCATTGGATCTACTGGAAAAAACCTTCAGAATTCTGACTTGGATATAGGGTGCTCAAAAGACAGTTTTTCTTGTCTTCCTATTCACTGCCTATGACTTAGAGAGGAAGGTACTGCCTCTTGCATGATCCCAGCTGTCAAAAGAGTTGGCCCTCCCCTGACCTTAAGCACTGGGGCAAGAGTATAAACACTTCCTGCTGCATTGCTGTAATGTTATTCTTTTTTTGTGTGTGTTTAAAAAACTTTTTTGTTTTTTTTTTCTGCATGATTTGAAATCTCTATAATAAGCAATGTTTCATTTTAAGGAGAAACAATCGAAATGTTTTCATTTTTGAGCTTTATTGAGGTATAATTGATGAATAAAAATGGTATACATTTAAGGTATACAACTTGTCCTTTTGATCGTAGTGTTATTCTCATTTAGTGCAAGCTCACCACTAAGTCAGATGTTTTAAAGTAGGGATGTGCTGTTAGAATCTCATTTGATTATTTGATTACATTTCTGTTTTTACTATTTGTGTAGGTATTAACCCAATGCTTTTATTCTTTTGTCTTTATTATTTTTCGTGTGTTTTCAGTATGTTTTGTTTCAGAGAAGCGGTTCTCAGTGTGGGGAGGCATTCTCCCCCACTCTTTGGAGACATTTGATTTGTCATAACTTGGGGTGGGGTGGTTGCTGCTGGTATGTAGTCCGGGGAAGCCAGGAATGTGCTTAACGTCCAACAATGCACAGGACAGCTCCCACAACAAATAATTATCACGTCTGAAATGTCTTTTTTGTTTAGCACTATGACATATAGAAATGAGATCTTGGTAAAAGTCCATCAATTAAGTCAGAAACTACAATCTGTTAATCAAGTGTTACGGAGAGTTTGGAGCTGGTCTGGGGGGTTGGGCAGAAAGAAAAAGATTTGAGAATTGTGCAGCTTCCTGGTTGTTACCATAGGCTTTAGACACACACTTGGATCAAGATGATGGTTATACTGCAGACTTTGGGCTTGTTGCTTAACCTTTCTAAGCCTCAGTTTCTTTCTCTGCTACATGTGACAAGTGACAGTACTGATATCATAGGACACTGTGGACATAATAGGTGTCTGGCTTACACTAGACCTTAGTTAATATATGACAACTATGTAGAAATTGGTTGCCGTCCTAAAGGTGGTGACATGAATCTTGGAGATTATCTTACTAACATTTTGCAGATGAGAAAACTGAGCCCCAGAGAGGGGAGATTACCCAAAATGATGATAGCTGGTAAGAGTCAAAGTTGGGACTAGAACCCAGGTCTCCTGACCCTAAGTCCTGTATTCTCTGCAGTATTAAGCTTGTTTCAGCTTACAGTATTAAGCTTCATGGTCTAGAACTTAAATCTGGTTAGTAAGGAGAGTCCAACATGTCTGAAATAATTAGAGAAATATTTAGTGACAAAAATTCCAGTGTGAGAGCTCTGGATTCTGGAAGGTCTTAGGAAGAGTTAAGTAGGATTATAGTTTATAACGACCATGAAACTCACAGGAACTCTGTTATGATGGTTATCCAAAATCTTGTGCCGGGAACCAAATGGAATGAGCAGAAGCTTTATCCAGAAGGTCTTGGGCTTCTGCTCTTTTGGTGCTGGGAAGCCTTATTTTATGGTGTAAGTTGGAATCTTTCATGAAGTTTCTTTAAAGACAATAGACACCCAGAGGAGGAATGAGAGAACATTTACTGAGTGTTGACCAGTGTTGGGCATGGTGCCAACTGATTCCACACTCATTTTCTGGTTTCAGTGATTTTACTGAGCTATAGTGTTTCAAGCATTCTCCATTTGCAAGATGGTGGGTGAGGACAGTGGGGGATGTAACCATAGAACAGTAGACCTTGCTGCCTTCAAAGATCATGTTTTTGAAGAATGTTTAATGGTAGAGGAAAATATCTATGAACTATTCATAAGCTTAAAAAGTAGGTTATGAAACACTGTGTACACTATTGATCCCAATTGTATTTTGAAATAAACATATGTATGCATAGAAAAAAAGAAGAGAAGACTATACATCAGAATATCAACTGGTTATTTCTAGTGTTGGGATCAAGGATGATTGCAGTTTTTCCTTTTTATCTGTATTTTTTTCTACTAGTTTCTGTTTTACAAAATTATAATAAAATCTTTTTAATGGTAGAAGTGATGTGATTGAGTATTCATTAATAAGTTGCTTATGCATTGGAATTATAAGCAAGGCAAAAGAAGTGTAATAATGGAGTTTCTGCCCCAAGGGACTTTTATTGTAGTCCGGAGAGAAGACCTACACATATGGAAAGTTTATTAATAATAATCATTACTGATAGCTATTAATTGTACCATTAAGTGGCTATTCAGATTATGATAGTGAATCTCTACATTTTTAATAATGTTAAATCTATGTAAATCTATGTGATATACATGTATTATTTCACTGAATCCTCCCCACAGACACATAGGGTACTTCAATATTCCCATTTTACAGATGGAAAAACTTAGGTTTAGATGGTTTGGGAAAGTGGTGGAGCTAGGATTGGCTCCAAAGTTCATGTCTTTAACCACCAGTTAATATGACCTTCCAGAGAACCCTGCTTAGCTGTTAAATCACCTAGTGCTTGTTGCCAGTGAGGACTACAAGAATGATCAGTTGAGAAGAAATAGATCATTTCAGCCTGGCCAAGGGAAGGGAGAAGGATCACCCAAGATTCTATTTATTCATCAGTGCACCCAAGATTCTATTTATTCATCAGTGCACCCAACTTCATGTTTCAGGATGGTTCTGTGTAGCATTACTGAGTATCTCTGGACCAAAACACGTGAACCACTTGTAGGGTTATTTTAGGCATGGATAAGGAGGAGAAGACCAGGCCTATGTGAGAGAAATGTCTTGGGAAGCTGGTTTTCTTTGCTCATCTCTAATTAAAGACTCTGGTGGCCCTTGTGAAGACTTTTCTGACTCAAGTGACTGTGGCTCTGACAGGAGTATCTTTCCTTGGTCTGCTGAATCATCTTTCACTTCACAGCCCTGCACTGGGGCTGTGGTGCCCACACAATGGCCAAAACCACTGTGGCCACAATAAGTGCTGTGGAATGTGTGTGTGTTTCGTCTTTATCAAGAATGTCACATGGCATTTCCTGATTGCAGCAGCAGCTTACTGCCCCATCTGAGTTTCCAGACTAAATACCAGTGCTCAAGCCACATGTGTTTATAGTATGTAATAAATCTCCATTTGTCATAATGGTTTAAGTTTAAAAGAAAAAGAAAGGTGGGCTGTTACGTAAAAAAAATTATTTTGGCTGTTATAAATTAACTTTCTTGGAGTTTCAGGTCAAGCCCAATTTATTAAAGGGAATAAAAAAGATAGAAACCTGGTCTGTGATCACAATTGTGATTTATCCTCACCTTGAGTGGGTCCTCCTTTGGACCTTTTCTTGAACTGCAGCTGGCTTGGTTTATGTAGGACCTGCTGGGAGCTGAGATTGTAATGAAAAACAGTTATTGTTTCAAATTACTCACAAGAAGAGGGCTTATTTTATCAAGTGCTCTCCTAATTTGATTGTAAGGCTTTTCATATTTATTTTTCAGCATTAATCATTCTGTACCTTTGTGGAAAGTATAAACATAGTGGTGAAGGACAGCATTTAAAAGAAAAAAAAAAAAACAAAAAAACACTCCAGGGACAAATGTTTCTCTAGAGGTGGCCTATTGGGAGCCCTTAACGGTTGATTAAGAAAGTTATTTTGGGTTTGGTAGCAATGTTGTGAACTTTTCCAAAGAATCTTCTTTAGAGCAAGATGGCATTTAATATTTTTGCAGATTAACCTTTAGCAATGAAAATAGTGTCCAGTATTGACTTCCCTTGGAAGAAACAAGCAAGCAAGGTACTGGTATCATTAGCTAGCATCTTCTTTCTATGCTAGAAGGCCACTCTGTGTCCTGGATTTGCCCAAGGGAGAGTTTTGGGAGTTCCTTTCCCATGCAACAGTGAGGAACTTTAATTTTAATACTCTGGGAGTGTAGGACCCAGCCTAGGCCTCCTTCCTTGCTAGTTAGGTTCCTTCTGACCTGGACATCCCACAGTATCTTAAACAATGAGGGGTAGTTCCTATTTTCAGCACAGGAGCCCCAGATGGTCTTCTGCTTCTCAGAACTCCTTTTTGAACTCTCTGCATTCTTAAGCAGAACAACTCAGAACCAGATGCTGGGTGGCTCATTACAAACATGAAAATGAATTTTCATATTCCTTCATGTTATTGAAATATGTAATATTTCTTATCTCTTTGATCTCTGGCCTATAAAAAAGATCTAAGTATCTGTTGGAAATATATATACTCGGGTTGTATAGACCTATCTGTAATGGAGCCAGGAGCTCAGTGAAGTTCCATTTGAGGCAACAGAAGGAGGTAACTCCTCAAAAAGTCTTTTCCAGGAAGGTTAGTCAAGACCTATGTTGATCTGACCATGTTAAGAGTTATTTATTATTACTGTTATTAGTTTATTACTACAATTTCCTATCTTGGATAATGGTACAGTTGGCCCTGTATATCCACTGGTTTTGCATCCACCAATTCAACCAACTACAAATTGAATATTCAATCTGAAATGGAATCATACAGTATTCACCCTTTTGTGTGCCTAGTTTCTTTCACTCAAAAGCATAATGCTTTTGAGATTCATCCATGTGGTTGCATGTATTACTAGCTCGTTTCTTTTTATTGTTGAGTAGTATTCTATTGTGTGAATGTATCAGAATTCTTGACATGTTCACCATTTGATGGCTGTTTGGATTGTTTAAAGTTTTAGCTATTTTGAATAAGCAGCAATAAACATTTGCTCAGAATATTCAATCAATTGAATATTGGGATGTTTGATCTGGAATGCAGATCCTGCACATATGAAGGGCTGCCTGTAAAGGACTTGAGCGTGCTTAGATTTTGGTATTTGTGGGGTGTCCTGGAACCAATCTCCCATACCAACAGACCACTGTATTTAAATTTGTTTTAAATTTTATTTATTTGTATATATTTTTAGAGACAAGGTATTGCTACATTGTCTAGGTTATTCACAGGCACAGTCACAGCATACTACAACCTCAGACTCCTGGGCTAAAGTGATCCTCCTGCCTCAGCCTCCTGAGTAGTTGAGACTACAGGTACATGCCACTGCTTCAGGTTATTTTTTATCTTTGAAGTCAGATTTAGTGAGATATAATTTATGCACAATTAATTCCCTTTCTAAGTGCACAGATGATTTTTGACAAATGCATACAGTCATGTGACCACCATCATCATAATCAAGACGTAACATTTTTATCACCATAAAAAGTTTCCTTGTGCCCACTTTTCAATCTCCTTTCTCCTTCCTTGGCTCATGGCATGCACTGATGTAATTATTGTCTCAGTGGCTTTGCCTATCCCCAGAATGTCATAAAAATGGAATCATACAGTATTCACCCTTTTGTGTGCCTAGTTTCTTTCACTTAGCATAATGCTTTTGAGATTCATCCATGTAGTTGCATGTATCCCTAGTTTGTTTCTTTTTATTGTTGAGTAGTATTCTATTGTGTGAATGTACCACAATTCTTGACACGTTCACCATTTGATGGCTGTTTGGACTGTTTAAAGTTTTAGCTATTTTGAATAAGCAGCTATAAACATTTGCTCAGAAACTAGTCTGTCTTAGTGAGTGTTCCATGGGCCCTTCAAAAGAATGTGGATTCTGCTATTGTTGGTTGGAATCTTCTATAGATGTCAATTAATTCAATTTGGTTGATAGTGTTGTTCAGGCTTCTATATCCTTACTTACTTTTGATCTACTTTTTATATAAATTACTAAGAGAGGAGTATTCAAGTCTCCTATTCTTCCTGGTTTTTGTCTACTTCTTTCAGTTTGATCAGATTTTTCTTTATGTATTTTGGAACTCTGTTGTTAGATGCATACATATACATTAGTTATATCTTCTTGATGAACTGAGTCTTTGTTCCTAAACATATTCCTTGTTCTGAAACCTACTTTGTATTATGTTGTTATAGAGACTGGAGTTTTTGTGTAATGTTTGTGTTGTATCTATTTTTTCACTGTTAATGTATGTCTCTGTGTTTATATTTATAATGAATTTCTTTTAGAGAGCATATAGTCAGGTCTTGCTTTCATAACTAGTCTGATTATATCTGCTTTTTAATTTGGAATGTTTAGGCCATTTATCATTAATGTAACTATTGGTATAGTTGGTTTTGAGTCTACCATTTTGCAAATTGTTTTCTATTTGTCTTATATGTTCTCTATTTCCTTCTTTTCCTGCCTTCTTTTGAATTATTTGTATATATTTATGATTTCATTTCATCTCCACCACTGGCTTATAAGTTTACTCCTTTTAAAAATGTTCTAGTGATTGCTTTAGGGTGTACAGTATATATATTTAACACAGTTTACCTTCAGATAATACTTTGCTTTATGTATAGTTTAAGAATCTTACAGTGGTACTCTTCCATTTTCTCCTTTCCATCCTTTGTTCTATTGTCTTACATTTTACTTTTACATATGTTATAAACTCTACTGATCATTGGTACTATCTTTTCTTTAGACAGCAATTATCTTTTTTTTTTAACCTGGGAAAATGTTTTTTTTACTTGATTAATAGGAAAATGAAAATATTCTGTTTAAATTTTTTCTAGTTTAACCTATTTGCAAACTAAATATATTTTGCAGTCAGCTATCTTTTTTTTATACCTAGGATTTGAGGAAGGATGTTCCACAGAAATAGAACAGTATGAACACAAGTAGAGCAACAAAAGAAAGTGTGGTTCAAGCTTACCAGGAGATATGTAGGTGTAGAAGCACTAAAAAGTAAGAACATGGAGGGCCTGGCTTACTTGATACTTATTTATTTATTTATTTTTTATAATACTTTAAGTTCTGGGGTACGTGTGCAGAACATACGGGTTTGTTACATAGGTATACACGTGCCATGGTGGTTTGCTGCACTCATTAACCCATCATCTACATTATGTATGTCTTCTAATGCTACCCCTCCCCTAGCCCCCATCCCCCAACAGGCCCCAGTGTGTGATGTTCCCCTCCCTGTGTCCATGTGTTCTAATTGTTCAACTTCCACTTATGAATGAGAACATGTGGTGTTTGGTTTTCTGTTCTTGTGTTACTTTGCTGAGAATGATGGTTTCCAGCGTCATGCATGTCCCTGCAAAGGACATGAACTCATCCATTTTTATGGCTGCATAGTATTCCATGGTGTATATGTGCCACATTGAGTCAGCTATTTTTTTTGAGAGGCTAAAATTAAGAAAAAACTTGCTGGGCACTGTGGCTTATGCCTGTAATCCCAGCACTTTGGGAGGCTTAGGTGAGAGGATCGCTTGAGGCCAGGAGTTTGAGACCAGCCTGGGCAACATAGTGAGACCCATTCTCTACAAAACGTTAAAAAAAATATTAGCTGGGTGTGGTGGCTCAAACCTGTAGTTCCAGCCTCTTGGTAGACTGAGATAGGAGGATTGCCTGAGCCCAGGAGGTCAAGGATTCAGTGAGCTGTGATTGCACCACTGCACTCCAGCCTGGGCAACAGAGTTAGACCCTGCCTAGACAACAGAGTTAGACCGTGTCTTTAAAAAATATAAAGAAAGAAATAAAAACAATCTGTCTTTTATTATCCACATTTTAATCATTTCTAGAGCTCTTTCTTTCTGTAGATCTGAATTTCCTTCTAGTACCAGACTCCTGCCTGAGGTCTTTCTTTAACATCATCATAGTATGGTATGTTGGCAATGAATTTTTTCAGTTTCTGTGTGTCTGAAAAATTCTTTATCTTACCTTCATTTTTTAGCAGATACTTTCACTTTGTATAGAATTCCATGTGGACAGTTTTTTCTGTCAGTGCTTTAATGGTATCATTCCATTTTCTTTTGCATTGCATTCTTTCTGTTGAGCAGTGTGCTGTCATTCTTAGCTTTGTTCTGTGTTTTTTTTTTTTTTTTCCCCCTCTGGCTGCTTTCAAAATTTTCACTGTATCCTTGGTTTTTAGTAGTTTTACTATGATGAGGTGTGCCATCCACCCCATCATAGTAAACTACTAAAAATCAAAGATACAAGTGCCTGACCACTTCTACCCCTCATCCCCTACTTGGGGTTTTCTGAGGTTCTTTGAACTGTGGTTTGCTCTTTTTAATTAATTTTGGAAAATTCGTAGCTATTATCTCTTCAAACTTTTTTTTTCTGCTTCCTTTTCTCTCTCTCCTACTTTTGGAATTCAAAATATATGTTATACTGTTTACTATTATCCTATAGCTCTCATATGCTTTTTTTTTCCTTGTTATTATTTTGGATCATTTCTACTCACCTATCTTCAAGTTTGTAAATCATTTTCTCTGCTGTGTTCAGTTTGTTGATAAACCTTATGATGAAATTCTTCCTTTTTGTTATCCTTTTTATTTCTAGCCTTTCCATTTGACTCATTTTAAAGAAAAAGTTTCCATTTCTCTTTTACAATTATTTATTCATTCATGTTGTCTACCTTTTTCTCTAGTTTAAAAACTTAATTATAGTTATTTTAAGTCCCTATCTGATAATTTTAACATCTGCATCACATCTGTTCCTGGTAATGTTGACTACTTTATCTTTTGACCAAGAGTCTTCATTTTTTTTTTTTTTTTTTTTTTTTTGAGACGGAGTCTCGCTCTGTCGCCCAGGCTGGAGTGCAGTGGCGCGATCTCGGCTCACTGCAAGCTCCGCCTCCTGGGTTCACGCCATTCTCCTGCCTCAGCCTCCCGAGTAGCTGGGACTACAGGCGCCCGCTACCACGCCCGGCTAATTTTTTGTATTTTTAGTAGAGACGGGGTTTCACCGTGTTAGCCAGGATGGTCTCGATCTCCTGACCTCGTGATCCGCCCACCTCGGCCTCCCAAAGTGCTGGGATTACAGGCGTGAGCCACCGCGCCCGGCCGAGTCTTCATTTTTTTTCTTGCTTTTTGTCTGATAATTTTTGATTCAATGCCAGATAATGCATATAAAATAACAGTAGAGACTGAGGCAAATAGTATTTATGCTTGGAAATGGAGACTCTTCTGTTAGGATGTTAGTGTGGGTAGTTGAGTCAATGCAGTCAGTAATTGAGCTAGATCTGAGTTTTGTTCTATGACAGCTTCAAATTCTTCCAGCGGTGGCTTGCTGCTACCTTTGCTTAGTGGTGAGCCTGGAGAGATGAAGGGTTTTCCTCAAGTTTCCATTTCATCCTCAGCTTTCAGCTGGTCCCATATGCTTACTCTAGAGAATGGGTCTCTCTCAATGCTGTTGCCCCTCTTTGAGGGCTAGACTGCTGTTGCTTATTACTCAGTATGAAGCTTGTGGTGTGGTGGAGGATCTTAGTCTTAGGTAGGCCCTGTGTATCTGGGTCCCAGGTATGAGACTTTTTCTGTCTCATATTTGTTGGGACTCTTGGGTAGGAGAGCATTTTCTGTCCCTCCTCCAGGGCAGCAGGCCTCTATATCTATGCAAGATTCTGTAACTGAAAAGGTTTTCTACCCCTTCACCCAGAGGCAGACATATTTTGCTTCTATCTCTCCTTTAGTTAAAGCGCACCTTTTAAGGAGGAAGTGGCTTCCTCCTTAGTGGCTTATGACTTCTCTTTTTTATGAGAGAAGGGCCTGGGAAGTAGGCAAGATTTCATGCCTGTGCACAGTGTAGGGGGCTCTCTTTTATCTGTTGTTTGGTCTTAATCTCTCTTGTGAGCACCATGGGGAAAAAAATGAGGAGTGAGTGCAGACTCTCCTTGTGGCTGGGGCTCTTGGGAATTCTAAACTTTCTTGTTAGCCCATATCCAACATTAAAAAATTTGTTAAAATGTTAGCTGTTTTTTTATTTACTTTTTTGATGGCTACCTTTTCAATCTGTCGTCTGCTAAAGAAGAAATGCTTTGTGTGTTCTATCTATTCTTGGAGGGAGTAGTCACACTTTGATATTAAGTTCACCATTTGCCTTGCAACCTCAGCTCTCTGATGGGTTGGAGAAAAGTTATGATTTTGTAGATTATCTGGCTTTTTCCTTTTAGTATGGGAGTGATGCTTATTTGTAGTTTTCTGCATCCTGAGAAGTAATGGAATTCCTAGATGATATTTTAAGTGACACTGGTCAGTTGCAGTGTGTCCAGGGTGATCAGGAGGATTCTAGAAATCCTTCCAAATGGGAAGCAATGAAACGAACAAGGAACATTTATACTGCAGAAGAGAAATGATGTTGGAGAGAGGAACGTGGTGTATGATAGTCACTGTACATAGCTGTGAGATTGATGTGATGAGGTAGGTGTAGACTTTTACCTGACATTTCTAATGGCATTAATCAATTAACTGATCAGTTATTTAGCCCCTCCTCTGTGCTAGGTACTAGGAATGCAAAGACAAATGCGTTCCTATCACTACTCTTAGGAGCTCCCAATCTAGAATTATGAATTACAGCTAATGATGGTAATTATAAGGTGGCAGACTTCAGTTTAATCTAAGAAAGAACTTGCCAATGTTTAAAGACGTTGAAAGTGGGATAGACAATGTGGAACGGATGTGAGCTTTTAGAGTTGTAGTGACCAAAATTCAAAACCTGGCTGTACTATTTTCTAGAAGAGAGAACATAGGCAAGTTAACATCTTTCTTTGAGGCCTAGTTTCCTCATCTGTAAAATGAGGATGATAATACTTTCATTAAAGGATGATTGAGTAGATGAAAAGAAATGAAGTATGTAATGTGTCCAAGTCATTTACTTTTCTTTTTATATTTCCTTAAAGTTGTATACTCTTGTCAGTAGAGAGATTTAAGCAGAATATCAGCCAGGGTGGAGGGGATTCTTGTTCTCCTCCATAGGAGATGGGACAGGATGATCTACTGGTCCTTTTCAGTTAGTCCTGAGGGGCTGGGATTTAAGAATCCATGGGTATCTGATGAGAAGGGACAGTCTCTGATTCTGATGGGGAGGAGTTTGGTGGGCCCTGGGCTGTCTGCTCTCCATGGCCCTATGAGAGAGTTCTAGAGAAAACTATGGAGCAACCACACTTTTCTTACATGATTACTAAGGGAGAAGATGCAGGCAGCTACCGGAAGGGGAGCTGACTCTTGGAAGAAGGGAAAGGCTTAGGGTGAATTTCTCATTTTCTACAGGTTTTCTCTTGAGTACAGCCTTCAGCCTGTGCCATGTGGGAAGATAGATAACTTGATAGAAAATATGTATCTTGGTTGGCTTGGATAACCAGAGACTAGAGTTCAGGACAACCTTAGCTGCTGGAAGGAGTGGGGTCTCTGAAAGGAGTGAGCCACAGAGTGGAGCCCCAAATTCCATGTATAAAATCTACCTAAATCTAAGCTGGACTTTGAACTTCATGTGTGGTGCAGATTCCACACTGGCTAGATAAGGCTGAAACAATTGAACTGAAATATGAACTGCTGCCTACCTTAGGGGAGACAGTGTTTTGCAGTTTGATTTCAGTGAAGTTAACTGTGTGCTTTAAAAAAGTGACTTCAAAGAAAATTAGGAGAAGCTGTAGTTTCTACAACATATCATTCAAGAGATCCAGGATGCAACCTAAAATTACTTACTGCATGATGAAACACAATCAACAGAGATCAACTGCAGGAATACCTGGATGATGGAATAGCAAGCAATGATTTGATGAAAGTAGCTGTTATAAGTGTGCCCAAGGACATAAAGGGAAATACATTTGCTCATCATATAGGGAAAGATTGGAAATCCCAGCAGAGAAATAGTGAACATTCTAGGACTGAAAATTATAATATCAAACAAAAAAATTCACTGGATGAGCTTAATGGTAGAATGGAGACAACAGCGCAAGAGTCAGATTAATGAAAGATCAATAGACATTATTCAGTCTTGAAAAAATTGTGAACAGGGATGCAGGGATCAGTGGGACAGTATCAGAAGCTCTAATACATGTTGTCATAGGATGGGGTGGGGGTGAATGAAAAAATAATGGCTGAAAATATCCCAAATTTGATGAATGATATAAATGTAGAGTCAAGAAGCTCAATCATTAAGCAAGATTAATTTAATGAAAACCACACCCAGGCGCATCTTGGTTAAACTTCCAAAAAGAAAAAAAAATCAAGATTGAAAACAACTAGAGAAAAAGTTGCACATTGCATCCAGGGAAACAACAACTTGAATTACCTTAATGTCTCATCAGAAACAGCAAAGACAGTGGGACATCTTTCAAGGGCATACAGATAGGAAAAACCAGAAAACTCTGTGAATCTAGAATTCTCTATCCAGAAGTATCCTTCAAGCATAAAGGTGAAATAAAGACATTTTCATGTAGAAGAAAACTAAGATGATTAATCATCACATCTGCGTGCCAGGAACAGGTAGTAAAGGAGGTTCTTCCAGTTGAAGAATGGACACTTATCCTCAGCAAGCAAACAGCATCAGCTGTGACCAGTATGTGAGTAAACAACAACAAAAAGACTATTCTTTCCCTTTGATTTTTAAAAAATCTATATGGCTATTTAGCCCCTGAACTCTGACATTGTATTTTGGAGTTTACAGTGTATGCATATATAGTATATATGACACCTGAAGCATAAAGGCTGGGGGTGGGGTAACAGACCCATGTGGTTGCATGATTTTTTTTTTTTTTTTTGTCATTTTATGTGAAGTGGTGCAGTGTTAGCTTTAGGCAGATTGCAACAAATTAATAATGTATATCGTAATACTAGAATAGTTCCTAGAAAGCAGTGCAAGAGGTATTACTCAAAAGCCTATAGATAAATTAAAATTCTAAAATTCTAAAAAAAACTTTAAAATTCTAAACTAAAATTCTAAAAAAAACTTCAAAAGAAGGCCAGAAGCTAGGAAGAAAGGAATAAAACTGATCAGAAACAAACAGAAAACAAAAGTAAAATGGGGCCGGGCATGGTGGCTCACACGTGTAATCCCAGCACTTTGGGAAGCTGAGGTGGACTGATCACCTGAGGTCAGGAGTTCGAGACCAGCCTGGACAACATGGCGAAACCCTGTCTCTACTAAAAATACAAAAATTAGCTGGGTGTGGTGGCGGGTGTCTGTAATCCCATTTACTTGGGAGGCTGAGGCAGGAGAATTGCTTGAACTGGGGAGGCAGAGGTTGCAGTGAGCTGAGATCATGCCACTGCACTCCAACCTGGGAGATAGAGCGAGACTGTCTCAATTAAAAAAAAAAAAAAGTAAAATGGTAGACTTGACTCAGAACTGTATCAATAATTACATTAAATATTAATGGACTAAACACCCACTGAAATGAGACCAATAAAGCCTGACTTTTTACTTCTCAGGGAGGTTAAAATGGCTGTGTAACTGCTTTGGGATTTTGGGAGGCAGCCTGGCTATGAAAACCCATGTTCTAGCCCTGCAACATTGATACTAGTGGGCAAGATAAAGGGAAATGACTTTCTTAGTGCAGATGTGCGGCATGGCTTCTGGTTTGTCCAGGTCTCCTGGCCCTGGTCCAACTCTACATAGTTTTCAGTGAGAGCTGCAGCTGGCTCTCCTTCAATATTGAGAATCAGCTAGAGCTGGGATTGAGGCGAGTGGCTAGATGCCTGCATGTCTTTTCTCCTGCTTTGCCCAGCTGCAATTTGTCCACCTTTTAAGCAAGCGGCTCTGTTTTTGCTAAGCTCTTTTCCTCTTTTAAAGCTAGATAATGTATAGAGCTGTATGTCGATCTGTTAAGTCCCACTGTCTTCCATCTGCGTCCTCAAGAGGTTTCAAGGACCAAGGTGTTTTGATGTGTCCTTTCAGACTGATATGAAGGAGGCCTGGCATGAGTGACTTTACTAAGTTGTGTCTAAATCCTCCAAGACACCCCTTGGCATAGAGGATGCAGCCAGCGAAATGTTTCATAGTTCTCTGATAAGGGAAAGGGTATGCACTGCACTGCTTCATCAGACAAACAACACTCATGCCCCCTTACCCTCCTCCAGAGAAAGGATTGGGAAATGTATACAACTTAGAAAAAAAAGTAAATTAGGTGATTGTCAGTGGTATGATTTTTTTTTGTTTTTTTTTTTTTTTGGTCCTTGTCTTCCTTGCCTGATTTGCCTGATCTCTGCTAAAAAACTTTTAGAAGTACCTCCCTGAAAATTAGTCTAACTAAGGCAGTTTGAGGGTTAAGTGTGGCCAAGAGGGTGCTGGCATAGTGGGAGAAGAATGCTATTTCCAAGCACTTTGCCAGGAGAGCAAAACTGTATGTGTTTCAATAAAAATTTGCACTGGATAACATAAAATTATTCTTCAGTGTTTACTTGACTTGAATCCTATATAAGGGTCTACATTCAGTCATTGATTCAGTCATTATCAGTCATGTGACTTCTGTCTTATATCTTTTTGAAATGAAATGGAGTATGACTTTATTTTGTATTTTTATTTTTTAATTTTTTTATTATTATACTTTAAGTTTTAGGGTACATGTGCACAACGTGCAGGTTAGTTACATATGTATACATGTGCCATGCTGGTGTGCTGCACCCATTAACTCGTCATTTAGCATTAGGTATATCTCCTAATGCTATCCCTCCCCCCTCCCCCCACCCCACAACAGTCCCCAGAGTGTGATGTTCCCCTTCCTGTGTCCATGTGTTCTCATTGTTCAATTTCCACCTATGAGTGAGAACATGTGGTGTTTGGTTTTTTGTCCTTGCGATAGTTTACTGAGAATGATGATTTCCAATTTCATCCATGTCCCTACAAAGGACATGAACTCATCATTTTTTATGGCTGCATAGTATTCCATGGTGTATATGTGCCACATTTTCTTGATCCAGTCTATCATTGTTGGACATTTGGGTTGGTTCCAAGTCTTTGCTATTGTGAATAGTGCTGCAATAAACATACGTGTGCATGTGTCTTTATAGCAGCATGATTTATAGTCCTTTGGGTATATACCCAGTAATGGGATGGCTGGATCAAATGGCATTTCTAGTTCTAGATCCCTAAGGAATCGCCACACTGACTTCCACAATGGTTGAACTAGTTTACAGTCCCACCAACAGTGTAAAAGTGTTCCTATTTCTCTACATCCTCTACAGCACCTGTTGTTTCCTGACTTTTGAATGATTGCCATTCTAACTGGTGTGAGATGGTATCTCATTGTGGTTTTGATTTGCATTTCTCTGATGGCCAGTGATGGTCAGCATTTTTTCATGTGTTTTTTGGCTGCATAAATGTCTTCTTTTGAGAAGTGTCTGTTCATGTCCTTTGCCCACTTTTTGATGGGGTTGTTTGTTTTTTTCTTGCAAATTTGTTGGAGTTCATTGTAGATTCTGGATATTAGCCCTTTGTCAGATGAGTAGGTTGCGAAAATTTTCTCCCATTTTGTAGGTTGCCTGTTCACTCTGATGGTAGTTTCTTTTGACTTGCAGAAGCTCTTGAGTTTAATAAGATCCCATTTGTCAATTTTGGCTTTTGTTGCCATTGCTTTTGGTGTTTTAGACATGAAGTCCTTGCCCATGCCTATGTCCTGAATGGTAATGCCTAGGTTTTCTTCTAGGGTTTTTATGGTTTTAGGTCTAATGTTTAAGTCTTTAATCCATCTTGAATTAATTTTTGTATAAGGTGTAAGGAAGGGATCCAGTTTCAGCTTTCTACATATGGCTAGCCAGTTTTCCCAGCACCATTTATTAAATAGGGAATCCTTTCCCCATTGCTTGTTTTTGTCAGGTTTGTCAAAGATCAGATAGTTGTAGATATGTGGCGTTATTTCTGAGGGCTCTGTTCTGTTCCATTGATCTATATCTCTGTTTTGGTGCCAGTACCATGCTGTTTTGGTTACTGTAGGCTTGTAGTATAGTTTGAAGTCAGGTAGCATGATGCCTCCAGCTTTGTTCTTTTGGCTTAGGATTGACTTGGCGATGTGGGCTCTTTTTTGGTTCCATATGAACTTTAAAGTAGTTTTTTCCAATTCTGTGAAGAAAGTCATTGGTAGCTTGATGGAGATGGCATTGAATCTATAAATTACCTTGGGCAGTATGGCCATTTTCCCGATATTGATTCTTCCTACCCATGAGCATGGAATGTTCTTCCATTTGTTTGTATCCTCTTTTATTTCATTGAGCAGTGGTTTGTAGTTCTCCTTGAAGAGGTCTTTCACATCCCTTGTAAGTTGGATTCCTAGGTATTTTATTCTCTTTGAAACAATTGTGAATGGGAGTTCACTCATGATTTGGCTCTCTGTTTGTCTGTTATTGGTGTATAAGAATGCTTGTGATTTTTGTACATTGATTTTGTATCCTGAGACTTTGCTGAAGTTGCTTTTCAGCTTAGTAGATTTTGGGCTGAGACAATGGGGTTTTCTAGAGATACAATCATGTCATCTGCAAACAGGGACAATTTGACTTCCTCTTTTCCTAATTGAATACCCTTTATTTCCTTCTCCTGCCTAATTGCCCTGGCCAGAACTTCCAACACTATGTTGAATAGGAGTGGTGAGAGAGGGCATCCCTGTCTTGTGCCAGTTTTCAAAGGGAATGCTTCCAGTTTTTGCCCATTCAGTATGATATTGGCTGTGGGTTTGTCATAGATAGCTCTTATTATTTTGAGATACGTCCCATCAATACCTAATTTATTGGGAGTTTTTAGCATGAAGCGTTGTTGAATTTTGTCAAAGGCCTTTTCTGCATCTATTGAGATAATCATGTGGTTTTTGTCTTTGATTCTGTTTATATGCTGGATTACATTTATTGATTTGCGTATATTGAATCAGCCTTGCATCCCAGGGATGAAGCCCACTTGATCATGGTGGGTAAGCTTTTTGATGTGCTGCTGGATTTGGTTTGCCAGTATTTTATTGAGGATTTTTGCATGAATGTTCATCAAGGATATTGGTCTAAAATTCTCTTTTTTGGTTGTGTCTCTGCCAGGCTTTGGTATCAGGATGATGCTGGCCTCATAAATGAGTTAGGGAGGATTCCCTCTTTTTCTATTGATTGGAATAGTTTCAGAAGGAGTGGTACTAGTTCCTCCTTGTACCTCTGGTAGAATTCGGCTGTGAATCCATCTGGTCCTGGACTCTTTTTGGTTGGTAAGCTATTGATTATTGCCTCAGTTTCAGAGCCTGTTGCTGGTCTATTCAGAGATTCAGCTTCTTCCTGGTTTAGTCTTGGGAGAGTGTATGTGTCAAGGAATTTATCCATTTCTTCTAGATTTTCTAGTTTATTTGCGTAGAGGTGTTTGTAGTATTCTCTGATGGTAGTTTGTATTTCTGTGGGATCGGTGGTGATATCCCCTTTATCATTTTTTATTGCGTCTATTTGATTCATCTCTCTTTTTTTCTTTATTAGTCTTGCTAGCGGTCTATCAATTTTGTTGATCCTTTCAAAAAACCAGCTCCTGGATTCATTAATTTTTTCAAGGGTTTTTTGTGTCTCTATTTCCTTCAGTTCTGCTCTGATTTTAGTTATTTCTTGCCTTCTGCTAGCTTTTGAATGTGTTTGCTCTTGCTTTTCTAGTTCTTTTAATTGTGACGTTAGGGTGTCAATTTTGGATCTTTCCTGCTTTCTCTTGTGGGCATTTAGTGCTATAAATTTCCCTCTACACACTGCTTTGAAGGTGTCCCAGAGATTCTGGTATGTTGTGTCTTTGTTCTCATTGGTTTCAAAGAACATCTTTATTTCTGCCTTCATTTTGTTATGTACCCAGTTGTCATTCAGGAGCAGGTTGTTCCATTTCCATGTAGTTGAGCAGTTTTGAGTGAGTTTCTTAATCCTGAGTTCTAGTTTGATTGCACTGTGGTCTGAGAGACAGTTTGTTGTAATTTCTGTTCTTTTACATTTGCTGAGGAGTGCTTTACTTCCAACTATGTGTTCAATTTTGGAATAGGTGTGGTGTGGTGCTGAAAAAAATGTATATTCTGTTGATTTGGGGTGGAGAGTTCTGTAGATGTCTATTAGGTCCACTTCGTGCAGAGCTGAATTCAATTCCTGGGTATCCTTGTTAACTTTCTGTCTCGTTGATCTGTCTAATGTTGACAGTGGGGTGTTAAAGTCTCCCATTATTATTGTGTGGGAGTCTAAGTCTCTTTGTAGGTCACTCAGGACTTGCTTTATGAATCTGGGTGCTCCTGTATTGGGCGCATATATGTTTACGATAGATAGCTCTTCTTGTTGAATTGATCCCTTTACCATTATGTAATGGCCTTCTTTGTCTCTTTTGATCTTTGTTTGTTTAAAGTCTGTTTTATCAGAGACTAGGACTGCAACCCCTCCCTTTTTTTGTTTCCATTTGCTTGGTAGATCTTCCTCCATCCTTTTATTTTGAGCCTATATGTGTCTCTGCACGTGAGATGGGTTTCCTGAATACAGCACGCTGATGCGTCTTGACTCTATCCAATTTGCCAGTCTGTGTCTTTTAATTGGAGCATTTAGTCCATTTACATTTAAAGTTAATATTGTTATGTGTGAATTTGATCCTGTCATTATGATGTTAGCTGGTTATTTTGCTCGTTAGTTGATGCAGTTTCTTCCTAGCCTCGATGGTCTTTACAATTTGGCATGATTTTGCAGCGGCTGGTACCGGTTGTTCCTTTCCATGTTTAGTGCTTCCTTCAGGAGCTCTTTTAGGGCTGGCCTGGTGGTGACAAAATCTCTCAGCATTTGCTTGTCTGTAAAGTATTTTATTTCTCCTTCACTTGTGAAGCTTAGTTTGGCTGGATATGAAATTCTGGGTTGAAAATTCTTTTCTTTAAGAATGTTGAATATTGGCCCCCACTCTCTTCTGGCTTGTAGAGTTTCTGCCGAGAGATCCGCTGTTAGTCTGATGGGCTTCCCTTTGTGGGTAACCCGACCTTTCTCTCTGGCTGCCCTTAACAGTTTTTCCTTCATTTCAACCTTGGTGAATCTGACGATTATATGTCTTGGAGTTGCTCTTCTTGAGGAGTATCTTTGTGGTGTTCTCTGTATTTCCTGAATCTGAATGTTGGCCTGCCTTGCTAGATTGGGGAAGTTCTCCTGGATAATATCCTGCAGAGTGTTTTCCAACTTGGTTCCATTCTCCCTGTCACTTTCAGGTATACCAATCAGATGTAGATTTGGTCTTTTCACATAGTCCCATATTTCTTGGAGGCTTTGTTCGTTTCTTTTTATTCTTTTTTCTCTAAACTTCCCTTCTCGCTTCATTTCATTCATTTCATCTTCCATCACTGATACCCTTTCTTCCATTTGATTGCATCGGCTCCTGAGGCTTCTGCATTCTTCACGTAGTTCTCGATCCTTGGCTTTCAGCTTCATCAGCTCCTTTAAGCACTTCTCTGTATTGGTTATGCTAGTTATACATTTGTCTAAATTTTTTTCAAAGTTTTTAACTTCTTTGCCTTTGGTTTGAATTTCCTCCTGTAGCTCGGAGTAGTTTGATCATCTGAAGCCTTCTTCTCTCAACTTGTCAAAGTCATTCTCCGTCCAGCTTTGTTCCGTTGCTGGTGAGGAACTGAGTTGCTTTGGAGGAGGAGAGGTGCTCTGCTTTTTAGAGTTTCCAGTTTTACTGTTCTGTTTTTTCCCTGTCTTTGTGGTTTTATCTACTTTTGGTCTTTGATGATGGTGATGTACAGATGGGTTTCTGGTGTGGATGTCCTTTCTGTTTGTTAGTTTTCCTTCTAACAGACAGGACCCTCAGCTGCTGGTCTGTTGGAGTTTGCTAGAGGTCCACTCCAGACCCTGTTTGCCTGGGTATCAGCAGCGGTGGCTGCAGAACAGCGGATTTTCGTGAACCGCGAATGCTGCTGTCTGATAGTTCCTCTGGAAGTTTTGTCTCAGAGGAGTACCCGGCCGTGTGAGGTGTCAGTCTACCCCTACTGGAGGGTGCCTCCCAGTTAGGCTGCTCAGGGGTCAGGGGTCAGGGACCCACTTGAGGAGGCAGTCTGCCCGTTCTCAGATCTCCAGCTGTGTGCTGGGAGAACCACTGCTCTCTTCAAAGCTGTCAGACAGGGACATTTAAGTCTGCAGAGGTTACTGCTGTCTTTTTGTTTGTCTGTGCCCTGCCCCCAGAGGTGGAGCCTACAGAGGCAGGCAGGTCTACTTGAGTTGTGGTGGGCTGCATCCAGTTGGAGCTTCCCGGCTGCTTTGTTTACCTAAGCAAGCCTGGGCAATGGTGGGCGCCCCTCCCCCGCCTCGCTGCCACCTTGCAGTTTGATCTCAGACTGCTGTGCTAGCAATCAGCGAGACTCCATGGGCGTAGGACCCTCTGAGCAAGTGTGGGATATAATCTCCTGGTGTGCCGTTTTTTAAGCCCTTCGGAAAAGCGCAGTATTAGGGTGGGAGTGACCCAATTTTCCAGGTGCCGTCTTTCACCCCTTTCTTTGACTAGGAAAGGGAACTCCCTGACCCCTTGCGCTTCCTGAGTGAGGCAATGCCTCATCCTGCTTCAGCGTGCTCACGGTGCGCTGCACCCACTGTCCTGCGCCCACTGTCTGGCACTCCCTAGTGAGATGAACCCGGTACCTCAGATGGAAATGCAGAAATCACCCATCTTCTGCATCGCTCACGCTGGGAGCTGTAGACCGGAGCTGTTCCTATTCGGCCATCTTGGCTGCCCTCTCTGGAGTATGACTTTAAAATAAACCTGTTGTCTTGGGAAAGTTAGCTTCTCTGGATCTTGTTAATAAAATGAGTTAATTGGACACCCTTGGAGAGTTTGGGTCAGTATGACCATGGTATGGGGTGAGGCCTAGACATCTATATTTTTCACGAGCTTCAAAGGTGATCTTTTTGCTGATCTGTAAGGGATTCTCCAGATTGTAACATTCTGCAATTCCATGATTTTACATAAATGTCAGGAAAAATTATTTTTGCTTATAAAATTTCCCTTTTAAACTGGTTGGTCCATTTAGGATCATGTGGTCTTTTTATTTTAATATCCCTTGGGTCCTCTCTCTGGCAACCTCTCTCTCAAAATTTCATTTGATTATTTTGATTGACTGATCCAAGGAATGGAAATAGTCCACAAAGATTTTCTAGTCAACTCTAGAAGCAAAAGCTTTGGTACCACCCAGATGGGGAGATTCTCTATGCCGTCCTGACTTGTCTCAGAACTGTCACATGACCTTGGCAGGTCAGAGGTTCTTTGTGGGTTTGGGGGAATGGTTTTGTTTCCTAGGTTGTGTCAAGATTCCATGAAAGTTCCTTGAAGAATAGAGTTTCCATTTAAAAGCACCAAGGCAGTTGTCAGACCAGGGGCTGAATACTACATTCTTTCACTGGGGATTACCTGGGCAGCTTGGCAGCCATTCGTGGAGGGTGCTTACCTGAAATTGTTGCTCTTGGCCTCTTAATTGGGTGCCAGTTTGACTGCATCAGTGAGAGTGTGTTGGTTAATCCTTTGCTTAACTTATTCTTTTTGGCACAGCTGAAGGCATTTTCAAAGATAAAGTCTGTCAACAAAGGCTAAGTCCTAATCAAACAGGTGTAGATGACTTGGAGGTGCTGAAGTATGAGAGAGAACTGCGTTGTGGGAGGAGCCGTCTAGTTAGGAAGGCTCTTCTAGAAGGAATGGGGCTAACAAGTGGCATATTTTACTAGCCAATAAATAAAGTCATGGAAAGGTATGCTATTTTTTTGCTGGTCAACCTCATTGTGAAACTCTGTACTTCCTACTTAGTTTTAAACTCTAAATCATTGGGGTCATGTATGATTAAAGGACAGAGGAGGCTGGGCACAATGGCTCATGCCTGTAATGCCAGCACTTTGGGAGGCCGAGGCGGATGGATGGCTTGAGACCAGGAGTTTAAGACCAGCCTAGGAAACATAGGGAGACCACGTCTCTATAAAAAATTTAAAAATTAGCTGGGTTTGGTTGTATGTGTCTGTGGTCCCGGCTTCTTGGGAGGCTGAGGTGGAAGAATTGCTTGAGCCTGGAAGGTCAAGGCTGCAGTGAACTGAGATCATGCCACTGCACTGCAGCCTGGGTGACAGAGTGAGATCCTGTAAGGAACTGAAATCATGTACTGGATTTCCCCTTAACACACTTATCAAAGTTCTCTGGGTAAGCTTTTAGGATGGAGGGCTTCTTTAAAACACAGCAGTATCAATGCTTTCTTCTTTTGATTCTTGATTCCCACAGCACTCACAGTTTATATTATCTATCTCATTGCTCGTTCCTTTCCTCTTCTCCTCTACCAAACTTCCTGAAAGAGTTATGTCCACTCGTGTTCTTCACATGCTCACCTCTCATTCACTCCTTTCTCTTGGTCCTCTAAGTGTGATCTGTGGACCAGCAGCATGGGTATCTCATGGGAACTTGTTAAAAATGCTGAATCATGGGCCCCACCCCAGACCTACTGAGTTAGAATCCTCATTTTAACAAGATTCCCAAGTGATTAATGGCACATGAAAGTCTAAGAAGCACTGCTAAGACTAAAATACTTTCTTAAAGGCCTCAGATGGCTTTCTAGGCACAAACTCCAATGGCAATTTCTCTCTTTGCCTTCTCCTTGACTACTCTACCATTTGCACACTTTTCTTCTTCAAAGCTTCTCTCCTTTTGACTTCTCTAATGCTTCTCTATCCAGTTTGCTGGCCATTTCTTCCCCGGGTAATTTTCTGGCTGCTTTTTTTCTTATCAACTCCAAAATACAGACATTTCCATTACTTTGTCTTCAGCCCCACTTTCTCTTTCTCCCAAGGTCCAGTTCCACTGTTCCAGTTGACTTCTGGACAGCTCTAGACATTGGCTGTCCTTCTGGAACCTCAGAAATACTCCATCCAAACCAACTTATCTTTTCCTTTACTCTAAGAGGCCACTACTCCTCTGGCCTTCCTTTGTTTAGTAAATGACGTCCCATGGGGGGCCTCATCATGGTCAGTGACTTCTCTTTCCCTTGCTTCCTTCCCTACCTATCAGTCACCAGATTATACCTTCATCATTGGCTTATGTTCTGATTTTCTCATTTACTGTTTATCAAGTTACTTCAACCTCTTTCCTGAACCATCTAAGAGCCTGATCGTTGTAATTCTAGCTGCTATCTTCTCTCTCTCTCTCTCGTCCTCTGCTATTAGTTATTTTTTTTCTTCTAGATGTTCTAATCATACCCTTACTCTGCTCCAAAGCACTGTTTTCTGTTGCCTTCAGAGTTAAGTCTGATCGGTTCAGCACAGGCATCAAGGCCTTCCATGTTCAGGTGCCCTTACCTTCCTCCAGCCACCTTTTCCAATATTCCCTGCAAGTGCTCTATGCTAGGCCAAACTGTGGCCCATTTCCTTTCTGTGGCATCCCCCTACTAACTAATGATTACTTTTAGAATCTGGAGTGAGATTCTAATACCAATTATCACAGGGATGGATAGTGACCAACAGTTGTTTAGGAGCCAGTCTTGGGTTCGTTGCAAATAGATCAGGCCAAATGATCTTCCTTTTTTTGTTTGTTTTTTGACTTAACAGATAAGGAAAATGTGTTAAGCACCAAGCATTTAAAGTTCAGGAAGACATTTAAAACTGGATTTTTGCCAAACAACTCTATCAAAAGAGGGCACCTAAATGAAGCTATGTTGGTTTGGAGGAACTTGGTTTTGTGCCTGATTCTTGGCAAAAGAACCAGTGACTTAGGTTAAGATACAGAAAACACATGTATTATATTTGTGGGACACAGAGCTGGAAAGGGCAGTTGAATCAGGTAATAGAATCATGATCCCCCAGTATTTTATCAGTTAGAACTTATGGGTCAAATCAGAAAAGATAAAATTTAAGAAGATTACACTTGCACTTGGGCCCACTTTGCTTTGTTAAAGCAAAGTACCAGAATAGGGGTGATGTATGAGAAAACATGGTTGTATTTGGCGTCTTCAAATATCTGTTTGAGTGTTTAAGAAGCCCATGAAATTGTAGGTTCAATGACACAAGCACATTATCTTGAAAAAGGAGCAAGGCTACACCTAGGATATCGTGTTCAATTCTGGGCCATACATTTTAATTAGAAAGTAGACAAATTGTAGTCTTTTTAGGGGAAGCATGACCAGAGTCACTTGGCCAGGGTATGGCTGAGTGTGAAGAGCTTACTGGGTAGCTTTGGAGGTCCTTTTCAACCCAGCTTCACCCAGTTATAGCCTCCTTCGTGGAGGGGAATTGCTGTCTTATTATAGTTTCTCTGAAGACGTTTAGCACAATGTTTTGCTCATAGTGTGTGTGAATAAATATTGTTGAATGAATGTTGTTAGTGTAATGTAAGTTTTGCCTCCTGGTTCAGAACATAACTTCCTTGAGGGCGCCTACTGCATGTTATGTTTCTTTTCATATAATTCCAGCATCTTGCATAGGGTTGGATTTTCAGCAGGTACTTTGTAAATACAGGCTGTGTTCGTAAAATTAAATGTTAGGAGAAATTAATTAAACATATACTTATTCTCCTAGTTTTGCCTTTCCTGTTATATAAAAACAAGAGAACACTGTGGTAAGAAGGAATGCTGGAGTAGGAGTCAGAAGCCTTGGTTTCTAGGGCTGCCTCTTCTACTAACTAGCTTGCTTTGGGCAAGTAAGAACCTGTGTATAGGATCTGAAGAGGAGGGAGAAGTAGGATGAAAGGTGTCATGGCTGCTAAAATTTAGGGTCAGGCATCTGAATGCCCCAGCTGGGTTTCTCCCAGCCTTTTGGTATTCTTAAAGCTTTAAGATGACACAATTAAGACACTTAATCATTTGCAAGTTTAAGTTCCTTTCAATTGGCCTGGAAGCAGCAGAAATTGCATAGTTTGCTTCCTGGGAGATTGTAGCCCAAGACCAATAACTCACTTGTGTCTGTACAGCTGTTATATGCTATTCACTGGCAGGTGTGACTAATTCCACCACTGACACCACCTCTTGGATGAATGTGGGCTTCTGAGGCAACCCCTTCATAAATATCTGTGTGAGAGAGCACTGTGGGAAGGGTGCTGGGCTCCTCTTTGTTGTTACTGGTGGGGCTCAACCCACTTCAGAGACTTGGATTAATGTTGGCATTATTTCTTGAGGGCACGTCTCTTCTCTGTGGGGCCTCTCCTGGCATATGCCCACAACTCCTGGGACTCTTTCTTTTTTCTCTCTTTCTCTGTATTGTCATAGCTCTCTGGAATGGGTAGACATGTTTCTGAAGGCTCTGAAAGCACATTTATTTTAAAAGCAACAAAGTAGTGGTGTTGAGAGGTCAAACCTGAAAACCTATGGCTGGGTTTGGGCATGCCACTATGTCAGAAAAAAGCACTGGGTTTCCTAGACAAGGGAGAAGTGGCTAAAAAAGCATGTAAAAAAATCTGATATCTTACTGTTCGGTCCTTCAAGAGTTAAAAGTTGTAGTGCTTTTACCATTTAATTGTGTTCAGCTTTGTTATAAAAGAAAAATAACTTAGGAAAAAAATCATGTTTCATTAATGTGCCAGCTTGGATTATTTTCCCCTGTCAGTTTAGCAATCAACAGCAATAAAAACCCAGATATAAAATTTTCATACATTTACAGTGATATAAAGACATTAAGCAAAAATCCTTTGAAACATTTTCCATTTTCATTTCACTTAGCAGGTGCTATATATCAAGCTATTATTTACCCAGCTAAAATGAGCTGGAAAGTGATCCAAGTTGGTGGAGTGCCTGCAGATGAATCACACAATTGTTTTCTCCTTCTGATTGTGCTCAGCTGAAGGGATTGGTTTTAGCACAAATCAGATCAAGGTGCTGCAAAAGTTACTCAGGATTACTTGGAGACTGGTGAGGTGAGCTGTGCTCAGCTTGCCAGTGAGAAACCACATTTTAATGTCTTTGCTGATGGGATAGTTCATGTATATGGAGGCAGTTTTGTTGAAGGCATGGCCAATGCTGTTCTCCAGGCTGATAGACTGAAGCGGCATGGATAATAAAGTAAGCAGATAACCCACAGGAGACTTTTGCTTTGCTTGGGGTGTATACAGTATATTAGCAATAGATTATATTTATATGGCCATTTTCAGTTTAAAAAGTGCTGTTTTGCACTCATGGCCCAATAGCTGGAACACCAATGAGGAAAGCCAGGCATTAGTCCCAATTTTGCCCTTACTTAGAGATACATGACGTTAGGCAAGTCACTAAGTCACTTTCTTTTTCCTCATCTATAAAACGGAAGTAAATAAATGGATTCTTCCTAGATTGTAAGAGACTGTGGGTTTGAGGTAATAGTTTTGAAAGTATCTTGAAAGGTTAAAAGCACTATACTGATTTATTTACTTACTTAAATACCTTTATTGATGACTTCCCTGCTAGGAGCTCTGCTGGACCTGGGGATACAGTGGTGGACAGGAGAGAAACCAGAGGCTTCCCTTATTTACCTTATGAGATTCATATTCTTTTTTTTTCTTGGGGTGCTTTTAGTATGAATGTAATTTCTAGAATTTATATGAACTGGGTGTGATGTAATAGGTTTGAGCAGGGAGTAGAGGAAGGAACTATCATAAAATTATTTCATACGTCTAAATAGTGATGTGGGAAACCATAAACTCAGTGTATTTATCTGAACTGTTTATGTTAACTGTATTTAACAGTGGGGTTTTTAGTCCTAGAACTCCTAGACGAGCTTCAGAGGGCCAAGGAGCAATCTGAGAACTGCTGAATTAATGTATACGCTCTTTTTCCCAGGGCAGCATGGTAACAGATATTTAAAAGGTTTCTTTTGTCAAATTGCCAGTCCTGGTACTACTGACTTGCAGAAAGTCGCATCTGTAAAATGTGGGAATCATATTAAATACTCTGAGAAGTCCTTTTTGGCCGTAAAATTCCATTATCATAATTTCATTTTTTCATTGTAGCAATGAAAGTATTTAATCCACTTTAGCCAGTCATTTATACAACCTCCCTCTAATCTGATAATGTTGAAATAATTTGAAAATGGTAGTTAGTCAAAGGCACATTTTTTTGACATTTCAGCTAATCTGGAAGTGGCTACATAGCCTGAAGAGAGAGAGTTTGGATAGGGGCATCTAGGAAGATTTAAATATCTGCATAATTTGACCCCGTGGTTTGGGCTACTGCATGGGAGGTGTTCAGATCTGCCATCTTCAAGGACTGATTTGAGAATAGTTGGATGGTCCTGTTATCTTTATAGTTTGGTTACTGACTTAGTGTAGTAGAGATATAGGTCAATTAACATGTGTGTGGCTCATAAGCACATGCTATGGGCTTTGGTTAAAGGAGTTGGATGTATAGAGGGAATTAGGTTAACATAAGGTTCTTTTAAAAATTTTCCAGTGTTCTGCCACATTGTGTGGAGGTATGATTAAGGTGTCATGTAGTCACCACTGTGTGGTGAGTTTTCAGGCAGATGACAAATGGAGTGAACATTGGGTGTGATCTTCCTGGTAGGCATTTCTTTCATCCTTGCTGGGAGAAGCTGTGCTTTTGTTTGGACATCTCCACTTCTCTACCTTATACTCAACTCTGGCGGTTAAATATGGATTATTTAAAGGCCGATGTTAGGATCCCATTCCCCTTGCTTGTGACTGGTTTAGTCATGGGCACGTAACACTGTTTGGATCAGTGAGCACAAGGGAAAATCTGCTAAGAGGCTTCAGGGAAAGGTACCTTTGCTTTTAAGAAGAGATACAAGTAACAGATGGTTCTACTTTTCCATTAGATTCTGTCAAGTCTACAAGAGACTTTTGGGACTCTAGTTATCTGACCACTGTGAGGTCTGATAGCTGGCACACTGAGGGTGGGAGAGGGAAAATATGGAAAGATCTGGAGACTTGACACTGCTTCCCCAGCACTGAGTTTTGAGCCTCTTAATCCTTTCTGATCCAAATGATCCCTGTTGCTTTAGTCATTAGATCTAGAATACTTTATTTTTAAACTCTTAACATTCCCACTGTTATTATTATTATTATTTTGAAATGGAGTCTCGCTCTGTCGCCAGGCTGGAGTGCAGTGGCACAATTTTGGCTCACTGCAACCTCTGCCTCCCGGGTTCAAGCGATTCTCTTGCCTCAGCCTCCTGAGTAGCTGGGACTACAGGTGCACACCACCACGCCCAGCTAATTTTTGTATTTTTAGTAGAGACGGGGTTTCACCATGTTGGCCAGGATGGTCTTGATCTCTTGACCTCATGATCCACCTGCCTTGGCCTCCCAAAGTGCTGGGATTATGGGCATGAGCCACCGTGCCTGGATTGTTATTATTTTTTAATACTCAATCAACACATATAGATTTAACAACACGGAATAAAAACTCTACCCCTATTCCCTGTCTTCTTTTTCAGCTTTTTTTTTTTCTTCAGTGCAGTTATCGCCATTTACCAGGTTGTATGTAACAAAGCACAGGCTTTGTTTTATTCTTTCTGGCATCCCCAGCAGATAGAACAATGCCTACCACATAGGAGAGAGTGCTCAATAGATATTTGTTGAGTGACTATTTTACCAATTCAGTTGATTTATTGCTTCCTCTATTCACTCTTTTAAGTTTTGATTTCTGCCAAGTACACTATTAATTTTGTACATCTTTCAGTGATTATTTAGATGTAGGAATTTTATAACTTTATTTGAAAATATCTTTACTTTGGCTTTCTTGCTGAAGGCTAAGTATAGTTTAGCTGGGTATAGAATTCTAGCTGATAGCTATTTTTCTCTGAACACTTTGAAGATACTATTCTGTTATGAACTGGATTGTTTCTTCCTAAAATTTATATGTTGAAGCCCTAGCTTCAGGGAGGTAATTAAGTTTAGATGAGGCCATAATGGTGGAGCCCTGATCCAGTAGTACTAGTGTCTTTATAAGAAGCAGAAGAGACACCAGAGGTTTATCTCTTTCTATGCAAGCATAGAGGAAAGAAAGGCCATGTGAGGACACAGCAAGAAGGCAGCCATCTACAAGCCAAGAGCCCTCATCGGAAACCAAATTTTCTTTAACATTGATCATGGACTTCTAGCATCCAGAACTGTGAGTAAATGGACTTCTAGCTTCCAGAACTGTTTGTTCCTTAAGCCACCCAGTCTGTGGTGTTTTGTTGTGGCAGCCCCAACAGACTAATACAGATTTTGTTGTCTTCTGGCATTTACTGTTACTGGTAAGAAATTTGCTGTATGTCTTTCATTCCTTTGAGGATAATCTTTTCTATTTGCTTTAAAGATGTTTTTTCTCCTTTCAGGTTTTTCATTATAATATTACATATCAATGTGTGGATTTGTTTTATTTAAAATACTTAGGTCTAAATGACTTTATTCAGTCTAAGAATTCATGTATTTATTTATTTTTCCCCAGTTCTGGAAAATCCTCAGCTGTTCTCTTTTTGATTATTGTCATATTCTATTTCTCTTTATTCTTTTCTGGAATTCCTGTTAGAATGTGTGATGGATCTTATTATGTCCTCCTAGCAATTTATCTTTATTCTATATATTCCATCTCTTTATCTCCCCATGCTGAGCTCTGGGTCATTGTTTTCAGTTTTAGCCTATGATTCACAAATTCTCCTTTCAGTTGTATCTTATATTCTGTTGAGCCCATCCATCATATTTTAATTTTGAAGACTGTTTTTTAAGATGTTCTATTTATTCTTTTTAAAAATGTTTCCCCCTTTGTGTCTTATTTCCTAATGGCTCCTATGCCTTTTTAACTTGTTTCAGATTTAAAAAATAACGTTCAGTTCTACTTGATTAGCTGACTCTTTTCATAGTGATTTGTTTCCTTGTGTGGTTTATAATTTTTATTTTGTTTTTTTAACTGTGAGTTTATATTTGTTAAGAGGTGTGTCACAGGTCTTGGGTTCTGGAAGGATCACTATTTTTGAAAATTAGGAGTTTCATAGATCTAATACCAGTTTTATGCAATTTTTCAGCTTGGAGTTCAAATACCATGACTTTACATACACTAATAGAACAGGCTTGGGGTTTTTGTTTCTTGCAGAAGGCCTTTTTTTTTTTCTGCCCAGAGGCATGAGAAACAGCATGCCTCCTGGACTAGTAGAGTTTCTTTTTTTCCCCCTTTTTATATATTGGGTAGCCCTTAGATATCCAGCTTTATGCAGAGCTCTTAGTTCCAGTTCCCCATACTGTGTGAACTCAAAGCAGCATGTCCTATCCCTCTGAAGGCATTAAACACCCAGATCCTAGGGCTTATATCCAGGTCTGATATTGCCATGGGCTCCTGTGGTATAGGCTTTGATTTTAGTCTTCTTTTCCCCCTTACTTGGTAATTTCTTTCTCTCTCTCTCAATGCTCTTCTATGTATTAAGATTTTAGGGGAGAGTTATGTTTTATCCAGATTTCTTTAAGAGTGTTGTGATATAGGTTATACAGTGTAATCTGCTGTGTTGCTAGAGCTTAATTGAAGTTTGAAATCTCTCACTAAAGGTGTGAGTGATATCCTAATTGCCAAGCCTAGTGGAATGATCTCATTTCTAACCTTTCTGAACCCATGGCCACTACATTTGGGCCTGTTGGTCAGTCACTCATGTTTTAAAACTCCCCACTGCTTTGGCATCATTTTCCTGGCTCATCGAGTACCTTTCTTCTCACTCCTTTTCTGTCATCTTCATAGGCCCTTCTTCTTCCCCTCCCCTCAATGTTGGTATTACCAAGAGTCCTTAGCTCTCTGTCAGTTTCACACTTGTACTCTGTAATCTTATCCACCCTGGGGCTTCAGTTATTAGTATGCACTGATGAGTCTTTACCTGAGCCAAGGTTTCTTTTAGGACTTCCAGACTCAGGTGATTAACTGTCCTGCTAGACATATTCCCTGAAGTCCCTTCAGGCACCTCATATTTAAAACTGCTGTATTAGTCCATTCTCACACTGCTATAAAGAAATACCTGAGACTGGGTAATTTATAAAGAAAAGAGGTTTAATTGGCTCACTAATCACTGTTCTGCAGGCTGTAGAGGAAGCATGGCAGCTTCTGCTTCTGGGGAGGCTGCAGGAAGCTTCCAATCATGGTGGAAGGCAAAGGAGGTGCCAGCACTTCACATGTCTGGAAGCAGGAGGAAGAGAGAGAAGGGAGAGTTGCCACACACTTTCAAATGACCATATCTCATGAGAACTCACTATGGCGACCAAGGGAGGTGATGCTAAACTATTAGAAACCACCCCTATGATCCAATGACTTCCTACCAGGCCCTGCCTACAGCATTTGAGATTATAATTCATGAGATATTGGGTGGGGACAAATATCCAAACCATATCATTCTGCCCCTGGCCCCTTCAAAATCTCATGTCCTTCTCACATTTTGAAATACAATCATGCCTTCCCAACAGTCCCCTAAAGTCTTAACTCATTCCAGCATTTACTTAAAAGTCCATAATCCAGAGTCTCATTTGAGACAAGGCTAGTCTCTTCTGCCTATGAGCCTGTAAAATAAAAACAAATTATTTACTTCCAAGACAGAATAGGGGTATAGGCATTGGGTAAATACTCCTATTCCAAAAGGGAGAAATCTGCCAAAAGAAAGGGGCTACAGGCCCCAGTGCAAGTTTGAAACACAGAAGGGCAGTCATTAAATCTTAACGCTCAGGATGGCCAAATAGGAACAGCTCCAGTCTGTAGCTCCCAGCGAGATTGATGCAGAAGGCGAGTGATTTCTGCATTTCCAACTGAGGTACCTTGTTCATCTCATTGGGACTGATTAGACAGTGGGTGCAGCCCAAGGAGGGTGAACCGAAGCAGGAGGGGGCATCACCTCACCTGGAGAGTGCAAGGGGTTGGGGAACTCCCCCTCCTAGCCAAAGGAAGGCATTAGGGACTGTACCATGCACTCCGGCCCAGATACTGAGTTTTTCCCGCAGTTTTCACAACCTGCAGACCAGGAGATTTACTCTGGTGCCCACACCACCAGGGCCCTGGGTTTCCAGCACAAAACTGGGCGGCCATTTGGGCAGACACTGAGCTAGCCACAGGAGTTTTTTTTTTTTTTTTTTTTTTCACTCCTCAGTGGCGCCTGGAATGCCAGTGAGACAGAACCATTCACTCCCCTGAAAAGTGGGCTGAAGCCAGAGAGCCAAGTGTCTGGCTTGGCGGGTCCCACCCCCATGAAAGCCCAGCAAGCTAAGATCCACTGGCTTGAAATTCTAGCTGCTAGCACAGCAGTCTGAGCCTGACCTGGGACACTCAAGCTTAGTGGGAGGAGGGGCATCCACCATTGCTGAGGCTTGAGTAGGTGGTTTTGCCCTCACAGTGTAAACAAAGCCACCAGGAAGTTCGAACTGGGCAGAGCCCACCACACCTCAGCAAGGCCACTGCTGCCAGACTGCCTCTCCAGATTCCCTCCTCTCTGGGCAGGGCATCTCTCAAAAAAAGGCAGTAGCCCCAGTCAGGGACTTATAGATAAAACCCCCACCTCCCTGCAACAGGGCACCTGGGGGAAGGGGCAGTTGAGGGGCGCAGCTTCAGCAGACTTAAATGTCCCTACCTGGCAGCTCTGAAGAGAGCAGCAGATCTCCCAGCACAGCGTTGGAGCTCTGATAAGGGACAGACTGCCTCCTCAAGTGGGCCCCTGACCTCCGTGTATCCTGACCAGGAGACACCTCCCAGTAGGGGCCAAAAGACACTTCATACAGGAGAGCTCTGTTTGGCATCTGGCAGGTGCTCAGTAAGGCCACTGCAGCCAGTGGGACGAAGCTTCCAGAGGAAGGAACAGGCAGCAATCTTTGCTGTTCTGCAGCCTCTGACAGTGATACCCAGGCAAACAGGGTTTGGAGTGGACCTCCAGCAAACTCCAGCACACTTGCAGCAGAGGGGCCTGTTAGAAGGAATATTAACAATCAGAAAGGAATAGTATCAACATCAACAAAAAGGATGTCCACTCAAAGACCCCAGCCGAAGGTCACCGACCTCAAAGACCAAAGGTAGATAAATCCATGAAGATGGGGAGAAACCAGCGCAAAAAGGCTGAAAATTCCAAAATCCAGAACGCTTCTTCTCTTCAAAAGGATCACAACTCCTCTCCAGCAAAGAAACAAAACTGGATGGAGAATGAGTTTGATGAACTGACAGAAGAAGGCTTCAGAAGGTGGGTAATAATAAACTCCTCCCAGCTAAAGGAGCATGTTTTAACCCAATGCAAGGAAGCTAAGACTCTTGAGAAAAAGGTTAGACGAATTGCTAACTAGAATAACCAGTATAGAGAAGAACATATATGACCTGATGGAGCTGAAAAACACAGCACGAGAACTTCGTGAAGCATACACAAGTATCGATAGCCGAATCGATCAAGTGGAAGAAAGGATATCAGAGATTGAAGATCAACTCAATGAAATAAAGTGAGAAGACAAGATTAGAGAAAAAAAGAGTGAAAAGAAATGAACAAAGCCTCCAAGAAATATGGTACTATGTGAAAAGACCAAATGTACATTGATTGGTATACCTGAAAGTAATGGGGAGGATGGAACCAAGTTGGAAAACAGTATTCAGGATATTATCCAGGAGAACTTCTCCAACCTAGTAAGGCAGGCCAACGTTCAATTTGGAAATACAGAGAACACCGCGAAGATACTCCTTGAGAAGAGCAACCCCAAGACACATAATTGACAGATTCACCAAGGTTGAAATGAAGGTAAAAATATTAAGGGCAGCCAGAGAGAAAGGTTGGGTTACCCACAAAGGGAAGCTATCACACTAACAGCAGATCTCTCAGCAGAAACTGTACAAGCCAGAAGAGAGTGGGGGCCAATATTCAACATTCTTAAAGAAAAGAATTTTCAATCTAGAATTTCATATCCAGCTAAACTAAGCTTCATAAGGGAAGGAGAAATAAAATCGTTTACAGACAAGCAAATGCTGAGAGATTTTGTTACCACTAGGCCTGCCTTACAAGACTCCCTGAAGGAAGCATTAAACATGGAAAGGATCAACTAGTACCAGCCACTGCAAAAACATACCAAATTGTAAAGACCATGGATGCTATGAAGAAACTGCATCAACTAACAGGCAAAATAACCAGCTAGCATCATAATGGCAGGATCAGTTTCACACATAACAATATTAACCTTAAATGTAAATGGGCTAAATGCCCCAATTAAAAGACACAGACTGGCAACCTGGATAAAGAGTCAAGACCCATCGGTGTGCTGTATTCAGGAGACCCATCTCATGTGCAAAGACACACAGAGGCTCAAAATAAAGGGATGGAGGTATATTTACCAAGCAAATGGAAAGCAAAAAAAAAAAAAAAAAAAAAAAGCAGCAGTTGCGATTGAGTCTCTGATAAAACAAACTTTAAACCAACAAAGATCAAAAGAGACAAAGAAGGCCATTACATAATGCTAAAGGGATCAATGCAACAAGAAGAGTTAACTATCCTAAATATATATGTACCCAGTACAGGAGCACCCAGATTCATAAAGCAAGTTCATAGAGACCTACAAAGAGACTTAGACTCCCACACAATAATAGTGGGAGACTTTAACACCCCACTGTCAATATTAGATCAATGAAACAGAAAATTAACAAGGATATCCAGGACTTGAACTCAGCTCTGGACTAAGTGGACCTAATAGACATCTGCAGAACTCTCCACCCCAAATCAACAGAATATACATTCTTCTCAGCACCACATCACACTTATTCTTAAATTGACCACATAATTGGAAGTAAACCACTCCTCAGCAAATGCAAAAGAATGGAAATCATAACAGTCTGTCAGACCACAGTGCAATCAAATTAGAACTCAGGATTAAGAAACTCACTCAAAACCGCACAACTATGTGGAAACTGCCTGCTCCTGAATGACTACTGGGCAAATGATGAAATGAAGGCAGAAATAAAGATGTTCTTTGAAAAAAAAAAAAAAGATGTTCTTTGAAACCAATGAAAACAAAGACAAAGCATACAAGAATCTCTGGGACACATTTAAAGTAGTGTGTAGAGGGAAATTTATAGCACTAAATGCCCACAAGAGAAAGCAGGAAAGATCTAAAATTGACACCCTAACATGACAATTAAAAGAACTAGAGAAGCAGGAGCAAACAAATTCAAAATCTAGCAGAAGGCAAGAAATAACTAAGATCAGAGCAGAGCAGAACTGAAGGAGATAGAGACACGAAAAACCCTTCAAAAAAATCAATGAATTCAGGAGCTGGTTTTTTGAAAAGATCAACAAAATAGATAGACCACTAGCTAGACTAATAAAGAAGAAAACAGAGAAGAATCAAATAGATGCAATAGAAAATGATAAAGGGGATATCACCACTGATCCCACAGAAATACAAACTACCATCAGGGGATACTACAAACACCTCTATGCAAATAAACTAAAGAATCTAGAAGAAATGGGTAAGTTCCTGGACACATAAACCCTCCCAAGACTAAACCAGGAAGAAGTTGAATCCCTGAATAGACCAATAACAAGTTCTGAAATTGAGGTAGCAATTATTAGCCTACCAACCAAAAAAGTCCAGGACCAGATGGATTCACAGCTGAATCCTACCAGAGGCATAAAGAGGAGCTGGTACCATTTCTTCTGAAACTATTCCAAACAATAGAAAAAGAGGGAATCCTCCCTAACTCATTTTATGAGGCCAGCATCATCCTCATACCAAAACCTGGCAGAGACACAACAAAAAAAGAAAATTTCAGGCCAATATCCCTGATGAACATTGATGTGAAAATCCTCAATAAAATACTGGGAAACCGAATCCTGTGGCACATCAAAAAGCTTATCCACCGTGATCAAGTCGGCTTCATCCCAGGGATGCAAGGCTAGTTCAACATACGTGAATCAATAAACGTAATCCATCACATAAACAGAACCAATGACAAAAATCACATGTTTATCTTAATAGATGCAGAAAAGTCCTTTGACAAAATTCAACAGCCTTTCATGCTGAAAACTCTCAATAAACCAGATATTGATGGAACGTATCTCAAAATAATAAGAGCTATTTATGGCAAACCCACAGCCAATATCATACTGAATGGGCAAAAGCTGGAAGCATTCCCTTTCAAAACCAGCATAGGGCAAAGATGCCGTCTCTCACCACTCCTATTCAACATAGTATTGGAAGTTCTGGCCAGGGTAATCAGGCAAGAGAAAGAAATAAAGGGTATTCAATTAGGAAAAGAGGAAGTCAAATTGTCTCTGTTTGCAGGTGACATGATTGTACAGTTAGAAAACCCCATTGTCTCAGCCCAAAATCTCCTTAAGCTGATAAGAAACTTCAGCAAAGTCTCAGGATACAAAATCAGTGTGCAAAATCACAAACATTCCTATACAGCAGTAAGAGACAAACAGAGAGCCAAATCATGAGTGAACTCCCATTCACAATTGCTACAAAGAGAATAAAATACCAGGAATCCAACTTACAAGGGATGTGAAGGACCTCTTTGAGAACTACAAACCACTGCTCAAGGAAATAAAAGAGGACACAAACAAATGGAAGAACATTCCATGCTCATGGATAGGAAGAATCAATATCATGAAAATGGCCATACCACCCAAAGTAATTTAAAGATTCAATGCCTTTCCCATCAAGCTACCATTAACTTTCTTCACAGAATTGGAAAAAACTACTTTAAAATTCATATGGAACCAAAAAAAGAGCCCGCATAGCCAAGACAATCCTAAGCCAAAAGAACAAAGCTGGAGGCATCATGCTACCTGACTTCAAACTATACTACAAGCCTACAGTAACCAAAACAGCATGGTACTGGTACCAAAACAGAGATATAGACCAATGGAACAGAACAGAGGCCTCAGAAATAATGCAACACATCTACAACCATCTAGTCTTTGACAAACCTGACACAATCAAGAAATGGGGAAAGGATTCCCTATTTAATAAATGATGCTGGGAAAACTGGCTAGCCATATGCAGAAAGCTGAAACTGGATCTCTTCCTTACACTTTATACAAAAATTAACTCAAGTTGGATTAAAGACTTAAACATAAGACCTAAAACCATAAAAACCATGGAAGCAAACCTAGGCAATACCATTCAGGACATAGGCATGGGCAAAGACTTAATGACTAAAACACCAAAAGCAATGGCAACAAAAGCCAAAATAGACAAATGGGATCTAATTAAACTAAAGAGCATCTGCACAGGAAAAGAAACTATTATCAGAGTGAACAGGTAACCTACAGAATGGGAGAAAATTTTTGCAAGCTATCCTTCTGACAAATGGCTAATACCCAGAATCTATGAAGAACTTAAATAAATTTATGAGAAAAAAACAACCCCATCAAAAAATGGGTGAAGTATATGAACAGACACTTCTCAAAAGAAGACATATATGCAGCCAACAAACATATGAAAAAAAGCTCATCATCAATTGTCGTTAGATAAATGCAAATCCAAACCACAATGAGATACCATCTCACCCCAGTTAGAATGGCGATCATTAAAAAGTCAGGAAACAATAGATGCTGAAGAGGATGTCGAGAAATAGGAACACTTTTACACTGTTGGAAGTGTAAATTAGTTCAACCATTGTGGAAGACAGTGTGGTGATTCCTTAAGGATCTAGAACGAGAAATCCCATTTGACCCAGTAATCCCATTACTAGGTATTTACCCAAAGGATTATAAGTCATTGTACTATGCAACCATAAAAAAAGGATGAGTTCATGTCCTTTGCAGGGACATGGATGAAGCTGGAAACCATCATTCTCAGCGAACACAAGAACAGAAAACCAAACACCATATGTTCTCACTTGTAAGTGGGAGTTGAACAATGAGAACACATGGGCACAGGGAGGGGAACATCACACACCAGGGCCTTTTAGGGGGTGGGGGGCTAGGGGAGGGATAGCATTAGGAGAAATACCTAATGTAGATGATGGGTTGATGGGTGCAGCAAACCACCATGGCATGTGTATACCTGTATAACAAACCTGCACATTCTGTACATGTACCCCAGAAATTTATATATATTAAAAAATATCTTAAAGCTCCAAGATAGTATTCTTTGACTCCCTGTCTCACATCCAGGACACACTGATGTGAGGGGTGGGCTCCCAAGGTCTTGGGCAGTTCTGCCCCTGTGACTTTGTAGTGTTCAGCTCCCACAGCTACTGGGGCTGGCATTGAGTATCTGCAGCTTTTTCAGGGGCAGGGGGGAAGCTCTTGCTGGATCTACTGTTCTGGGTTCTTGAGAATGGTAGCCCTCTTCTCACAGCTCCACTAAGCATTGCCCCACTGGGGACTCTGTGTGGGGGCTCCAACTTCACATATCCCCTTTGCACTGCCCTAGTAGAGGTTCTCCATGAGGGCTCCATCCCTGCAGCAGGCTTCTGCCTGGACATCCAGGCTTTTGCATATATGCTCTGAAATCTAGGTGGAGTCTCCCAAGCCCCAGCTCTTGCATTCTGTGCACCCACAGGCTTAACACCACATTGAAACTGCCAAGGCTTATGGCTTGCGGCCTCTGAAGCAGTGGCCCAAGCTGTACCTGGGCCCTTTTTAGCCATGACTGGAGCTGGAGTGGCTGGGATACAGGGAGCAGTGTCCTGAGGCTGGGCAGGGTAGCAGGGGGCCTTGGGCATGGCCCACGAAACTATTCTGACCTCCTAGGCCTCCAGGCCTGTGATGGAAGGGGCTGCCACAAAGGTCTCTGAAATGCTTTCAAGGCCTTTCCCCCATTGTTTTGGTGATTAGCAATTGCCTTCCCTTTAGTTATGCAAATTTCTGCAGCCTGCTTGAATTTCTCCCCTGAAAATGGGCTTTTCTTTTTTACTACATGGCCGGGCTGCAAATTTTCTGAACTTTTATGCTCTGCTTTCCCTTTAAATATAAGTTCCTAGTTTACATCATTTCTTTGCTCGTGCATATAAGCATAGGTTGTTAGAAGCAGCCAGGCCATACTGAACACTTTGCTTCTTAGAAATTTCATCTGTCAGATACCCTAAATCATCACTCTCAACATCCTTAGGGCAGGCTCTTTGTACTCAAGCTCTTTGCTAATGCATCACAAAAGCAACTGCTCCAGTTCTCAATAAGTTTCTCATTTCCATCTGGGAACTTCTCAGCCTGGACTTCATTGTCCATATAACTATCAGCATTTAGGTCACAACAATTTAACAAGTCTTTAGGAAGTTCCAAATTTTCTCTTATCTTTCTGTCTTCTTCTGATCCATCCACACTCTCCCAACCTCTGGCTGTTACCCAGTTCCACAGTTGCTCCCACATTTTCAAGTATCTTTATGGCAATGCCCTGCTGCTTGGCACCAATTTTCTGTATTAGTCCATTTTCATGCTGCTATAAAGAAATACCTGAGACTGGGTAATTTATAAGAAAAGAGGTTTAATTGGCTCACAGTTCTGCAGGCTGTACAGGAAGCACAGCAGCTTCCATTTCTGGGGAGGCTTCAGGAACCTTCCAATCATAGTGCAAGGCAAAGGAGGAGCCAGAACTTCACATGGCTGGGAGCAGAAGGAAGAGAGAGAGAAGGGGTAGCTGCTACATACTTCTAAATGATCAACTCTCATGAGAACTCATTCACTATTGTGACCAAGGAAGACGGTGCTAAACCATTAAAAACCGTCCCCATGATCCAATCATGTCCTATCAGGCCTCACCTCCAGTATTGGGGATTACAATTCAACATGAGATTTAGTGGTGACAAATATCCAAACTCTGTCAACCTCTAATTCTGACCTCACTGCCTTTCCTCATGCCCACCATCAGCTTTCTCCTCCTCTTGTATTTTTTTCAATTGCTGTCACCCATCCGTCAGTTCTCATCAACTTCTCTTTCTCCTTCCCCAGTCTCACATTGCACCAAATCAGTCATTAAGTCCCAATTTTACCACCTAAACAGTTCTTGAATTAGTCTCCTCTTCATCCCCACTCGAGGTGTTCTGGTTCAGGCTGTCCTCTTGTTTTAGCGGGCCTATGGTTGATGCCTCCCTGCCTCTTCTGCCCTCAGTTGTGTCTCCCACACTGTTCCTTGATGACAGACTTGATGTGGTCATTCCCCTTCCCAGCTCCCCCAGAGGGACTGTCCTTCCTCTCTGGGAGGAAGTCTCATGGCCTTCACATGGTTCGCAAGGACCTGTGTGATCTGTTTTTCGCCTGTTCTTCCCTGTCCTCATTCAGACTTTACTCTAAGACAATATGGGCTGCTTTTTCCCACAGCTAGCCCCTTCCCCTGCCACCCCCTGCTCCCCATAGGCCTTTTATTGCTTCTGTGCTTTTACTTATGATGTTCCCTAGGCTAGGAGCTGCCTGCATCTTCACTTGACTGGCCAGTTTCTACTCATTCCTCATGGCATATTGCATGAGTAACCTCTGCTAGGAATCGTCTCCTTATTCTACCTCCCCCCTAGAAAAAACTGGCTTACGTGTTCCTCTCCTGTGTTTCTACTGCTCTCCATGTATGTGTCTATCATTCTAAGCCTTTTTTTGTGTCTTTTTCCCTATACAATAACATGACCACCTTCAGGAAAGGAATTATGTTTTACTCAATTTTGTATTTTGAGGACACAGCCTGGTGCATGGTGGGTGCTCAGTGAATGTTTAGGTGGATGTGTGGATGGGTAGATGGGTGAATGAATAAATGCAGGAATCGTTCAGAGAATAGGAGTTTTGTTGGGCTAGTGAGGTCTGGGGTGGTCTCTTGAAGAAGGCAGCGTGTGGTTTAGGCTGTGAAGGATTTGGCATGGGGTTGGTGAAAGATATATGAGACAGAAAAACTAAACTGCGGGTAATTTTTTGTCTCCTTTTGGGTGCTTTGCAAGTCACTGACTGTAGCAGCAGGCAACTAATGGCCAACAGCATTCTGACAGTGCTTGCTGACAGGCGATAATGAGATTAGTGCCTTTGGTTCCATTATTAACAAGTAGCCAAAGAATTATTTGGACATGTCAGGAGCTAATGATAGGAATTAAGGGTCCCTCTAACTTTGGGGCAGCAGTTCAGGTACCTGATGCTTTGAAGACTAATTGCAGACATTTTTTCCTAAATGTTTTAAAATAAATGTTTTTGTTGACATAGAACATACATGCAAAAAAGTGCACAAATCCGAAGTGTCCAGCTCAATTAATTATCACAAAGTGAACGCAGCAGTGTCATCACTATTCAGGTTAGGATATAGAATATTCCTGGCACCCAGAACCAGAGACCTCTCCTCTTGCTGGTCCCAGTCACCACTTGTACCCTTTCTCTCACCAAGGGCAGCTGCACACTGTCCTGTCCTCTAGCAGCAGAAGTTAGTTTTGCCCCTGTTAAAACTTTGTGTAAATGGAATCATATAGCATATTGCTCAAAACATCCTTGCTTCATTTGTTCAACACAATATCTGTTGGATTTATCCATGTTAATGTAGCAATGGTTTGGGCATTCTCGTTGCTATACAGTGTCCCATTGTTTGGATATGCAAAATTTTAAAAAGCTAATCTGGAAATTTGGGTTGTTTGCAGTTTTTGGTTATTTTGAATAATGTTGTTATGAACATTCTTGTCTGTCTTTTGCTGAATGTACCCATGTCCGTTGGGTACATGCTGAGGAGTGGAATTACTGGGTCATAAAGTATGTGCATGGTCAGTGTTAGTAGATACCACTCAACAGTTTTCCAAAGTAGTTCTGTCAATTTGTGTTTTTACCAACAGGGATGAAACTTCTACTTATGTCATACACTTGGCACTATTTATTTATTTATTTATACATTTTATTTTATTGTGGTAAGAACATTTAACATGACATCTACCCTCTTAAATTTTTAGGTGTGCAATACATTATTGTTGATTGTAGATACAATGTTGTGCAGCAGATCTCTAGAGCTTATTCACCCTTCTTAACTGAAACTTTATGCCCATTGATTAATAATTTCTCATTTCCTTCTCCCCTCATCCCCTGGCAACCACTATTCAACTCTTTGATTCTATGAACTTGACTGTTAGATACTTCACGTAAGTGGAATCATGCAGTCTTCTTTTTTCTGTGATTGACTTATTTCATTTAGCATAATGTCCTCAAGGTTCATCTATGTTGTTGCATATTGCAGAATTTCCTCCCTTTTTTTAAAGGGTGGGTAGTAGTCTATTGTATGTATATACCACGTTTTCTTTATCCATCTGTTGATTGACATTTAGGTGGTTTCCACATCTTGGCTATTGTGAATACTGCTGCAATGAACATAAGAGTGCTAATGTATCCCTTCAAGATCCTGATTTCAGTTATTAATATTTTGGATAAAATACCCAGAAGTTGGATTGCTGGATCATATGATAGTTCTATGTTTCATTTTTTGAGGAACTTCTATACTGTTTTCCATAGAAGCTATACAGTTTTGCATGCCCACTAACACTATGCAAGGGTTCCATTTCTTCACATCTTCACCAACACGTCTTTTTTTTTTTTTTTTTTTTTTTTTTTAAATTTGAGACAGGATCTCACTCTGTCACCCAGGCTGGAGTGCAGTGGTGTGATCACAGCTCACTGCAGCCTCTGCCTCCTGGGCTCAAGGGAGTCTCCCACCTCAGCCTCTCAAGTAGCTGGGACCACAGGTATGCGCCACCATGCCTGGCTAATTTTTGTATGTTTTGTAGAGATAGGGCTTCACCGTGTTGTCCTGAGCTCAAGCAATTCACCTGCCTTGGCCTCTGAAAGTGCTGGGAGTACAGACATGAGGCACTGTGTCTGGCCTGTCTTTTGTTTTTTTGATAATAGCCATCCTGACAGGTATGAGGTGATAACTCATGGTTTTGATTTGCATTTCCCTGATGGTTAGTGACATTGAGCATTTTTTTTTCCATTGGTCATTTATATGCTGTCTTTGGAGAAATGTCTATTCAAGTTCTTAGTCCATTTTGTAATTGGGTTATTAGGTTTTTTTTTTAACTATTCAGTTGTAGGAGTTGCTTATATATTTTGGAGATTAACCTCTTATCAGGCATATGGTTTGCAAATATTTTCTCCCATTCTATAAGTTGCCTTTTTACTCTGTTGATTGATTTCTTTGCTGTGCAGAAGTGTATTAGTCTGATGCAGTCCCACTTGTTTATTTTTCTTTTTGTTGCCTGTGCTTTTGGTGTCATATCCATGACATCATTGCTGAGACCAATGTCAAGAAGCCTTTCCCCGGTGTTTTCTTCTAGGAGTTTTACAGTCTTGGCTCTTACATTTCAATCTATTTTGAGTTGATTTTGTGTGTGTGGTGTCAGATAATCCAGTATTTATATTTCATCTATAATAAAATCTCATTCATTTGGATTCCATCAATATAGAACTTGGTATGCATTTAGGCTAAACAGAAATTTACATTCATAGTAGCTTTTGGTAGTGGGTTGAAAAGGATATTCACAATGCATTATAATATCCAGGGTTGCGTTTTTTTGTTTGTTTGTTTTTGTTTTTGTTTTTTTTTCTGTTTAAGGGAACCTATTGAGTATTCTAGAGGCTTCTTAAAAGAAATAATATGCTGAGAAAAATGCATTGTTATCTTTTAATTGAAGTCTTTAAATGCATGTATTTAACAGCACTTTGCTAACCCATCTTTTATATACATGTAATCCAGAAAGCTGTATTTAAAAGGCTGTGTATTATAAAATGGATAGACTAAATGGCATATCTTTATTCTCTAATGGGATACTGTGGTCCTCTGTCCGTGGCTCTATGAGGGTTGCTGCGACTATGGCAGTTGATGACGTACTGGTCAAATCTTTAGATAACTTGAACCTGGAAAGAATCTAGAATCAGTAACTTTGAATGACAGAATTGGGATCCAAAGATACTGTGAGAAGCTGGAAGATGGGTGGCCCCAATCTAACGTGATAGAGTGCTGGCCCCTATGGATGGCCACCCTTCAGTAGAGTGCCTGTCGATCCCTGGTCCAATCAGCCAAGGTCGGGAGCATGACTGACTGGTTCCAGTGTGTCCCTTCAGGCTCACCCCTTCACTGGGACAGTGGGCAGAGCTGGAAACCTTAAAGAGGCAGTGCGTGATGGCTGTTTCTTGTACAACCCCTAAAATCTTGTGTCCAAGGCCTCTTTTTGCACAACTGAATGCTGGATAAAGAGAAATGATAAAGGATTCTTGCTTATATTTTCTTGGTGAAACTGGACCCTGTTTCCCTTTGATCTGGTTCTTTTGTTCACTGATAATCTCAAGGGGGCACCATGCTTCACCTGCTGTGAAGCCAGCAAGATCTGAGAGAAGGAAGGTTGAATGAGGTTACAAGTGAGTTGTGGGATATCAGAGGTGTGAAGTGAGAGAGGTTTGTTACAATATAGAACAGAGTGCTGGAGCTGGGAGGAGGGAGGTGAGCAAGACACAGCAGGGAGGACTGGAGCAAAGGCAGAAAACAAGAGGACTTGGGAAATGTGCTACCATGACCTCCAGAAAGTGAAGGAATGGCCAAGAAAGAAAAGGGGCCAACGAGGGGCTTGTAGTCCTTTTGTCAAAAGCATGCTGGGTTGTATATGTTAAGTTGTGTAATTTTCCTTTCAGTCTAAGTCCAAAATGCATAGAAACTTCCCCACCCCTGCTGTATTCTTGCCTGGTCCATGTGAGTTCCTTCCCATTCACAGCCTTCTCTTCCCTATTTTGGGCATGCGGGTCTAACTCAATTGCGCTTTTTTGACTCTTAAAATATCCTAGCACTCTGTGAGTGGAGGTTTATTTATTTATTGTTTATCAGTTTCATTTTTTGAATAGGTAATACTCCCATATGATTTGAAAATTAAGAGAGATGAAAGATTATGAAAAGTTTTCCTCCCATTCTGTTCCCTATCTTCCCTGTTTCCATAACAACCCCTAAAGGTAACTATTACTAGTTTCTTTTGTATTTTTTCAGAGTTTCTAAAATTTTATATGTATAAGCAAGCAAATTAAATATAGATTATGTCTTTGTCGTTTATAAAAAAGATATCATTCTTTTCTTATTATTTGTGCCCTTGCTTTTTTGCATAACAAAAATACCTTCCCATTCCACACATAGAGAGCTTCCTCATTAAAATTTTATAGGTATATAGTGTTACATTTTATGGATTTATCATAATTTGTTTATTCAATCCCTATTGATGGACATTGTGCTTGTTTTCTTCCATTCACTATTAGAGCTGTAGTGAGTTACATTAAACTGTCATTTTTGAATGTTTGCAAGTATGTCTTTAGGAAAAATTCCCAGAAATTGACTTATTGGGTCAAAGGGAATATGCATTTGTAATTTTGATAGAGATTGCCAAATTGTACTCCTCAGGAGCTGAACTAATTTGTACTCTCACCAGCAATGTTAGGGACATGCTTGTTTTTCCACCGCATCACCAACAGAGCATGTTATTAAACTTTTGGATTTGGGCCAATATGATAGGTAAAAGAATGGTTTCTTAGTGTTTAATTTGCATTTCTCTTATTATGAATGAGATTAAGTATTCTATTATATATTTAATAGATGTTTGTATTTCCTTTTCTGTGAACTACATGATCATATCCTTTGCCCATTTTTCTTTGGGTTTTTGTCTTTCTAAAATTGTTTTTGGCTGGATGTGGTGGCTCAGGCCTGTAATCCCAGCAATTTTGGTGGCTGAGGCAGGTGGACTGCTTAAGCTCAGGAGTTCAAGACTATCCTGGGCAACATGGTGAAACTCCCATCTCTACAAAAAAACAAAAACAAAAACAAAACAAAAATTAGCTGTGAGTGTTAGTATGAGCCTATAGTCCCAGCTACTCAGGAGGCTGAGGTGGGAGGATCTCTTGAGCCCAGGAGGCAGAGGTTGCAGTGAGCTGAGATCATGCCAGTGTACTCCAGCCTGGGAGATAGAGACCCTGTCTAAAAAAAAAAAAAATATATATATATATAGAGAGAGAGAGAGAGTTTTTGGAGCTCTTTGTGTATATATGTGTATTTTTTGGTGTGTGTTTAATTTTGTTTGCATGTGTGTACTCTATGGGTATGTAACTGGTCCTTTTTATGTGATTGAATGGTAAACTTGTTCACATTTTTGGGTTCACATTTTTGGTTATTCATTTTTGGTGGCTTTTTATTTGTTTGCTTTATTTTCTGTTTTGTCATGCAAAAATTTTGCTTTATCTGAAGATGATGATTTTTTTTTTTTTTTTTGAAGATAGGGTCTCACTCTGTTGCCCAGGCTGGAGTGCAGTGGTACAATCAGGGCTCACTGCAGCCTTGACCTCTTGGGCTCAGGTAATCCTTCTGCCTCAGCCTCCAAAGTAGCTGGGACGACAGGCATATGCTACCACACCTGGCTAATTTTTTATTTTTTCTATAGGTGGGGGGGGGGGGGTCTCACTAAGTTGCCTAGGCTGGTCTTGAACTCCTGGGCTCAAGCAGTTTTCTGGCCTCAGCCTCCCAAAGTTCTGGGATTATAGGCATGAGCCACCACACCCAGCCGGAAGCTGATTTTTATGCAATTGAATTCATTATCTTTTATCTTATGGGTTTTGGATTTTTCATTATGGTAAATGGAATTTCTGGCTTTCTTCTAGTACTTTTATGGTTTCCTTAAAAAAAAGTTTTGTTATTTGGAATTTAATTTGGTATATGACATCATCTGACTCAATTGTGAAAGCAGTTGGGGAATCAGGTAGGAGATGAGGAGAAATGAACAAAAAGAAATCACAGTGAGGGACATGGAAGAGGAGTGAAAAGAGAATTAAAATGCTGGTAGGAGATGTGAGACTTGAGAACAAATGTCTTGGAAGTTGGTAGCTATTATAATATATGGCATTTAATAATGCCTTAAATATTTTTTTAAGACTTGAGATGTACCTAACTCCTAACTCTCACAATAAAAGTCTTTTTTTTTTTTTTGAGATGGAATCTTGCTGTCACCCAGGTTGGAGTGCAGTGGCATAATCTCATCTCACTGCAATTCCGCCTCCCGGGTTCAAGTGGTTCTCCTGCCTCAGCCTCCTGTAGCTGGGATTACAGGTGTGCACCACCACACCCGGCAAATTTTTCTATTTTTAGTAGACGGGGTTTCACCATGTTGGCCAGGCTGATTTCAAACTCCTGACCATGTGATCTGCCCACCTCGGCCTCTCAAAGTGCTGGGATTACAGGCATGAGCCACCGCACCAGGTCAGCAGTCATTTCTTTCTATAGTTTTGTGTTTTGTTTCTTAAAAGACAATCTGGAGCTGGGCGTGGTGGCTCATGCCTATAATCCCAACACTTTAGGCAGGAAGATCGCTTGAGGCCAGACCAGCCTGGGCAACACAGCGAGACATCATCTCTACAAAACCAAAAAGCCAAAAAACAAAATGAAGACTGCCCCCCCACCCCATAATCTGATGCAAATATGGCTCAACATGTTAAGATTTGACAAAGTTGGGTGGGTACATGGATAGGGTATTCTTATTTCTTTGTTTTAGTAATTGCACAATAGAAATAGCAGTTAAAAACAGATGGGGCAAGGCTTTGTATCCTCACGGTTGTACAAATGTACCCCAAGTGACTGATGTGCCCCAGGTATATCTGGTGGCAGAGGTGGGTCTTAAGTCCAGGCTTTCTAACTCCTTCCTGAGGTCTTTTTATTTTAGGTCATGAGCAGTTTCCTTCATCTTTGTACTTTAAACAAACAAAGCCCAAATTTCTATGCTTACCCTCAGTATAAGAGCAGTAACTTCTTTCTGCATGTTCTTGGAGATGTGAGAATAAAGATGTCATCTTGAAGTTTCCTCGCAGTTCTCCCCGTAATCGGGAATCCTCATTTGCACTCAGAAACCATGGGTCAAGTCTGACAGAGGTCTCTGATTTGTGTTTATAAGGATATTTTCTCTGAAACTGTGGGATAATTTTTAAGTAATTTATCAAATATTTATAGGGCCAGGCACAGTTCTAGGTGCTGGGGATATTGCTCTGAGTACAACAGAATCTTTGCTTTGGTGGAGTTTACCTTCTGGTGGAGGAGAGGGGTGAAAAACTTATCAGTCAATTCATAAATGAGAATCTCAGGTGAGATTTACTCTTCTCTGTGAAAAGTCAAAAGAAGTGCAGTGTCAGGAGATGGTGGGGGTGGCATGGAGGAGCAGGGGGCATGTTTAGGTTGTGTGGCCAGTGGGGGCCCTTCCCTGAGGAAAGTGGCCAGTGGTGTGAACAGTGATCCAAGCAGAGGGAGAAAAAGCAACCCAGGCAGAGGGGACAGCATGACTTGAGGCCCTGATGTGGCAAAGAGGAATGAGCTGGGGTGCAAGGGCCCTTTGTTCCACAGGTTCAAAGCAGGGAGGAGGAGTGGTGAGAGCCGGGGCCTGACCAGCCCTGGCAGGAATGTGGCACACAGCTGCCCTGCCTCTGCCCGTCCCCAGCATTGCTGAGGTTGAATGACAGTTACTGGAGTTGATTTCTACCCTAGACGCGTGGCGCTTTTTGTTTGTCTGTTTGTTTTTTTTTCTTCTTCTCATTTTAGGGCAGCGATAGGAGTCAAACCTCATCTGCTGCCCGAAGTTGTAATAAAGTCTTCACAGTCTCATTTCCTGTTCTGAGAGGACGTGCAAAGTATAGGCTTTCCTCCTCCACCGCGGAGATCTGGGACGGCAAGGCTATCCGTGGCATCGGGACGGCGGAGGCGGGGGCGAGGGGAGAGGGTCACCTCCTTTGATATTAATTCATCGGTAATGGGTATGAACAGAAAAAACCACCAAGCAGCACTGGGCAGCTCTACCGTCGTCGGGCATAATGGGTTTCCTCGCGGAGCCGCGTCTGATGCGGAGCCGCGTCTGATGCGGCAGCCCCCCAGGCTTCGGCTCAGCTCACCTGTTCCTCAGTCTCGGTAAAATGGCTGTCAATCTATTTTAAGCGAGGAAAATTGAGGATGGTTTTTCAGTGCTATTGCTGGCTTAGTTATGTCAAGCGATTTCTTCGAAGAGTAATAATAGGTGCTGTCTTCAGAAATAGTTTAGTCACAGATGCCTAGTTTTAAAGTCTACTTGCTTCCCTCCTGTCCTTTTCTTCAGTCTTATCTCCTATGCCTGGAGTCTAGTTTCTTCCAGAGATTTCCTCTCATGGAGACTAGCAGGCTGCATTTCATTTCTGGTTTCCTTCCATAATCATCTCCACCCCCTCCTCCTCTCTGCTGAACACCCATGCCAAAGGTCCTGTCAAGCCGGCCAGTTGAGCACTTTGAAACACATTGTCAAAAAACGGAATGATGTCATGCGGAAAAGAGTCAACCTGGGGGCAGCGATGTTAATAAGTTAGCTCATTCCCTCCCCCATCCCAACGTTGGATAATTTATTTTTTAACCAGTTTTTACCAACCAAATGTTAACACATATGCCTGATTGTTAACCTCCTCTGGGCACCAAACCTGTTTTTTCTTGAGTGCAATAAGTGATTATCCAACTCATGCTGCTCCGAAAAAGAGGTTTTGTTTTAATAAGCAGTTTGCAGTTTGGCACACAATGCTGAGGAAAGCAACATTATCTCCAGCAGTAAACTCTGCAGTCATTGCAAAGCTTGACAAGAAAATGATTGAGTCTGTTTGTTATACCTTTGTGGGGCTGCCACTGCTGCTGCTGATGGAAATGTTGCTGTTTATTCAGCAATGCAATAACACTTTCTGTAATTTATGGATGCACATTCCCCAGATTACTAAAGGTAATATTGTTGACTAAAGGAAAGTATACGAATGGATAGTTTCAGTTGTTGCTGTCCTTATAAAAGTGATTGACTGTTCACTTTGCACAGGAAAGAATTTGCACAGGCTTCATCCCCCTTAACAATTACAGATTTTCCTTCCTCTGACAGTTACAAATAACATGGCTTGTCCTAAGTGGTAAAAATTTACTGATTCCATGGAAGTTCACGTCAGGGGCTATGTGGATCCTGTCGCCCTTATTTCCTGGCCAGCTCTCCCGCCTTGCCCCTTGGGGGCGCCAGACAAGCCATGCCTGGACTCTCGGTGGCCGTCAGCCTGAGAGAGGGGTGCCTGGCCAAGCGGCTTCCAGCCCCAGACCCTTGACTTTTCCCATAAAAGAAGCTGCTGCTGCCGCGGGATGATCCTCAACCTTGCCTGGTGCCCTGCAGTGTGTGCTTGACATCTGATCTCAGGTGGTAGAAAAACACCTTTTGACCAGTTGTTCTGTGAGTAAGATTGGGTGAAGTTGGTCCTTTTGTCCCAGTAAATGTAGACAGATCCCTGGGCCATGGAAACCTGGCCACCCTTCTCAAAGTGTTGATTGGAAGACCGAAAATGTAGCATCAGGGTGCCCCGGGTGCCCCTGTTGATGGGCTAAGGAAGAGCACACTGAGAGAGCTCAGCAGGGCTGCCCTGAACCAGAGGGCCCAGCTCTGGGGGACCGGGGAGCTGCTCAGAGGCCTAGCATTTGCTCAGTGAACGGTAGTTGGTGCTTTCTCCTAGGCCACCAGGGAATACCACTTTGGGTCTGAAGCCTGTCAGCCTCTGTGGGCTGATGGCCAACAGGTGGACAACATTTTGAGGTCCCAGGTTTAGCCCTTATTGAAATGGAGAAACAAGCTGCTCAGTGAGGGGCCTTTCAGGAAAAAAGAACTTCACAGGTATATTTCAAAGTGCTGCCTTTTCTTCTTGGGAAACAAGTAGTTACACAAATATAAATAAAAAATACACATAAGGCATCATATGGTTTGCAATTGAAAGTGTCCTGTATTTTCTTCTGAGCAAACTCTCAGTGGGCCAGTGTAGCTGTAACCAACCAGCACTGTACTTAATATGCCTTTGTCAGCCCTGAAGTTCTCCACTGAATGATTTGTTATTTAATTGGTCATAGTAGGGGGGATCCTAGCATATGCGAGACAGCGTTTGTTAAATCTCAGTGATTGATGTCAGGAAGGCAATAGTTAACAAAAATATTATTCATCATTTTGTTAGGCCAAACAGATGCTGTTGAATAGAGAAGGGTTAACATGGGAATGATCTAATGTACTTGTTCTGGGTGAATGTTGGCTTGAAGATGAACTTTAGGTGAGACTCCCTGTTTTTTCCTATCCATGCCTCATCTGTTTGCATATGTTCACTATATATTGATGAAAGATGAAAAAGAAGGCTGATTTAGTTTATGTAAATTATCTTTCTCTTATCAATTTTATAGGTAGTTGTTTCTTCGTCTATCTCATTATGTAAAGGTTCACTATGTAGTTGTTTTGGTTTATGCTTTATCAATTTTATTATGTGAAAATTTTGTTTGATTTTGACTTTTGAGCATGAAATACAAATCTTTTGAAATCCAAACATGCTTGTGAAATTCCAACCTGATTTTATTTACTAATGGCCCATAATCAAAGCACTCACTTTTGGTCATACAAATAATTACAAAATGATGGATTTGCTGAGTGTGGTTCCCTGTTGCAATTGAAGTTCAGTCAGCTCATGTCAGTCTTGACATTAACCAAACTGAGAAGGATAATAACAAGAATGTTACCAGGTGGATCTCAGCTCATCTAATTTGGATAATCCTAATCTCATCTAAATTTTAGAGTTCAGTTGGGTTTATAGACATTCTATTCTTTTCTCTAAATCTTAAATTAGCCATCTAATACTGACAGCTATGTTTTGGGCCAGAGTCTTCTCTCTCTTTATATATACATATTTATGTATGTTTATATATTAGTATGTATATTATGAGTATGTATTAATTTTATAATCCACATATAATTATAATATATATAATTATAATTTTATAATCCACATATTAATAGTATTTCTGAGTGATAAGTGGTGTTATCACTCAGAAATTAAGAGTGAAAATTTAAAATTAAGAATGATAATTTAAAAGCAAATTATATGCTTTTAAATTAATATATATATTTTTAACACAAACTAGATGGTTTCCTTAGTCATAATGAAGAAGCAAGTTGAAAAGACTAGAGAAATAAATTCATAAAAGATAGCATAGGAAAGACATTCAGTCCAGCTACATTGATCTCTGATCTGTACGTCTTAACCAAGTAGGTTACCACATTTTCAGAGATGATTCTCTTCATTTTTTTCTTTTTACTATACTGGAAGCTTATATTCTATGAGAAAAAAGTAATTATATCTGGAATCTTGGAGAGTACTAATAATGTGATGATAATATGATGATCTGCTTTTTTTCGCTATAGCAGTCATCACTTCTAGTGTTGTATGTTTGCATGTGTATATGTGTGTATGTATCTGTGTGTATTATCTATGTGAATGAATAAATGAAGATACTGTTTACTGTAAACTTAAATTTTTACAGGCATTTCACCCACATACTTTCCAAGGTAGATATGATTATGATCCCTACATGACAGGTGGTGAAACTGAAGCAGAGAGTGTAAATATCACTTGCCCAATGTTACATAGCTCCTAAGTAGAAAAGCCAGGATTTAAAACGAAAATGTCCAGTCCTGGTATCTGCACTCTCCACCCTTACGTTTGCTCCTGCTGAGGAGTGAAGGTGACTGTGACAGGATGCTTTGTTGGCACCATTGTTGCTTCTGAGTTTGTCCAGTTAGTTGGATGGCCAGTCACTTTGCCCTCATCCTTGGTCCATGTTTTCTTCCTAGGAGTCTCCTTAGCAACACATCCATTCAACGTGCACTTAAAATAAACCCTCAAAGGCAAAACACCAAGTTCATTTTTCCATCTGAGTCTACTGAGATTTTTTTTTAAAAAAATGACATATAATAATTGTACATGTTTATGGGGTACATAGTGATGTTTTAGCACATATGTCTAGTGATCATCAGCTCAGGGTAATTAGCATATCCGTCATCTGGAACATTGATCATCCTTTGTGTTGGGAACATGCAACGTCCTCCTTCTAGCTATTTGAAACTATGTATTATTGCTAACCGTAGTCCTCCTGCAGTGCTATAGAACACTGGAACTTACTCTCATATCTAGCTGGGATTCTATATCCTTTAACAAATCTGAGTGACTTTACATGAGCAAATGTGATACATGAGAAATTGTGCCAGTTACTTTTAAGCTGCACATTCCTCCACAGTAAGTGGAATTGGTGGGGCTTGAATAGTAGAGATAAAGAGGTTTTCTTTTTCTTTCTTTCTTTTTTTTTTTTTGTAAACTGCTCTTTCCTGTTTAAGTGCTCATGTACTTAGTTTCTTTTTCTCCCTCTCCCCCTTTCCCTTTCCCCTTGCTTTCTCTCTTTGAGTCCCGTGTTCCTTATTTGGCTAGAGAGTTTTTGTTTGTTTGTTTTTTTTTCCAGGGGTCCACTTAATTACAAAACCATGCCTAAAAATCATCTCCAAATTCTCAACTCCAGTCCTTCTTTTGTAATAAAGATGCAGTGATGATATCATGTGGTCTGCTGTTGATTTGAATGAAATGAGTATCTGATGAACGAATACCTTGATGTAATGTGATCATTTTTAGTAAGAAAAGTGGTCTGGGAGGTGGGGCTATGGACACATGCAGGGCTTTTGTTTTGGAGAAACCTTGAGGGTAGTTAAAACAATGGCCAGTGGCCTCAGACCCCTGCCCACTCCACCCAGTCCCCCACCAGTCTAAACATCTTGCTTTGTTAGCTGGACTGGCCCCAGGTGAGCCAGGAGGGGACTGGGAGGCACAGCCCCTGCAATCTGGGATATTGTTTAAATACCGTAAAAAGCCTCCCTCATTTACTCCTTCTGAGCACCGGAGAGAAAAAAGGTGTGGTAATCCTGGCGTAGCAGGTGGTGCGACTTTCATATCAGTCTAAAATGAAACTGTGGGGATGTTTTATCCCCCTCTCTCCCATTCACTTTTTTTAATCTTTAAATAAGACGATTGGTAGCCTGTTGGCAAGAAAATGGGCCCTGAATTTTTATTCAAAGTTATACAAGGATGATAGTTGGAATTTTTGGCAGGAGGCACGCCATTGCTTTTCAGAAAGTGCTGTCAAGGGAAGCTTTTTCTGAATTACCTGCTGGGCCTGGGCGCTTTTATGTTGTTGTTGTGACAGGTAGATTTATAAGGCTTGAAATTTGTACAAATCAGTTGTCATTCAGTGCGAGCTGTCAATGTGTCAAGCTGTCAGCCTGCTGCGAGGGGACGCCTGAGGGGGAGTACAAGGGGGCAACCATGGAGAAAGGAAATGAGTTCAAACAGACCTGAAATGGAGCTCAGTTCTCGGGGTTTGCTGCCCCCGTAGAGCCGGCATTGATTTTTCTTGATGTTGAGCAACAGCAAACCTTAAATGACACGTTGTTAGCAATCTAAAGTTGCTGTTTATTGTCTTTTAAATGGCAGCAAATCATGCAGAAGAGAATACAGTGTGTATTTTCGAATTGTGCATGTTTAGCAGCATCCTGTTCATGTCACTTTTCTGGCCTGGCTGGTTTCAACCAAGGGACCTGCTGCTTCACTGATGAGTCCAACTTTCGGTAGCATTTTGCAGACGCAGTGTGAAAGGAAGCTGTGTGCTCGTCTCTCCCTGGGCTATGGCTCGCTAATAAACACAATATTAAAGAAGCAGTGGGTTGATGCTGTTTAGCCTAAAAAAGAGAGTCGTCGTGTCCCTAGCCTGGCCTTACCTCTCTTTTAAGACAGAAGGCCTCAGCTGAGAGAGCTTTTCTGGACAGTGCTGGACGATGTAGTATGTTTTCTGAGAGAGCTGTCCATGACATCTCCTTCTACTTCAATTATTTAAAGAAAAAAAAAAGCATCAGGAAAATGCTCTGTTACTACCCAAAACAATCTGGTGAATTTCTCCATTTGTTTAAAAGCATCTTCATTCTATAGTAAATATTTGGTGTGGTTCAGATTGTCTTTGCTTGCCTCGCATACGACTCCTGCGAGGCTTCATATGTAACTCCTTTCGTTCTCCTCCTTCCGCGGTCTTTCTTACGCATACCTAGTATATAGAGAAATTTGAACCTTTTGCTAAGAAGTTATGGAGGGGGCAAAAAAGCATATTTCTGAAAAATAAAATCAAATAGACATGAAGGGCCTTACTTTTTCAATGTATGTGGCATTTAGCAAAGCAGCTGGGCTTCTGTCTAGATGTTTAAGCCTTTGCACCTTTGGACAGAGTGTCCAGGCTTTAATCAGTTGTATGATTTCCGCTGATTTTGTGCATTCCTTGTCCATCAGGTGGCAAAGAGGAGAGGAGGTGGGGGCAGGGGCAAGGGAAGAGGCCAAGAAGGGGAGAGGTGGCTGGGGATGGAAATGGGAAGGTGACACTTGAGGAGCAGTCAGCACCAAGAGGTAAAAAAATTAATCTAAGATTTCCATCTAGCCATTACCGGCTGGCGTTCACGGCCTCTGAGCCTCTGAGCTAAAAAGTCTGCAGAGAGTCTCCTGGCGCTACAGAGTTTGTCTTGTAAAAGTGCAGCTGTCCAAAACATGACAGCTACAGCATTAGCAGGGCCATTAAGAGGTGTAGAACATTTCCAGGGAAATGATTTGAAAAATGACAATGCTGGCTCCTGTGTGATATTAATTATACCCTGTACTCGTGGCAAATAAGCTAAAATCGCTGGCAAGAAAGACAAAGTGAGGTGTCCTGGTTCTGACCGTCGTTCGGATCAAACAGCCACCAAGCTGGTGAGGGCTTTATGGTCCACAGGTAATTGTAGGGTGAGAGGTACATGCTGGAAACCATCAGTCAGGGCTGTGTCTGGAGGATGGTCTTATGGTGAGTATGGATTGCAGGCAGCTGGGGCAAAGCAGGATGTCCATGGAGACGGCGGGTAGTAGAAGGTAAAAGGTTGGCAGGGCTGTCCTCCATCCATAGCATGTAGATCCAAGCTGCGCTGCCCAGCAGACCTTTCTGTGATGATGGAAATGTTCTACATCTGCAGTGTCCAATATGGTAGCCACTAGCCACATATAGATATTGAGCACTTCAAATGTGGGTACTGCGACTGAGGAACCGAATTTTAAATCTTATTTGCTTTTAATTAACATTGAAATAGCCACATGTGGCTATCATAATGGGGAGAGCAGGACCCTAGAGAGTGGTTTCTCCATAAGATTCTGAGGCTGGAGTAGGATGTAGAAATGAGTGGTGACAAGAGTCAGGACTTGCACTGCAAGCCCTTCTTGGTGTAAAATAATCCATAGCTTTCTCTAGTTACTTCTTACTTTGTTATACCCTGACCTTACTCAGGGCAGTAAGCAAGAATAAGTATAACCCATTTTACAGATGGGAAAACCAAGGCCTAGGAAGATCAAATTACTTTACTTAAGGTCACAGAGTAAGTCAGGCACTAGGTCTGCCAGTGTCTTTTCTTAAGATGCTGTCTCCTTTTCCAAGGGCTCTGATGGATGACACCTTTTTCCCCCCAAGTAAGTCTGTGCTACCCATTTGCTTGGCCTCAGGCTCCTGCATCTTCTTTCCACAGCATTCTTTGTCTTAACATCCAACACCTTGCGTGTGAAGGGCATGCCCAAATCTGAAACAGCTTAGAGGAGGCTCCCCATTTCCCTTGCCTTGGCTGTACTTTCTGGAAGGTGGTCAGGCCATTGGCCCTGTCCCCTAGGGAGCCCTCCCTTAAACCTGGCAGCCCTGCACTTCTGAATTGTGCTTTTGACCTGTGGATCAGATACATCATCCTCCTCTTGCCACTGATCCTGTAGCTAAATTACCCTATATAAACAAGCCTTTGTTATTCCTGACTGTGAGAGATGTGGTGCTGGCTCTTGTTGAAGAGGAAAATAGACCTGGGAAGAAAGAGGTCATGAGCAGGTCAAAGTGCCAGAAGAAAAGGCTTCTGGGGCTAAAGTTCCCAGATTTGGGGTTTGTGGGGCAGGAGTAGTGTGGGGCATGCTGCATGAAGACCATCCACAGGGACGTGTATGTCATGCCATGCATGTGACCACCTATTTGTATTAAGTGGAATCCACCCATGAGATTTATCAAATAAAAAATCTAAAAGAAAGCCTGGGCTAAGTTCTGCCTGGACCTTTTGAAGAAATGTTGAAATGTTGCTGGGCTATGATCTACTAATCCTTCAAGTGTGCTGAACATGAGAAATAGCATTCACTGTTAAACCACCAGGTGCAGAGAAAATGTCTTGAAATTATAGTGTTTGGTAAAGTAGAGATTGCTTGTATTTCTCCCCTTCCAGAGCTGAGCCAAGGCTGCTTTCCCTCTTTCCTTGTTTACCTTGAAAACGCACTTTGCTGCCTGTGGTGTTTCTGTTAACCTCCCTGAACCCTTGCGATTTCATTCATGTGATTTGTTATTGAATGACCTTTTGAGGATTTTACAAAACATGACCTTTTCTTGTCAAACATTCAAGGGTTTGTAAAGTGAAGCTGTCATGGGGACTCTGCGTGTTTGCTAATTATAACTAATATGTTTCCCCACATCCTTGGAAATGCAAATCACTTATTTGTCCCATGGATGGCTGCTCTTTCTTGCCTGTTGGTCTGAGATGCCTCCGAGCTGCTCAAAGGGACTTCTTTGGCCTGGGAATTCTGACTCTTCTTAAAGTGAGGAAACAGGGACACTGATTTTGTTGTAAGTTAATTTGACCCCTTGGGAACAACAATGGAAGATGCAAGGAGAGAATGAAAGGGTTCAGAAGAATCCAATTCTTGAGATACCAGTGGGAATAATGGACACTCTCACAGTGTTCTGTGTGGTTCTAGTACCTGCCTTCCCCAGGGAAAAGAGTTTTTGTTTTGTTTTGTTTTGTTTTTTCTGGATGGAAACAAAGGTGCAAATAAGGGAATTTTTATATACAAAAATAGAATTATAGGCAGAATCAAGGAAAGAAACATTAGGGACTTGCTTTCCATTGGTAATTTGGTATTAAATTTTGGTAATAAAAAATTTAATAATAACAATAGCTTATCTAACATCTATTGAGTACTTATTATGTGCTATACATTGCGTTCAATGCTTTACGTGTATTATCCCAATTATCTCAACTACCCTATGAGCTAGGTGGTATTATTATCATTACCAGTAACTTGCACAGGAACAGTTGGCAAAGGTAGTATTTGACATAGGGTTTTTCTGACTTGATCTTGCTATATCATCTTCTCTGTACATGTATGAATTTTGACTTATGTAGTGAAAGTGATGTATACTACTTCAAAAGCTTATTTTCTTAATGAGAAAAATATGCTGTGTGATATCTTTTCTCCTCCAGAATACTATCTTCTGTGATTGATGATCACTCAATTGAGTTATTGTCAGCTTCCCTAAATCCTGCTTTTGGGAATTCAGTGCTGGGTCAAATCATGTGCCTCATGTTTGCTGCTAATGGAAGAAGAGTTGAGTACGGCTCCTGAGACATTTATAAAAATGCATCCAGTGAGTTTCTTATTAGGAGGAAAAAATAACCCCCCCCCCCAAATATTCCAAATGATGCACCGTTACTGTCACTAATGGAGTTAAGGGAGGAGGGATTTTGATCTTGAATGACTAAGAAATGGCTCCCTGTCTCTAAGTTATTTGTTAAAAGGGAAGGGATGGGATAGCATATGGACTGAATAAACTTCAAATTTTCTGAGCTTGGAGAAATTCCATTTGAATTGTGTGTAAATTGCTTGAAGATATTGTTTTATTTTGGTTCCTCTCCACTCAAGGTAGGGCTGTGTCTTAGAGAGGTCGGCCAGCCATAAAGGAGCTCAGTGTTGGATTCTCTCCCCAAGGTCTAATACGGAGTCTCCTTTATAACATTCAAATGCTTGGCCCTGCTCCACTGTTGATCCCCCTAGTCATTTGGAAAACTCTATTTATCTAGGTAGGGGGATTACTGGGCTTTTCCAGCTTCCAAGCATAACTCCTAGGAGATGTTGTCTTTCAAATGACTTTCATGTGTTTTCCTTCCTCATTCATTTGATAGACATAGATACACAAAGTAATTTGTGTCTTTGAAACAATGGAAATTTTTGAAGTGTTGGCTCATATTGTTTGGAAAGGGTCATTACAACTTTATATATTAAAAAAAGTTCAGATTCAGGATAGAAAAATATATTTCACTTCTTTTATGAGTCTGTTCTCAAGAGCCAAGCAATTTGTTGTGAAAGAACGTAAGAAATACTGAGAATGAGAAAAGTTATTCATTCTATAAAGCCCTGTCCCTCCTCATACTTGTTTTTCCCACTACAGGCTTTGATTGCTTCATAAATGACCCTCAATATGAGAGAACCTGTCCGCCCTGCCATTTCAAATGTATTGAAGATGTTTATGATGGATAGTTAGGTTTCAACTATACAGTAACCCAGCTTTCTACTAAAGAGGGCCCTTATATCTTAATGCTTAATAGCAATGGCTTATATATTTCAGGATCTTACCATTCTGGATATAGTCAGCTTCATCTTAAAGTTTTTTTTTTTTAAAGTCAGTATTTTATAAAGTGGATTTCGGGTGAAGTAGGAAGATCATGAAAATCTCATCTTTGGAGCTTCTCTTTTAAACTGAGTCAAGTTTAGGGTCTGTTTCATTATTAAGAATGTACTTTTTAAAAGAATTCTGTCAACTACAGTTATTGGCAGTACCCAGGGCCACGAGACACTTTGCCAGTAATTACTATCCAGGACTTGCAGCTTTCTAGTAGAAGTCTGAGTGTTTTTTAAAATCTCGAAAAATATTATTTAACTAATTCTAATATCATATAAAGCACTTTTAGGAGAATGGAAGTGTACAATGGAACACTGTAAAATTCATAAGAAGCATAAGAAAGAGAGGGAATAATTATATTAGGTTAGTGATTCCCAATATTTTAAGGAGAAAGATGTGAGAATCTGTTGAAAACTGGCCATTAGTCTCAGAAAAATACACATTAACATAACATTTTCCATTTAATTTGAGATTCATGGATTCCCCTCAACACCATTCTTGGGGCTCTAGATAAAGCACCTTAGATTAAGAATTCTTCCCATGGCAATGAAGAATCATGCCTGGTCAAGGAGGCAATTCAGACATTGATAGGTTGTTCAAGCTTTTAAAGAATTGAGGCATAATTTTGTTTTTTTGATAATAAAATTATTGTTCCCTATGCATAGATACTGTGTCACCAGTACTGCATTGATGAGGACAGCCAAGGATCTTGATACCTATCAGCTGAGCTCTTAGAAATCTAGCCATGAACTGTTAGCTTTCTAAGCAGTGTGGGATGATAGGAGAAAAACAATGAATTTAGTGCTGGGAGACTTGGGTTCTAGCCTTTCCCCATACATTGTAATGATGAGCAAGTCATTTGACCTCTCCAGTCCCCAATTTTATATCAGTTGGATTGTGACCCCCCAATGTGCCTTTAATCTTAAAATTCAATCAGTTAACCATTCTTTTTTTTTTGTTTGCAATTTGGATTTTATAAGATCAAGCCCATTTCCAAGAAGAAGGAGGTCAAGACAAATTTTGTTTCTTAGAAAAGGTTCATATTGAATTTGGGGATTTCAGAGAGTCAAGAAGAAATAATACAGATTATCTGTTACAGTAGAAATGCTGAGTTTCCTTGGGGTGAAATATAGTGAAAGATATGAAATTCTAGGAGTATTAGTGTGGGGCCAGAATGCTTTTCAGACCCACTGGGACACAAAAATTCAATTTATTTGTCATTGCTTATGTTTATCATTATTACCTCTGCCGTCTTCCAGTTATTCCTTACTACTGCCTTCTTAGGTAGAGCTAAGAGTTCCCGGCAACTGTCCTGAAGTTTATCCTTGAATGAGTCCTGGGGAACTGAAATGAGCTATGTTGCTTACACAAGTTTATGGTATTGAGTATGTAAAAACTGATTATATGAATTGGAGTTATCTTGTCAAACCCAACTAAATTAGAGTTGAGAGACTGGAGGAGAAAAAGGACTCAGGACACAAATGCCTGCCCAGGGGTGATACTGTAAGCCAACTGCCAAAATACTATAATTTTAAGAACAGTTTAACCTAGTAGCTGCTGAAATGAACTGCTGTGACTCTCAGACTGGTGTTACCTGCTGCCCCACCACTTACCAATCAGAGCTTGCCCGCTTCAAAAAACTTCACTAGTGCCAATGAGTTTTCTTTCAAAAGAATACATAATATTTCTTTTTTAATAGGGCCCCAACCTTCCTTCTCTTTGTTCTTGTGACATACTGAAGACCACCCCAGTCTGTGTATGCTCCAAATTGCAATTCAGTTTTCCCAAACAAAATGTTTTGTTTAGAGATTTGTCTCTATATTTTTTATTTGACTTTGACAAGTGGAAAAGGAGAAATTCATTGGGACAACTTGCTTAGTTTCAACCTGGGTTCCTGGATTCTAAAAGAGTAACAAAGATAAACTGGGAATGCCACACAGTTCATATGACTAAATACTGTACAGTGGAAAAGTCTCAAGACTGGGAATACAGAGACTTGAATTCTAAATCAATTTCTCCAAGTTTGATTATGAGTGGCTTCTTTATGAGAGTCCTTTCTTCCTGAATGTCTCCCTGATGCTGGTTGGATTTTTGATAGCTCAGATGATAGGAGCTGTTTGAATATAGAAGACAGTCTGTTCCACACTGTAGTTTACACCAGTCTTCAGTCAAGAGTCAGCCTGTTCTCCATCTGGATATGTTCCAAAATTTCCCGTGTTTGCCCCAAGCAGAGAATTGCACCTAGAAAGTTGGTACATTGTGGGATACTTAACTAAAACATTTTCTTCCCCAGCAGTCGAAGGACAAGAAAAGGAGAAGTTAAACATATTGAAAGGCCATTGATGGAACACTTTGATCTGATTGGAGAGTGACAGCAGGACCCTTGTCCTAACGCATCCTTTCTGGGCACATTCTAACCCCTCCTGCCACTGCTCTAATGTTAACAGTGATTGGAATGAAAATAATTATCAGTATTTCAAACATGAAGAAACTGAGTTGCAGAAATTAACTTATCTAAGGTCATGGCGAAGCTGGGACAGAAATCTACATTTCTTTGGCTTGAATGGCCAAGTTCTTTGTGTGAGCAGTTGAAGGAGAAAGAGTGATGGCTGCAGTTGGGAATTGAGTACTCTCTTGCCGTCTCACCTCCTCCCAAATAAGCCTTTCTTTCTTTCTTTTTGAGACAGGGTCTTGCTCTGTCAGGCTGGAGTGCAGTGGCGCAATCATGGCTCACTGCAACCTCTGCCTCCTGGACTCAGGTGCTCTTCCTACCTCGGGCTCCCAAGTAGCTGTAACTACAGGTGTGCACCACCATGCTCAGCTAATTTTTGTATTTTTTTGCAGAGATGGGGTTTCATCATATTGCCCAGGCTGGTCTTGAACTCCTGGGCTCAAGAGATCCACCCGCCTCAGCCTCCCAAAGTGCTAGGATTACAGGCATGAGCCACTGCGCCTGGCCAACCCTGTTTTCTAATGGTAAGATAAGTAAAGTTCACTGCTGGTAACTCCTTCTCTTAAACCCAACCAAACTGAGGCCAGTCTTAACATGTGCTCTTGCATGGGTATGTCTGTGTTAAGTGTGTGAGAAGGTAGAATATTAACTCTCTTACCATGTAGCTGAATTTCTTCTCTGTTGATTCAGAAATGGAAAGAAAATGTCAGAACTCCTGTAGTGCCTTTAAAACAAAGGTGCAGTGAAGGTATTGAAACCAGAAATGAAAATAAGTGGGCTATTTTTAGAACCGAGGTTCTATTTTCTCACTGACTCCCAGTTTCTAGTTAAGGGCAGAGTCCATTCCTGGCTACATGGGCTCTATTGGTGCCCTTCCAGAAGCCTGCATTTCCACTGCACCTTTCTATTTCAAATGTTAAAGGACTGGGGACATTTATAGGAGGTGATGGTCTCTTGGCACAGAAGACTATGTCTCCCAGAGCTGCCGCAGTGTTTTTTCATCCCTTTCTCCTCACTTCTTTTCTGTTTACCTTTGGCTTGAGTAAGTCGATTGGCATGTCTCTTTATATTGGGAAAATTCACTGTTTGCCACAAGCAAGAGAGAAGGCAGAAAGCATGGATACAAACAGATCTGAGGGTATTTTTATGTCTGTATCTCTATTTCTGGGGGCAAGGGACAGTGTTGCCATCCATTAAACATTTATTGTATTAGCAACCTCTGGCCATCCCTGCTAATGGAGGGAAAGGATGTTATGATAATCCAAAATAGCACAAAGTTCCCAGTTTTAACAATTTGATTTGGCAGTGCATTACAATAAAATCCCATGAATTCAACCTAATTAGGAAGGAGGCCAGTTTGGATTAGTGAAGCCCAAATGATATTTTATGGAAAATTGATTTTGTAGCTTCCAAATTTATGCAGCCACTTGAATTAGATATCAAAGTCTACAATAGAAATTCCCGGAACAGTTTTAATGACTAGTTAAAAATACTTGGCATTATATTACACAATGTTAGAGAAATGGTTACTTCCAAAGTGATCAAGACATTTCAGAACAGTCCTCTTGAGTTTTAACTATCTTCTGAAAGTCTTTCCTATCTTGTATTATGAACAAGGCCTTTCTTGACATACGATAGGAAAGTAAATGCTTGTTAAAATTTCTTCAAATTTCCAGTCTGTTAGATTCGAATGAATAAAATTGACCTATGTGATATTTTCCCCTCAGCAGATTTGTTGTCTTAATTCTGTTATGTTAAAGCTACTACAGATGGGAAGCCATTTCATGTAATACTGTATTTCTTTGGATGTTCTTATATTGAACTATATTTTTCTATTGATACAGGTGATAATTTTGTAGTGCTCTAATTTATACTGGGCCCTTCCACTTTTAGTTTTTAACACATGATTTTCTCAGGTCCTAACCTTCTTTTCCTCCACATTTAATTATCTGTAAACAAATGCTAAAGCATTACAGATGAGCATCTTTTTCTTTTTAAGGGAGAATCACTGCCTTGTTTTGGTTTTGTAACAACAGCACTGTCTTCATTCCTCATGTGCAAGCAAGTGAGGTGACTTAGTGATTTCCAAATGACTGGCTGCACTGGAACCACCCAAGGAACTTTAAAAAATTGTGATTCCTAGGCCCCACTCCTGGAGATTTTGATTCAGTGGTGTTTTTTTTTTTTTTTTTTTTTTGGAGCCCAAGATTTTCTATTTTTAACCAGCTCTCTGGTTGCTTCTGTTGGGTATCCAAACATGAAGTGGTTGCCTGGAGTGGTTAAAAATCCATTGTCCATATCCTAGCTATTGTGAATAATGCTGCCATGAGCATGGGAGTGCAGAGATCTCTTTGAGATACTGATTTTATTTCCATCAGATATATACCCAGATAACCAAGAGAGGGAAACAACCTAAGTGTCCATTGATGGATGACTGGATCAAAAATTGTAGTATATATATATACACAACGCAATATTATTCCACCTTAAAAAAAGAAGGGTGTCCTGCCATTTGCAACATGGATGAACCTGGAGAACATGGTGACATAAACCAGACTTAGAAGACTACTGCATGATCTCACTTATATGTGGAATCTAAAATAGTCAACCACATAGAAGCAGAGACTAGAATGGTTGTCACCAGGGGATGGGGTGCCAGGGAAATGGGAAGGTTGTTGGTCAAAGGGTACAAAGCTTCAGTTATGTAGGATGTAATAAGTTCTGGAGACCTAAATGTACAGCATGTGACTATAGTTAATAATATACCACTGTATACTAGGAATTTGCTAAGAGAGTAGATCTTAAGTGTTCCCACCACACACAAAAAATGGTAACTATGTGAAGAGAAGACTATGTTAATTAGTTCGACCATAATGTTCAGTTCACTAATGTACATGTATATCAAAGCATCATGTTGTATACCTTAAATATATATAAATTGTATATATTAACAATAACAAAACCCATGAGCCATACAAGGGCCCAAGTTTATTTTGCATCTGCCATACACAGATCCAGAGTTGGTTAGTTTGGGAAGCAGTGGTATATTGTGAGCCTGCAACTGTGAAGTGGGGGGCATAACCCTTTAAGTGAGGATAAGGCTGATGAGTCAGATCATGTTTGCACTTCACACCAGGGTCTAGCTCCTCTCTGTTCACTGTTTCTTCCAAAGAATCCCTTTTGGTTACTGTCTCTGCCTGGGTCACCTGTCTTGATCAAGGGCCACATTCCAAGCCTTGGTCTCCAGAGAACTTCAACACGACCAACAGTTTGTCTGGTGCAGTGACCCTTCACTATACTCACTCTCGTCACCTGCATGTACTCTCAAAGAGTGTACATCTTCTCATTAGCTCTCCCTAGTTTGTTCACGGGCCACAATGGAGCTTGCACAGCACCTAACTGAACACTAGCTGCCCTTGAGGTCATTAGCATTCAGGGTTGTGTTAGCATGCAGCCAGCACTCTCTAGGTTGGGAGGTGGGGTTAGAATCAAGGAATCAAGCCCAAAGTATTAGAAACAGGAGGCTCCAAAGAAAAACTCCCTGAGGAGGCTTGGTATGAAGCTTTGAGGCCGCTGCTTGGAAATGGGCTTTGTAAAGACACCCACACCCACACCGTTAATTTGTAGGGCTGTTCATGAGTGAAGTGTCAAGTACTGGGGTTCTTGTCAATGGCAATTAATTGGAACTTAAAACTCTAGTTTTTGAAAGTGACGTTTAAGAAATAATCACCAATGAGCTTCATTTGAACAATATCTGTGGCCATACCATTGTCCTTTGGCCTTCCTAGTGGTCAATCTCTGCTCTCCAGCACCTACTTCTAGAAGGAGTAAATGTGGCATCTTGGGCGAATTCAGCATCTTTCCCCTTTTAAGAAAATTGATTAAGTTGATGTAAGCATTTCATTTTCTTAAAAAGTTGCAAAATTAGAATAAAATACTTTGCCAGGTGATAAGCATTGTGGACAGGTGTAGTGCATTGGAAGGAGCCCTAGCCTGGGCGAGCTGAGAAGCCCTGAGTGTGTGCTATGATGAGTCTTGCAATTACAGAGCATGATGTGAGCCTCAGGTGGAACCAGGCTGTGATATGCGTGCTCTGTGTGGTCCTCTTGTGGGAGCAGGCATCCACAGTCACCTTTTTTGCCCAGAAGGTCGTCAGTAGGCAGGGATGTAGTCTCCCTAGTGAGAAGAAGAGGCTGTTAGACTTTATTGGCCCAATAAGGGAAAGAATGCCCAGTCTCCAGGACTTGGCCCAAGTGTGGCACATCCCAAAGATCTCAGACCTACACTAGAAGCTTTTCTAGGTGGAGTGTATAGTATATTCTAGGACTGCAAAATCCTGCTAACTTGGACAAACTGGGTAAATTACAGCTTCCGAACTGGTGAACATACTTAAATTTTAAAAAAGAAATACAGCTTTATCACTTAAAAAATTGTGATAGGATACATGTAATATAAAATTTGCCATTGTAACCATTTGAAAGTGCCATGATTCAGTGGCATTTAGTACATTCACAAGGTGGTGCAACTGTCACCACTATTTAGTTCCAGCTTTATCACTTTTAAGTATAGAAAATATTTTGAAATAACTGGCAAATTCTTTCTATTGAGAAGTAGTCCTCATTAATACTCATGTAGACACAGACACACACCACACCTCCCACATCCCTCACCACAAACACACACCCCACACACATCATACACATACCCCCACATACAACATACACACCATTCCTCCTCATACTCCCCTATACCCCACATATACACACAGCACTCCCTGACACCACATAGACAAACACATACCACACCCCCACATACACACACACACCACACATACACTCGTATATGTAAATATACAAAGTACAGTATATTAATTTTATAGTCTCATCATGGCCAGAAGGACCTTAGAGAGTCTCTGTCCAACTCCATGGATGAGGGAACTGTGATCATGGCCAGAGACTTTATGGGACTGGCCCATGTTCGGGTGGCAGAGGCAGGCCGAGGTTCCCCAGTCCTGACACAATGTATTTTCTTTAATGTCTTTATAATAGGCAATACATGTTCCCTAAAATGTATTGTTGAACTGAAACCTTTAAGAATCATTTATTCTCTTTGTATGAATGTTTTTCCCTCAAGTCTTGTTTACATTGTGAGCTTTCATAGCAAACCCTTTCTTTGGCCCAACTTAGGCTAAATTTTACCGCAAATTCCAAATGATAGGAGTCGTACATTTTTCTTTTTCCTGAGTTGGCCTTGTTCTGGTGGAAACTTAATGTGTGTGGAGTAATGAACTATTCTGCTGAGGGGAGGTGGACTTGGGTGATAGCATGCCTCTACTCTTACAGGGTTTGGGGTGGTATGAGGTTGGGGACAGGGAAGGCTGCTGCAGAGGCCGGAGCTGATGGGGCACTCAGACAGGGGGAGCACAGGGTGAGAGGGGCAAGGACCCCTAGAGAGAAGCCCTGCCTCTTTGGTGTCCTTTGGAGGCAGAAGGTAGGCATTAGGAGTGATGATCTGGACAGGTCCTGTGTAGCTGGGCGTTTGTGGAGGCAAGTGCAGCCCTGATCTACTCTCAGTTGTTGGACAATGGCATGGGCTTGTAAAGTCGATCTGTGAGCAGGACCTTGATCGGAGTCCACAGTGGGTGTGTAGCTGCCAGTGCTTGACTCTGGTTTCATTTCCTTTTTATTGTAATAAAATTTGCCATTCAAACTATTTTTAAGTGTACAGCTCTGTGGCATTACCCACATTCACATTGCTGTGTAACCGTTACCACCATCCATCTCCAGAACTGTTTTCGTCTTCTCAAGCCAAAACTCCATACCCATTAAATAGCCACTTGCTATTTCCCCACTCCCCTCCTCCCCTCAGCCCCAGGCAGCCTCCATTCCACTTCCTGTCTCTGTGAGTTTGACTACTCTAAGTTATCTCATATGAATGGATGCATACAGGACTTTTGTCCTTTTGTGACTGGCTTACTTCTGTTTTCTTAACATGACTTTATCAGCAGCTAGCCCATACAGTGCTTCTGGGAGAAGTAGAGAAATGTGCTCCTCTTCTCTGGGTGGATGTAACCCCGGCCAGAAATTGAGCTTGGCAAGCACAGTATAGGTTGGATTTCAGTCTCCACCTGTCCTTTTGGCCAAATGCCGTCAGCTAGTGCGCAACCTGAACAACTGTTCGACTTGGTCCTGTGTACCAGGCCTGCAAAAGGAGATTTCCTCTTGCCCTGGAGCCCCTGGCTGGGTGTCCTCCCTGTTGATACTTTTTTGGTCCCCTTCTCCTATTCCCCAGTTCCCTCTGCTGCCTTAAGGTTCAGTTTTGTTGATTTGCCCCAGACTGGGACCTCCAGAGAATAAAAGGCCAACAGAAAAGGTGAATGGGGTTTCTAGAACAATATAACTCATTCAAATGCCGTTTAGTGTGGGCTAGGTACAAATGACTTATGTGGATTAGATTTCCTTTGGAAATACCCAGGGGGTTAAAAATTAAGAGGAGAAGTGTGTAGAAAAATAAGTGCGAGGTTTTACTTATGCAGTGCCTTTGAAGACTAGTTGAAATATTTAGCAAACTGAAAATGCAGCTGGTTGAATGTGCTCTGAACCGTGCTGGGCCCTTTAGTCTACCTCTTTTAATAAACTAGTGGCTGAATTGAAAGCAATCTAGGCAATAATGAATATTCTTATAAATCTCTCTGGTTGAGAAACTCTAAAAATATAGCCAGATCCCAAGCAGTACCTATTTCCTCTTAATTCTACTATAATACTTGAATGATCTTTTATAAGACATTAAACTTTAATTGATGCCATTTTACTAAGCAGATTTTAAAAGCAGCAGTGTCAGTAATTGAACTGATCAAGATGACTTTTGTTTATTATGTATGATGTGGAAAGAGGCTTTTATAAAATGTTATTTTTGTTCTGATTTCCAAAGAGTTTGCTTATTTATTTACTTATTTTATTTATATATTTATATATATAAATATATAAAAATATATTTTTGAGTAGTGGATTTAGAGAGGCAATAGTGTGGATAAGAACTGATAAGCACAGATTTTCATGCCCTCTCACTGTGAAAGTATTAGAGAAAATATTGATGCAGAACAAGGAAAAAAATGTATAAAATAAAGTATAAAATGAAAAAAAAACCTGGGTAAAATAATCTAGTGGAGACATTTTTCAGAGTATTAACTTTGGTGGGGAAAAAAAATGGAAGGTTGAGATTTTGCTCATGTCAAAAGACTTGGCCCACCCTTTCAACTTTGCTATTGCTTTCGTTGGTTTGCTGTGCTAAGAGCATTACTCAAACATATGCTATTGTGGTTGAACTTCTTCTTTATCCTTCCTTCTTTTGACGTTCCTGGGCAAGGCTGTCTTCACTCAGGACAGGCATGTTACACAGTGGGGAAAACTGTAGACTTGAAAACCTTGCCAATTTTTTTTTTTTTTTTTGTAGCAGTTAACTGTGGCTCAGGATTAAACAGTAAGAGCACTATCTGGCTTTCTTCCTCTTTTCTTCCACAATCGCCCCCCTTCCTCCTGAGTTTGGTCATTAGTTTTGCTGCCTTTGGAGTTTTAAAAAGTTGGATTGTTTCTCTGTTATAAAAATAACACATACATCAGACTTGCAGATAGCTACTAGCCAAGAAAAGAGGCATTTTAGGGGCAGTGAGGGACAGGGGTGGAGACCAGGCAATGAGTGGTGTCCTAAGAAACAGAGAGGATGGAGGGGAACATTGTTGTGTGGACTGGTACACTTAAAATATTTATGGATCAGACAGTATCTCTAAATCTCTCTCCTCCTTATCTGCACATCACTCTCGCTTTTTTCATCCCTACCCCTGGGGCAGCTGTCTCATTTTCTAGGTAAAGAAACCAAGAGGATTCTGCAGCACCTTTAGGTGTGATTGCTAAGGGTATGGTGTTTGCAGAGTTCTCCAGGTTTCATCTTGTTTTTTCACAAAAACAAGATTTCTTATGCAAAATGGGTCACCAAACAATTTCTCCAGAGCAACAGCCAGTGTTTCGTGCAGGGGAGATGTTAGCAAACCACTGACATATGGATGTGATCTCTGTTACTTTGACCAGATTCGGTTTCTACAGAGTGCGTGAGAAGGGAAGATAAATTTTGTCCTAGTAATACTATAGCGACTCATAAATAAATGGTTACCCTTTGGTGCTTGCAGTTTTCATTAAAGCCGCCTGAGCTTTGTTATTGACACCATAGGTTGCCTATTCAGGGAAATGCAGTAAAATTTATCAGTGTGCTTTCTACACCTAATAAATCATCCAAACAGGGAACCATATGGCAGATAAGACCTTGAAAATGTGGCTTCAGCATGTGAGGAGTCAAGTTGCTGAAATCTTGAATGATTACAGCCTGCACATTTTCTCCTGGAATATCTTATAGTTATTTTACATGCCATTTTCTTGTTCACCCTATCACCCCTTTGTCTCTCTCCCTCTCTCGTTCTTTCTCGCTCTTCCCTCTCTTACTTTCCTCTAGCACCATCCTTTTCTGGCCATTCTTTCTCACTCTTTGTTTTTCTTTTGGGTGGGGGTCTGGCTGTGATTTCAGCTTTAAAATAAGCATCCAGAGCAGATAAGACGTTTTTATAATGCCTTGCTGGTAGGAGGAAGAGGGGCAGGGAGGAGCAGAGACTGACGGGAAGGGATGATGTATGTGGCGGCTGTGTCCCCACTCTCCTCCAGCCCATTGTCATTAATCACGGCCATTAGTTTTTTTCAGAGCTGCCTTGTCTGCACAGTGCCTCAGAAAAGCCATTGTTTTTTCATGCCACAGACTAGGGGAGAAAAGGGAAGAAAGAAACCCCAGCACTTTTTTTCTCCCCTCTCATTCTGCCTCCAGAATCTCCCTGCTCTCCTGCCATCTCTCTGCTCCTCTATCCCAGCCCAACTTCCTTTCCTCTTCCTAGAAGGGATGGTGGAGAGGAGAGGGGACACTTCAGTCCCTGTGTTTATATATTTATCTGACAACACAACATGGGCACACAGTTGTGATGCTTGCACTGAATAATAGCTGTGTTACTCATGATGCACTGTCTAATTTACAAGGAGGTTTTGTGGATATCAGTGGTGGTTGGTTTTTTTTTTCCCTTCTCTTTTGGAATCCTGGACTGGATATCCTTGTTATAACCTGAGGACACCAGCAAGATAGGAGGCATGTGCCCATTGTGGAACATCTGTGTTCAGTGGCTGGAAAAGAGGAGGCTGGCTGCTCCCTGGGGAGATGTAGTTAGGTGCTCACCAAGCCTTGACCATGTCTTGGGGACTCCCTCACTGCTAAGTGGGGCATTTCAAGAACAGCCATGGCTTATGATCAGTTGACTCTGCCCAGTCAACTTGGGTGACTGTTGGTGTTTGACGAAGGATGTGGCCATTGTCCTTTCTCTCATCTCTGCTAATTAAAGACTTGGGCTTGAGGAAAGAGACCTTGAAGACTGCAGTGGTTTTCTAGCTCTCAATGACAAATCATAACTGAGTCATTATGTGTGATATCTGACTGCTCAAGATACTAATGTCTTTAAAAATACCCATAGTGTTTTGTAAAACGTGACAGCCAACATCAAAACAAGACCACATACAGGTTGAGTAGCCCTTATCCAAAGTGCTTGGGACCAGAAGTGTTTTTGATTTTTAATTTATTTTTGATTTTGGAATGTTTGCATTATACTTACCAGTTGAGCATCCCTAAGGTGAAAATCTGAAATCCAAAATGCTCCAATAAACATTTCTTTTGAGCATCAAATTGGTGCTCAAAAATTTTTGGATTTTAGGGTATTTCAGATTTGGGTTTTTCAGATTAGGAATACTCAACCTGATGAAAAGTCTGTATGACAGCTGCATTTAAAAGGAAAAAATCCTTAATTACTCCCAGATATGAGCACAATTATTTGAACTAGAATCCCTAAATATTGTTGAGTAGAGTGTTTATTCTAATGGAAATATGGCTGTGATATGCTATTAATACATCAGTTGAATAGTCATGGTATTGGAAAAAACATTAATGAGCAAGGAACCAGGAGACCAGAGTTAATGGTCCTTTGACTTCAAGGCTGTGTAACCTTAGTCAAATTACTTTATGTCTCTGAACTCCATTTCCTTCTGTCAGATGAGATGGTTGGCTTTGGATCAGTGTTTCCCAAAGTGCTGGATAATGGGTGTCACAGGAAATGATTTTAGGTGGTATACTGAATGGACTTTTAAAATTTGTGTTTGTTAAATAATGTTGGCTATCGATTTATGACTGTGACTTTCATATTTTAATTTCTGAATTAATAGGTATATTAGTCTGTTCTCATGATGCTAATAAAGAAATACCAGAGACTGTTTCTTTAATTTATAAAGAAAAAGAGGCTTAATGGACTCAGAGTTCCACATGGCTGGGGAGGGCTCACAGTCATGGCGGAAGGCAAAGGGGATACAAGACATGTCTTACATGGCAGCAGGCAAGGCAGGTTGTGCAGGGGAACTCCCATTTACAAAATCATCAGATTTTATGAGACTTATTCACTACCATGAGAACAGTAGTAGTAGCAGTAGCAGCAGCAGCAGCAGCAGCAGCAGCAGTAGTAGTAGTAGTAGTAGTGGTGGTGGTGTTTATTTGATTCAATTATCTCCACCTGGCTCCGCCCTTGACATATGGGGATTATTGCAATTCAAGGTGAGAGTTGGGTGGGGACATAGCCAAACCATATCAACAGGAAAAGTAAATCAATTAAAGGAAAAAATATTAAGTACATAATAGTACAGCTGCTATAGAGATATGGCAAAAATTATGATGTGGTACCCAGATGACCAAAAATTGTTAATCTCCACCCCAGATAATTGGAGTCTATGAGTTAAATGGTATGCCTGGTATGTACATAGAGCTTCTCTTAGAACTTTAAACATGTTTTGTATTATCTTCTTTACTATGTTTGACTATTTTCTGATAATACAGCAAAGCTAATTTTAGTGTAGGTTGTGTCTGAGTTAACTCGAAATTTGGTTTTATGCAATCTTTATGAAGACAGTTGTATATATGTGAATCAGTAGCTTTGTAGCATGACATTGGTGAAATCTGAACACCTGACACATAGTGCTAAGACTCCATAGAGCACTTCTTGTATGGTTTGATTTGAAGGGATTTAGAAAGGCTAGAATATATCACCAGATTCTCTCTGCCAGGGTGTCTGAAATTCCTGTTTTCCTCTTTGCAGTTTCAGTGGTTTCAAATAGAAAATGTATTTACTAGTAAGTGGAAGTAGACTATCATAAAGACAAAACCTTAAAGTCACTGGCTAGGGATGATCTAAGTTGGCCTCAGTGCTTGGGAACCACTGGATTAAGGTCCAGATGGTTTCTGTGAAAGTGTACATTTGGGAAAAAGGCACTCTGTAGCTTTAGCAGCTATTGTGGCCTTGGCTGGAGCTACTTTATCAGATAAAGTGTAGTCACCTCCAAGGCGTATGTGCATTTAGATATGAGGCATTCAGGTAAGATCCAGATCTTGGACAGTTCTGGATGGGACAGTGCAATGGGAATGAGAAGCCCAGGGAGGCCCGAGTGGCAGCATAAGGGCACATAGGGATGGCTGCCAAGGTTTCCCATTTACAACCTCTAAGTGGAAGGAGTGTGCTCTTATCATTTAGCAAATGGCTGGTTGGGAGTACGTGGTGGCAGCTTGTGTCTCACTCTTATTGGGAGAATTTGGCCAACTCAGAATGTTTGAGTGTCCCCTTCTATGTTAAGTCGTTTTGTAAATCTGCACTCTGATGAAGTAATTTGTATTCTCAGTGCACTGCTTTTATTATGCTGCTCTCCTTCTCATGAACCATTCAGTGGCTCCCACCGACTAGTAGAACCAAGTAATCTTTTTAGTTTGGCACTCACTGCTCCCCTCTGTCTTTTCTTTCTGGACTTCTCTCTTGCTACTTCTCTGTCTACACACTCTGCTCCAGCCAAACCATTGCATCACCTCACAGTCACAACTTGTTCTTGCTCATTTTTCAGGACTGCTCCATCTCCCTGGATTGCCCCATGGGTTCCTTTCTCCCTCAGTCTTTTGCAGTTCTTGAGGTCAAGCACCATTTCTGTTTCCTCCATAAAGCCTCACACCACAGTCTATCCATGTCTGAGCCTCTGCTCCTTTGGAAGAGAAGTCACTAGGGTGGAGTAAGCAGTAGGAGACCTGGCGCTACAGAAGACTGACCTTGGGCAAATCAACCTCGCTAGGCCTTTGTCGCCTTGGCTAGAAGATGAGAACTTTGAGAATAAACATCTTTCCTCTCTCCTAGGAAGACAGGATGAAGTGATGAATGTAGAGAAGCTTTGTGAATATCAACACACTGTACTCATCTAAGGGATATTCTTTGGGAATTAATCATAGACTGACTTGAAACTGCTCTTGTATTGCTGTCTTATGATGCAATTCACCTGCTGTATTGTTGTTTAACATTTTTCTGCATCTGTCCTGACTCTAAGTTAGCATTTTCTTCTCTTTGTAAGTAATTACAGACTTACGAAGATGCTATTCATTACAAAATAACACTGTAAAAGTGATGGAAAAATTTACTTCCAACATCCATTCTCTTTAGTTCTTTCTTTTCTTACTTTTTTCCTCATAGTAAGCACCTATCCTTATGTAGTTGTCTTTACCAGACTCTCTCTCTCTCTCTATATGTGTGTATATATATATATCAGACTATATATATATCAACTATATATATCAACTATATATGTATACCAACTATATATATATCAACTATATATATATCAACTATATATGTATACCAACTATATATAGATCAACTATATATATCAACCATATATATATCAACTATATATTTATACCAACTATATATAGATCAACTATATATATATCAACTATATATGTATACCAACTGTATATATATCAACTATATATATATCAACCATATATATCAACTATATATATATATCAACTATATATATCAACCATATATATTATATATTATATATATATATTTGACTCTTGAACAATGTGGGGGTCAGGGGCACTGACTCCCTTGTGTAGTCACATCTAATAAAATTAACATAAACTTTGACTCAAAACCTAACTACTAATAGCCTAATTTTGACCAGAAGCCTTACCAATAACATAAACAGTAGATTAACATATATTTTGTATATATATTATATACTGTGTTCTTATAAATAGTAAGCTAGAAAAAAGAAATTAAGGAAATCATAAGGAAGAGAAAATTATTTACTCTTTTTTTTTTTTTTTTTTGAGATGGAATTTCACTCTTGTTGCCCTGGCTGGAGTGCAATGGCATGATCTTGGCTTACTGCAACCTTTGCCTTTGCCTCCCAGGTTCAAGCAATTCTCCCGCCTCAGCCTTCCAAGTAGCTGGGACTACAGGTGCATGCCACCACTCCTGGCTAATTTTTTATTTTTTATTTTTTTGTATTTTTAGTAGAGACGGGGTTTCACCGTATTAGCCAGGTTGGTCTTGATCTCCTGACCTCGTGATCTGCCCACCTCAGCCTCCCAAAGTGCTGGGATTACAGGTGTAAGCCACTGCACCTGGCCGAAAATATATTTACTCTTAAGTGGAAGTAGACTGTCATGAAGGTCTTTATTCTTGTCATCTTCACATTGAGTAGGCTGAGGAGGAGGAGGAGGAAGAGGAGGTCTTGGTGTTTCAGGGGTGGCAGAGGCGGAAGAAAATCCATGTACAAGTGGACCCATGAAGTTGAAACCCATGTTGTTCAAGGGTCAACTGTATGTATGTCTATACCCCCTATCCTGTTGTCCTGTTTAGAGTACTGTTCCTTTGTGTATCTGCTGGATACTCTCAAGGGGAAGCTACCTGCAGATCTTAGGGAAATTTCCCTCCCAGAGTTTGTCATTCATAGCCCGTGAGTAGGTTTGCAGTACACACTGCTGATTTTAGTCAGTGTCAGCAGTTGTAGTTCATTGCTATGTTAGAGGATACATGCTCTAGGGTGAAGGGCAAACACACAAAGCCCCAAAGGTTTTTTTATTTTTGGGCTGAGACTGAGAGAAAAATACCCATGGTGTAGTGTTCCTCTCCCAACCTTTATTTCTAGCTCATTTTCTCTGAACGTTTCTTCAGTATCACAGTCTCTGTCTTCTGAAGATGATCCCGTCCTACACACTGGCTCACTGTGAGACAGCAACTCTCCTTGAAGTACAATCTGTGGGGAGGAGGCAGCATTTACTTCAGGGTTTGATAGATCTGGGTTTACAGTTGGCCTCTGCAAACTGTACTCTGGTCATAGCCAGACTGCACTCTGGTCATAGCCATGTGACCCTTGTGTGCAAATTGCTTAATTTCAGTCTTAGTGTCCTCCTCTGTAAATGTAGCAGTGTATGTTCAAGGGCCTAGCACAGTGCATTCAGTCATTTTATGATGTTCAATTTCTTATCTTTCTTTAGTCATGCTTGGTCCTAAAAGCATTAGCTCAGCTTTCCTACCATGTTGTGTCATCCACACTCATCTTGGGTGCAGAGTCTGCTACCAAGGCAGCCAGCAAGAGTCCTGGGCAAGCACACTGTGAACAGGCCCTCCAAAATGCACAGCCTGAGAGTGCACACTGCCTGCTCCCTGGAAGGACAGTTGGAACATTCACAGACCAGGCCTGGTCATGTTTTCATCAGGGAGGCCAGTCCCTTTTTAGCTTACTTTAATCTTGATTAACAGTATCAGAAAAGCAAAATATTGAAAGAGATGTACCTGTTATGGAATAAAAGTTGTACAATTCAGGCGTGTATGCAAAAACTGAACACACTTTCATTTAAAATTTGTGATGTAGACAGAACATTTCATTAAAAAATATCAGCCTTGATAACCTAGGTGTATGTAGATAGGTCTCAGGTTGAGGAGCTGGCTGATTGTTGTTGGTTCTGCTGTGGGTTTTGGCTGGGGGTTGGGCTTCTACAGCAGTCATTTTAGGTTAGTATTATTTCATGTGCCCTAATGCATGATCCTGGTTGTGCAGAAGTGGTTCTTGGAGGTTGATGCCTTGTGATCTCACTCCTCTGGTCTTTGGTATATACAGTCTTGCTCACTTTGAATGGACTTCCCTTTCCTTTTAAGCAATGTGACTTGTCACACTCCATCACTCCAATTTTGACTTGCTTTTCAAGACCTGGTTCAAATCCATCTTCTTTGTAAATTCTTCCCTAAGTGCCCCATCTTAGTGACTGTGAGTTACTCCTGTAATAATGGCAGGGTGGGTATTACATTTGGCAATTAATTCTTATGACTTTGTGGTCTCTATTCTATTGCTATTTTGTTTTTGCTTTTTTAATTTTTAACTTTTTTATTTCAATAGGTTTTTGGCCAACAGGTGGTGTTTTGTTACATGAATAAGTTCTTTGGTGGTGATTTCTGAGATTTTGGTGCACACATCACCTGAACAGTGTACACTGTACCCAGTGTGTAGTCTTTTATCCTTCACCACCTTCACCATTTCTCCCGTGTCCCCAAAGTCTAATGTATCATTCTTATGCCTTTGTGTCCTTGTAGCTTAGCTCCCACATAAGAGTGAGAACATACGATGTTTGGTTTTCCATTCCTGAGTTACTTCACTTAGAATAATAGTCTCCAATTGCATCTGGGTTGCTGCAAATACCATTATTTCGTTCCTTTTTATGGCTGAGTAGTATTCCATTACACACACACACACACACACACACACACACACACACCACATTTTCTTTATCCACTCATTGATTGATGGGCATTTGGGCTGGTTCCGTATTTTTGCAGTTGCAAATTGTGCTGCTTCCTATTGCTATTTTGAACATCACTTTGAACTTTGTGGTTATCCTTTTCCACACATGCATGTGCCTGCCTTTGTACTTCTTTATCCACAAACTCTCATGCAGTGCTCAGCACAGAGTAGGTAATCAAAAAATATTCTGTTGGCGGATTGGAATGAATGACTTTTTCCTCCCCATTCTCATTCTCCCAGGAAGCTATTCCTTTTCCATTCCTGGATAAGCTACTGTGCCCAGTGTTGCTTCGTGTGTCCCTTGGCAGTCACTGGGCACATACCAGAGAATTGCCGTCTCCTGGTGGTGGAAACAGGTCTGTGGGGAACAAGAGGGGGAGGCCTATGAACCACTGGTGTTTATATGTCCTGGGCACAGCAGTTCATCCAGACAATTCTTGGGTTTGTGAGCTCTCTGAGCCACCTTTGAGTGTGGCTTAGACTTTGACTGTATTAGATTGAGGGGACAGTGCTCTGAGGTTCTGCTGGGACCCTGATCTAATGTGGTCTCTCCCAGGTTCCATAGAACAAGTCTGGGCTGTCTCTAGTAGAAAGATAAAATGAGGAAGATGAAGGTGTGGGCTATTATTCTTCTGAGCAGATTGAGTGTTACTTGCTGATTTTCGACTCTCTCTGCCTCTCACCACTCTGTGAAGGGGTTTTAGCCATTTCTCTGAAACACATAATCTGGGGGCCTCAGTATCTTTAAATGCATAAATCAAATAGTGACTTGATAGTGTTGGCAATTGCCTACAGCTCAGGCGCAATTCAGCTGCTTTGGGTTTATACAGTGAATAAATTGGCTGAAAAGGTAGCTGTGTGTATGCATACATGTGTGCATTTAATTTTTTTAGGGGGATGTATTTAGAGATGATGGTATAAGAAGAGAGAAGATTCATAAGGCATTTTCTGTGAAGTTGAAAATAAATTCAGACATAGACAAAGATGGGGGAAATATGAAATTAATGGTGTTTTATAATGAATTAAGAACAGTGAAAAAATATAAGATACCCCAAAGATAAGAGGATCAAGACAGATCAGATGTCCATGTGCACAAAATGGTGTGTGTGTGTGTGTAATTATCTTCTTTCTCCTATTTCCTCCAATCCCCCTTTTGAGCAGGCATCTGGGCCATTGTGCATGTAGCCTTGTCTACCGTTTTTACTTTCTGCAAAGTCATATGTTTTTAGCTGTGATTGCAGTCACTACCAAGTAGCTCACCTTGTCTTGAGTAATGAGAATAAACAACTGGTCACTGCATTGACCACTGAAACTAATAAAGATATATAGTGCTGGGCTGGCTTAGGGAGTCACAGACGCATTCTTAAACTCTATGTGACATTTATACCAAAGGAACATGATTCCAAACTCACTCACTGCTTACCCATTCTGAGAAAGAACAAACTATTTGACTGATGGTTTGCTAAATTTAATATGCTTAGCAAGTAAAATTATTGCCTACTCTAATGCTGTGTAATTATTAAGATACACTGCTTTTAAAAATACCAAGTGAATAATATTGATTTAGTGAACTGCTATTTAGAAAAATGCCAGCAAAGGAGGAATATTTTATTTTAGCTGCCTTAGAGCTGTAATGGGTCTGGGCTGAGATACGCATGTGGAAATAAATTATGTACAAGGTAAACTATTTTGTTATACAGTACCCATAATATTAATTAAGCCGTAATTTTACCAGCAATGCTTTAATTTAACAAATAAACAGGAATCATCTGTACCATTCTTTCAACTATATAACTTTGGGGCCATAATAAAACATGCTGAAGCACCTGCAGTTAATTGTAAAGCAAACAGTGAGACTAGCAACTTTAAAGGGTAATTGTAATTTATAATTTATTTATTTGACTTATGCTGGATATAATTACTGTTATAATGCATTATTATTTTCAGTCCAGCATTAGATCTATCTGATTCCAATTTAACACAGGCAGCCTGGCAGAGCTTTCTTCGTGGGCCCGTTGAAAGTGGGCTCTGCTCCCCTCCCTTTCCTGGAATGGGAGCTTGTAAAATAAAGAAGAATGGATGGGCTACTGTCAAAGACAATCCTTGTTCAAAGCTGTAAGAATATTTTCATTTCCATTAAAGCCAAGAATTTTTCCTACCCTTTCAGTCCTTTAGATAGCAGTATTGTGGAGTGACATTGTCAGGGTCTGCACACAGCTCAAGCCACAGTGAATGGGCCAGGCTGAGGACTCCAGAGGGAAGGGGTGAAAGGGACTGACTGCAGGAGCTCAGCGTTTTCTTAAATTCGAGTCTGAGAGTTGCTAGTGTTTATTGTTGTGGTGTTTTTGGTCTTTGTTGTTGTTATTTTCAAGAGCAGCCTGGAAGAACAGCACAAGGAAGAAAAATACCACCACGGAAGAAAAGAAGCAATTATAGCAGACTGTTTGTTTGTGGCTAACAGAATGCTGAAATGGCAGATTTGCAAATTTGTAAGAGAGGGAAGCTTAGTGTTCATCTTTATCAGCCAAAGTGGTTTCTTGTTAGCTGAGCAGTAAGCTAGAAAGCAACCGATTTTGACAACATAATTTACATCTTTGTATAAAACTATCGCTGGCAGCCGAACTAATTTGTGCTGGATTAGGTTGTTTGTCTCTGCTGCTGACTAACCATGCAATCTATCAGAGGCCGTTTTCAAATATCACTTTTCAACTGTGCCCTTGAGAGGGGGAATTGATCGGGAATATACGGAGCAAAATTACTCCAATAACTTTATAGAAGAAACAATTACGGAATCATACAGATGTGAATAATTCTGAAAAGTAGAAACAAATATAATGAATTTAGCCCTGTTCCTATCTTTCACGTGCACATGAAACTTATAAATAATACAATAACATATTATTGGCTCTGTTTCTTCTCTCTTTCTGGATCTTGGTTGTCGATGACAGAATTAGGAGAAAGACTAAGGGAGGGGTCAGTGGAAAAAATTCTTGGAGATCATATTTGAGGATTTTGAGATATAGGTTTTATGTGGGAATGTCACTTATGAGATGTTGGAGAGAATAGTTAATATACACATATCCCTTAGAATATGTCTTTTTATCCAGGATAGGTTTTATAAGTTTTAGAGTAAAATGCTGTGATAGAGAAAAAGAGGTATCAGTCAGGCAGATATATGTGTGTTACCAACATGGATGATAAACATGGGAATGTATTTTATCACATATTTCTACATTATATTAATAATTTTACCATGGAGAAGAGGAATGGAGTCTCTCTTATGCTTTTAAGTGAATATTTTAGATGTTTCTTCCTGTCCTCAAGGGAGATCTAGGATGATAGAATAATATAAAGAGGGCAAAAGCGGGGGTTGTGGAATTCACAACTGATAACCAAGCTGGAGTTGTTTATAAAATGCCTGAGATTAGCCAGCAAACAAAAAACCATTAAGCACCTATTACTTTAAAGCAGTGGCCACATTTTTCATCACTTTCCTCTGATAAATTTTCACTTGTGCATCCTGCTCCAGGTAATTAATTGCTTTCAGTTCAGTGGAGTAATAATGCAATAAATTATGCCAGTATTTCTAGTCAGAGGATCATATTGCAGCTTCCTAACCAAGGCGCACTAATAACAATCCAGGAGACTTGTGGGCCACGAAAAAGCCCCATTATTATAAATTGGTTATGTAAAGAGTCACAAGACCAAGTCTTCAAAATTGCTTTCAGACAGTCGGATTCAGGGAAGTTTGCACATTCATAAGTTTGGGCAGGATAGTCCTGTGGTAGAATCACATAGTTAGTCTCAGCCCTGGAAGCTTTGCAGACACCAGCCACTCAGTAGTGACAGTGGGGCTGCTGCTGAGTTGGGGCAGAGCTTGAGTGGGAAGGACCTTCCTGATGGTAGTGATGCTGTGATAATAGTTAATGGTGTGTTGAGTGCTTGCTGCATACAAGCACTGTTTTCAGCACTTTACATGCACCAACTGTATTTAATCTTCATAACAACCCTGTGAGAGAGGACTATCAATATTCCCATTTTAAAGATGAGGAAACTGAGGCACAGACAGCTTAGGTGACTTGTCCAACTGATAGGAGACACAGGATTCAAATCAAGTCCGTAAAGCCCGAGAGTCCGTTTCTGTCTTTTCCTATGCACTGTACTGCATCTCAGAATGAGATATTCTCAAGACTCCAGGCTGATTAGAGTAGATCAGGGTAGGGTGGGGTTGGAGGGAGTCAGGGTGGTGCCACTTATTTGGTAAAAGTAATTTTTTATCTTCCTTAGTTATTTATCTAGGTGAAAATATCTAGTTATTTATCTTTGTTCATCTTCTGTCTCTAACCTGTAGATTTCTTGCTACAGCTTGTTAATTTCTCTTTCTAGGCTTAAAAATAACACAAATATCTGCTCATTCTCCTTTCTGTAAAATACTTCAATAGTTACTGTTCTCTCATCCTATCCCCCCACAATCTTTTCCTTCTCAAGTTCCAATTTTATGAAAAGTATCATAGAGAAAGGATTTTTAAAGACATCCATGTTTTTCTTTATTACATGGTATACTTTTAATTTTTAAAGTGGAGAGAGTATTTTTTTTTTTTTTTGAGGGTCTCACTCTGTCACCTAGGCTGCAGTGCAGTGGTATGATCATAGCTCACTGCAGCCTTGACCTCCTGGGCTCAAGTGATCCTCCTGCCTCAGCCCCTTGAGCAGCTGGAACTACAGTCATGCCTGGCCATGCCTGGCTATTTTTTTTTTTAATTTTAATTTTTAGTAGAGACGGGGTCTTGCTATGTTGCCCAAGCTGGTCTCGAACTCCTGGCTTCAAGTGATCCTCCCACCTTGGCCTTCCAAAGAGCTGGGATTACAGGTGTGAGCCACCACACCCGGCCAAGAGGATGCTCTATTTTAGCTACTCACCACCTACCCGTGGCACAGACATGCCTCAGCCCCACTGAGAACAGGACGCGTGGTAAGATAACCAATTGTCCTTGGTTCCAGCTGCTCACGGAATGACAGCCCCACATCATTCCTCTCCACAATCCTTTGACAAGCTAGAGGTTTTCTTGCTGCCTTTACTTTTGAGTGGTTTTTTGTGCTGGTCAGGGGTAGGGGGCAAATAAATGTGCTCTAGCAGAGAACCTGGGGCTGACACATCAAGTAGGGGTGGAACCAGGAAAGGGAGACTATGAATTGAGTAAGAAGAGAAGAACTGCTCTTCTTTGACCTCAGGCTGGGGTGACAAGTGTCTTACCAAGTTGCTAGGGAGGGGAAGGTCCTCTTGGAGAGTGTTTAAGGAATAGGGTGAGTAGGCTTCATGGAGTTTTGGATGTTTTCGTATTAATTCCTGTTCCAATGACAAGTCCTAAAATCTACCATTTCGCAGGTTACAGTGCAAACAGGGAGGTAGAGAGCATGCCACTGTCCACAGCTTTCCCTGGGTACCCACAGTGAGGGAAAAACATACAGTTGTTTATGTGATAGCAAAGCCATCTTCTGCCTGTATGGCCTGATGGTTGCTGGGCTATGTTGACTGACAGAGAAGTGGACAGGCTAAGGTTGGAGGGTCACTCTTCTGTGTTGGTGACAGCATCCCTGTCTGGTTTTCTACAGCCCCATCTTGGGTGGACATTCTAGTTGTTGCTCCAGCCATCGGGCTTTGACACTAATTTACTACCACTAATGCTGTGCTGTTCCTTGAGCTGAGGTGATGGTTGCCTCATGACTGCATGCTTCATTTATTGATCCCACCTTCTCAGCCCTCCCTGGAGGAAGGGCTGCATTGGTTCATGCCATAGTAGTCAAAGACTATTTTAGGGTTTGGCCTGACAGATGGCCAGTGCTTACCCTTGCAAACAAGCTCTCTCATCTAAAGTAGTGACCTATCAGTTGAGCTTGTATTTTATTTTCTATGTCTTTTACTTACCAGTGAGATCTAAAATTCAACTTCAAATAGTTATTTACACATATTAGTTTTCAGACACACAGTGTGATTTTTTATATTATTTGTGAGCCAAGGGTTGAATTTCCTGAACAAAGTGGGAAGCAGGTGGAAGGGAGAGGGATTTTCCTTGGAAACTGTCTCCCCTATAACAGTTTTCCTGTGTTCTTCTGTTCTCCAGATATTTGAAGATATGGAAAAAGATGATTTTTAGAAAAGATCATAGGTCTTTAAAGAGATGACTTATGGCAGTTTTGCTTCATGTTTGGGACTGATGGAAAGTCAGGAGTAGAGAAGGTTTGGGCCACAGATGGGATTGATGAGTCTGGCTGTTCAAACACAGTCCATACAGACTCCACAGAAGGTCAGTGAGACAAAAGGCAGAGGGCCTCAGTTACTGCTGTGGGCAATACTCAATCAAAAGCAAGAGTGGAGAGCACAGCAGACAGTCTACCACGATGCTTGGATCTCACTACCAACAGAAATCTACCTCTACCACAGGAGAAGAAAATCACCATCTCTGAAGCCCCAGGCACCTGCTATGGGCTTGCTTCCAATCTGGGGAAGATATGAACACTAAATTGGGAGATTTCAGATGTATTCAAGACCCAGAAAAGATATGTAGACTCTTCATGTAGTAACAGTAAAGGCTTTGTAAATATGTATCTTTTAAATCACAAAAATAATCATGTTTGCAATTGCTTGTTTGATTCTCTGTCTCTCCTATTTGCTTTCACTGAGTGGGCAGGGATCCTGTCTGTCTTGGTCAACATATCTCCAGCATCCTGGATGGTGCTTGGCCAGTGGTTAGCCCTCAGTAATATTCTTCAGTGGAAGAAGAGCCATTGTTGAAATTTGGAAAATATATCTGAGTACAAAGAAGACAATAAAACATCATCCATAATCAGACTACACTGAGTTGACTGCTGTTATAGATTTTCTTACGTATCTTTCCAATCTTTTTTCTGTGTATTTCCCTACACCTACAACTACTAATACTGAGAGCTACATTGTCCACTCTCAGAGTAGGATGATAGTGCATAAAGTTTAACTTTTCTGTTTGTCAAATTTATAAAATTCCCTGGCAAATGGCAACACAACCTGATGGACACTGGTCTGTGACTTGAGCTTTATATTATGAAAAATGCTAAGTTTGAGGGTGGAAGGTGTAGAAAAGATAATAAGATTTCATTCTCTCCTTTTTATATTGTTCCTTTGAATCACAGAACAATTACACTACATTTTCTGCTGGTCTATGTACTATTCATTTTCCAGCTCTGAACCTGATTGCACTGAGGATCAAATGTACTTCACAGTGAAGATAGGAATATGATTTGGAGAAGAAAGAGATGTGAGGTATTGCCCAGACTAATAATGCAAGCTATCGAAACAATTCAGTCCTTTTCATAAAAGTCTCCACAGCTTGGTTCTGCTTGCTGAAAGCCCAGCAAACATCAGTGGAATGCTTGTGCTCCCTTCTGCAAGCCAAAGCCAGGGGACCCCCAGCACTGTTAGCCTCTGACAGCCGGCACCACCAGACCTCCAGCATAGTCACCCATTAGAACTGCTGTCTCTCCTCAGTGGGGCTGGCCATGCATGTGCCACTGGTTTCCAAAAGTCCACCTGAGTAATGCTGAGAAGGTGCAGGCTGGGGCACTTGCCTTTCACACTGCTTCGTGGCATCACTGCCTTAGAGCACCCAAGAAAGCCAGCAGCCTCCTCATTGCCCAAATAGCCATGGACCCCAAGATGGGTTAAATCCCTCTAGTAGCATTTTTAATGTCTCCCCTTCTTCAGGGCTTCACTGCTTTTCCGGATGTGAAAAGCACGTACACTTACAGTAACCCAAACCTGTAAGTGAGAAGCCTTTTGCCTCTTTTCTTGCTCTTGTTAGAGCTGGCCACAGAGCACTCAGTTACCTCGCTGTGACTCCCCAGATACTGCCCTGGGGCAGAGACCTCCTCTCATCTGAGAAGAAAAGCTGGGAGGTTGACTTAGCATTCAGTATGAAAAAGGCCCTGCAGTCATCATCTTCATCTAGTTGGGAAGAAATGGTGGGCAAGTGAAGCTGGAAGTTTTCTATTAATATAAATGATGAATTGTAGGTTTTCTTTCCCCAATCTTTTCTTTTTTCTTTCTCTTCCTCCTCCTCCCCTTCTCCTTTCTGGATTTAAGAAAGGGTCCTCAACTTTGTAATTTTAAAACATGTTCTCCTACACATGTCATTGCTCTTTCTAATAGGATCTGCCAGAATCGCTGTGTGCAGAGCCCTGCATTTTCACGTTATTATCTCATTGTCTATCCCGAGTGTTATAGCCTCACAACGACTTCCTAACTAATCAGCTATTTCAACTTTCATTCCATAAGCTTTATGTCTGAGTGTAATTAAATGAGCATTAAGTCCTTTTTTTTTTTTTTTTTTACTAGCAAAGCCTGAAAGTTCTGATATTACAGTAATAAGTGTGAAGTGAATTTTGAATGGCATTTATATCTGTTCATGGGCTCTAAATGTTTGATTTGCATAACTAGTTAAAATGATATCAGAGCAGCATATTGATTTAATTCCATCTCAGAAAACTGTTAATTAATAATGATAATAAATGTGTCAGTCCTTTATTATCTGCTTTGAATTGGTGATGATAGCTATATTAATACCACTTCAGTAATAGACCTCTGCTGGCTATTGTTGGCAAAACTTTCAAGGCCTGAATCATCTGCGATCAGAATTTAGAAAATTTATTGCAGATCAGTTTTAAAAAGAACAGCCATTCCATCATATATGTAATTTTATTAACACCTACATTTTAATTTAACATTTTATTTACATAAATCATCGTGATCAGGAGCTTTAGGAGCCTTTTAAACAAAGGCACTTTTTCATTTTTATATCCCAAGTTAAAATTTGCCTGATGGAAGGCCTGGGCCTGGGGTGATCCCTTCTCGTGGAGTTGGCAGACCCATGGCCCTCCTGCTGCATTTTCCTCCTGGCTGGGTGGGCCACTCTGTGGCTCTCATTGTTAAGGCAGAATTAGCTGGTTCTGTTGCAATGCCCAGGGCTTGTATTTGTGTGGGTATGGTGTGATTGCAGAAAGCAGGAAGACCATCCCCTGCTTCCCTCTCCACTCTTTGAAGGACTAGCATAGTTTCGGAGACCAGTCTTTGCTGGCTTTTGCGGGCAATGCAAATACCAAGATGGCCTCTCCATCGTTGAGTTTCTGGCAAGCAAGCAAGCATAATATAAATGTCTGTCTTGCAGTTTCTAGGCATTTCCCCAGACTGAGAGCTCCAGGGCCTAGTAGTGCCAGGTTTCCAGAAGGGATATTAGAGTCCCAAGAAGAAATCTTCTATGAGGTTCTCACAGGCTTAATCTCCATCATACTCAGTAGCCATGACTGTTGATGAATGTGTGTTGAAAATTTCCAAATCTCTCTCTCAGCTTTGTTTATCTACAAAATGGGTGACTGGTTAGATTAAATGAGATTTCATAAACATACATATATATCACAAGGCATAGCATTCAAAAGACATTTAATTATTGGCAGTCTTCTCTTCATTTCTCTTAAGGTGTAAGCACACATTTAACCATCCCTTTCCATGCACAGACTGAATAAAGACTTGGGCAGCCTTCATTCTTGGAATCAGCAGTTTTTCTAATTGTTGATTCTAGAAAAAGGAGCTGAAGAACTTGCCACTTTCCCCATCCGGAGTTTGCCCTGGGCCTGGCTATGTGGATATAAACATGGTCTGTTTACTTGGGGCCTGCTTCCCTCCTCATCCCTCATGTTTGGTTCACATTCATGGCTATCAATGGCTGTGACTTATTTGGAATCTGTGTGAGATCTGCTCCTTTCTTCTCCTGCCCCAGAGCCAGGCCTGAACTTGCCTTTACCTTGTGACTTTCCTGCTGACTTCTTCTTAGGAAGGAAACTTCTAGCTGTGATCCCATGTTTCCACAGAATCTTCTCATTGATTATCACTGAACTATGGCCCAGAGAGTTTTTAACATGCCCAAGACCTCGTACTCCTCACCCTAAGTCCTATATCCCTTCTACCTCCCCTGCTGCTCTACTCAGGTAGCTTGTGGGACCTCACTGCAGCCACCTGGAGAAAAGAACCCCAGCTTCTTTTGCAGTTTCTCTATCTTTTGCAGTTTCTGCTCATGACTCCCCTTCTAATGTCCAGGCAGTGAACCTCACTGCACCACCCACCCCCACCCAACATGTTGCCAGGAATAGAGTGCTTTGGCCATAAGATCAACTCCCCAAATCTCCCTTAGTGTGATCTTATTATTGGTCCTTTCCATTTTTGATGGGGGGAAAAAACCCTCACATCCTTTGTGTGAGCCTGTGATGGATTAGCACAGCTTGGACGGAGTGTTGCTTTCCAAACTCCTGTGGGTGTGTCTCCAGCTGAATGTTCCTCTCCTGACTTTGATTTCTCTCTTGGTGAGTCGGGGTGTAATTCGCCTTGACATCACTGGCCATCAGCGCCACAGTGAAGTGGGCCTTCTTTGACTCGAAGTGACAGCTCTTGGCCCCTGTGACATTGTTTCCATAGATTTGCAATGAAACAGTTTTATATTTTTCAAAATAGAGTGATCTCCTATGACTGGCATTGATGTGGTTTTCGCCATGGTCTTCTGGAGGGTAAAGCTGTTTCCATTGACCCGCCCTAAATTGATTCCCTTATTCTGGCATCTGGACACATTGCTCTTAGGCTGCCTGGGATGATGATTTTGTTTGTTTAGTTATTTTTAAAATCAGTGTTGGATGCCATAATGTGTTCTGTCCTTGTATGGATCCTTTCCCTATTATTTTGTTGGCTCCTAATATTCCCAGACGTTGGCTGTGCTTCTGGTAACCTTTATACTTCTGCTCTTCTACATTGCATAGCAGACAGCATCCCAGAGAAGAGTCAGCTTGGTACCATCCCCTGGGAGCTTGGTTACTCTAGTGCCTTTCCACAGAGAGAATTTGAGATAGAGTCAGAGGGATATCAGCCTCTTAAACTTTTGTCTATGATGTGGAAATCTTTGGAAAGATGATTAGGGAAAGGTATTGGGCTGTCCATTGGAGGTCCTTGCTTTTCAGAGAGGCTTAAATTACAATCTGGTTGTTCTCAGCATTTTCTAAAAATACTTGGAGGCAGACGAGGATTTCTCATCATCCCATCTAAAAAGAAAAGAGTGTTGTGATATCTCTTTTTTCTTTTTTTCCTTGAAGGCTCTAACCTGTGGACTTTGAAATTTACCATCTTAAGTTAGCCAAGATTGAGTATCAGGGATGGCTTTCCTAATAAACTCTCAGACTTATTAGAAAGTATAGCGTTTAGAGAAATATTTTAATATTTTATCTAAGCTTGCAACTCTCAGACTCTCACCTGAGTTATATGCTAAAATGTGCTGGGGATTAAAAAAAGATCAGATTTTCTTTTTTTCCCTGATATGTGCCTTGTGGAGAGGGAACCATGCTGACTTTGTATCAAGTGTAGGGAGAGCCTGTGTCTTTTCTGATGCAGAATGGCTGAACATGTCCCTAAAGAGTGAGGTTAGTTTTTTTGTTTAGTTTAGTTTAGTTTTTTTTTTGCCAAGAGTCTTTCCCCCAGTGTTCAGAGCCAGGCAGCCACGTCTGCCCCAAGATGTCTGGTCTGGGCTTTTGCCTTGTCATTGACTTTGCTGTAAGGATTTTCTCAACAACTCCATGCAAGTGTTTCTGACAGTGGCTCCTCCCTGTGGGTTAAGGGAGGGGGTCCCAGGGGAGCAGACTCCTGGCAGAAGATGTGGGGAGGGCTTGAGCGTGTGTTTGAGAGGAGATGGGATGTCAGGCTCAGGAAACTTCTCTGGAGCTCTCTCCCAAGGCATTGAGAGTATTTACATATAGTCTGGAAAAAAATTAAGACCAAACTTCGCAAAGTGACGGCTTTTCTTTTCACAGCCTTTGTGCGCACATTCTTTTAGATCCTGGCCTGGTTCTTTCTCTCTAGTGGCCACAAACCTTATGGCGTAACTTTCTAAATGGGGAGAAGAATGTCCAATTTAGAGCCTGCACTTAGAAACCTGGGAATAGTTGGTTTGTGAATTTTGGTGGCAGTGAGTAACCCATTGTGTAAGTGAAGACGTTGTTACTGCAGAAGAAGCTGAGTTTAAACATCCTCTTTGATAGTGTTTATATGAATTTGAGTGTACTTTTCTCCACTCCCTGTGTGGGTTTGTATTCTTTAGCCCCAGCTGTTTGTGATAATTCACTGTCAAATACATAATTAACAATTTTGTAAGTCAAGTTTAGTGATGTTTTTACATTCATGCACTGAATGTCTTTTCTGTCTTAAGCCAGGTCCATCTTTTTAATTTAATGTCCTTCCAGCCCCAGCCCCGAAGAAAATCTGTTTCCAGAAAATTTGTCATTCTAATATCTTTCTAAAGAGGTAACTGTATCAAAGTGGACTTGGGAAACTGTATCAAAGTGGATTTGAGAATACAGATGTGGATTGTGGTGTGGAATTGCTTTGGAATTCAAAGCTGGTAGTGTAGACTGAGTTGATGATGGATCCAGTTGTAAATAATTTTTTTGCAACAGGTGATGTCAGTGACAGTTATAACTGGGATTACAGTAGACTAGAATAAGTTGTTGGAATATGGGTAAGAAAGCAAGTCAGAACCAAGTGTTTAGTCAATAAAATAAAACCAAAGAGTTAAAAAATTAAGGAATATCTATTTACGTGTTTTATTTGGAAGCACACATTATAGTGGCTTCACCCACAGTGTGCTGTTTTAAGCATTCATTCTAACTTTCTGATCTTAGGAAATTTATTAATATAAACAATCTCTTAGGGTCAAAGGAGAAAACCAAATTATCTTAAGGGAATTCAAAATTCATTTCTGATAAAATATCCCGGTAAACTAGCACTGGAGACTTAACACGATACAGACTCATTACCTCAAATCAAAAGCAGACATCTTCTTTCGTGGCCCTATATTAGAGAAAGTTAGGGTGGAGATAAGGGTGGCCATGTCCATTATGATTTAAATTCAGTACTTTCTTAATTTTGGAAGATCTTGCCTAGAGTTTATTGGTGCCTTTTGTAATGAATCTGACCATTAAGCATTCTATTTTCTCCTGCCCTAAGTTTACAATTTTTAAAAATTAGTTGCTAACCTTTAATGAACTGGAGGTTTCACCTGCCTCCCCCCAAAATCCTTATCTCTGACTTCTTTTGAAGATCTGGGAAAATGAACTCTTTCTCCTGAGGGTAACCTCAGAACAGAGTGGCAGCTGCTGCCTGTAGACACAGAGTGGCATTCCCCAGGTGACCAGTCCTCACCTGGCTCAATTCACTCTGTATGTTACCTGCCGGCCCCAGTGGGCATTTGAGCTTGCAATCCCTGCCTCAGCTAATGCAGTAAGATAAGAAATTGAAAACAGAGGTATAAGGAATGAAAAGGAGGAGATAAACATATCATTATTTTTGAGTGAACTCATTGCTAATCTGGAAAATCCAATCAAATCAACTCAAAAACTATTAAATCAATTAGAGTTATATAAAGTAGTTAAAATATAGAAAAATTCATATAGCAAACAAAAATGGAGGGGAGGGGTGGATATGTCTCATTTCCAATTAACACTAACAACAAATACCTACAAATTCAGAAGAAAGAATGGGGGATTTATATGAGGAAAACTATAAAACATTACTGAAAAGGTGAAAGAAGATGAAAAAAGGATGAAAACAACCATATTCCCAAATAGTCCAAATTTATCCAGTTGAAATCCCATGAAAAGGTAGTCTTCCCATCTCTTAAGGGTCCATGAAATTCCTTGACACTTTTTTAAGAGAAATGTGAGAAATTGCTGCTTTGCTTTGCTCTGGGTGCCTAGGAAATTGGGACCTGTTTGGGGCAGTTTCCAGGAAATGGGAACAAGGGAATGCAGGCTCTGATGACCTTTGCACTACATTTGTGTTTTGAGTTCGTAAATCAGTAATTGATAAATGACAGGCTGGACCTCAGCTGTCTTTAAGGAACTCTTTGCCAGCAGTTACTATTATTTAAGTTTTTAATGAGCCACCTTCAGGCCAGGGTGGACTAGATCCCCGAGAATTGTGCCTGAGTGTCTGCAAGCAGGATTTGGCCTTTCGCATGGTATGATGGCCTTGTTTTCTCCCTTCTCTCTATTTAATGGCTTTTGAGGAGTTGAGGCTATTGGTTGCTGGGTGGTTTCTATTTTCAAAGTCTTTCAGTTTTTGGAGAAATTTGAGTCTGTCTGTCCCCCCAAAATAGAATTCAAGGTTCTGGCCTTAAAAACATGTACCAGGAGGCCTAATTTCTGTCCATAATTAGGGCCACAACCATCACCCACAAGGGAAAGAGATGAATGGGCCCAAAGTGGAATGTTTCTGGTTCTACAATTACAGGGATTGATGAAAAAAGATGCATTTGATTTGAAGGATGAAAAAAATTGGTCGTTATTGACATTTAAAAGGATGCCCACACTTATTTTCCTGATTACATTGTTTGTGCAGAGGCTCCTACCCCTGCATGTTATGTTGTCAAGTTCACGTTTTTCCTTGCTATTTTTTTTTTTAAAACGATTGGTCTGCATTCCTGTATTTTCTAAGAAACCCATGGGTTGTGGTTGTGGGCTCGTACTGCACCCTGTTTACTCATTTTTGAGAAGCCATGTCCAAAGTCTCAATGGTTAGAGCTGGAGTGGGAAGTCCTTGTGCTTGAGATTTGAACAATTGTGCTACAGAAACCATCTTATTTAAGAAATTCAAGGTCCATAGGACTTAAGATTTTGTATCTGAACCAAATAAAATTTTAGTATATTTCTATTGATTAATCCTATGCAAATGTTTAAGTAATTCAGTGAGGATTTCTTTTGTATCCATCTACCTATCCACCTATGTACCTATGTGTAGGTACAGGAAAAAGAGTTGAAGGAAGTACATCAGTTATTCCTGGAAAGAAATATTGCATGGAACTTTCCTGCATAAGCTTTAGATTCAGACCTGAATTCAAATCCTGATGCTGTCATTTAGGAGTGGTGTGGCAATTTGACCTTGAACAAATTACCTAGCCACTTTATTTTCTTTTTTAAATTTTCCTTTTCCTTTTTAAAATCATGTAATCTTGTTCCTTTTAATACCTAGCCACTTTAGGTCTCACTTTCCAATGCCAAACAATAGTGAGGATTAAATTAGAGAATGAGGTAATGCATTTAGCACAATGCTGGTACATGCTAAGCTCTCAGTAAAATATTAGCTATTGATATCATTATCACTACTTGGGCAACAGGATTATAGGTGACTTTAATTGCCTTTTTTCATTTTTTTTCATGAGATGTATTATTTATAAAATAAGAAATAATAAAAAATTAAGCTTTTTTGATGAATTATACATAGAATTTTCTAAATTGATATAGAGTGACATTCTTAATTCATTAGGTGATAAAAATCCAGTAAAGGCCATCAGCCCTGCTGTATTTCTGGGTGAGAACCCAGCGTCATGAACAGCCTTCATTCCACCTGCAGTTTAGCTACTCTTAAGAATTCACCCTCTGTGGAGTCCACCTGGGGCCGGGAGATCTCTTCTTTTTCTTCTAAGACCAGAATTGGCAAAGACTTTTTTTTTTTTAACTTGTTTATTGGGTATCCATCACACATCTAGGCAATCTGAAAGAAACAAAAACAGAAAACAACCAACCAACCGAAAACAGTTAACTGAAGGGAAAGTATCTATCTAACCTATTGAACACTTACAGTATGCCACCTTTTAGTTTTATATGCATTGACTCATTTACTTTTCACATGTAGGAATTGTTATGCCTACTCTATTGGAGGAGACAATTGAGCAATTTGAGGTTCTACAGAAACTGGTAGAGTGGAGATTTGAACTTGGGTCTCTCTGACTTTGAAGCTTGTAAGGTTAACTGGTAGACTCTACAGTTTCTCTTTTGGTGTTGGGTCATGACTTACATTGATTCCGTTCACCTTTGTGTGTGACTGTGAACTGTTTGTAGCCAGTTCTGTTCTGATTGGTCCAGGTCTGTGCCTTGTCCATTAAACACTGTGAATATTACCTGTGGTCAAGGAAAGTTGTGCTGTTGCAGGAAGGCAGATGTGCTTTATTTGGGAGCTATTGACAGTACATACATAGAAAAATGGAGGCAGAGACAGAGAGGGGGAGGGAGGAGGCAGAGGAAGAGGATAAAGAAGCAGCAGCAGATGAGTAGAGAGAAGGGGTATGGAGCGGAGGGAGACATGGGGAGCATCATTTGCTCCAGGAGACTAATCTCTTACTGGCTGTCCTCTTGGAAAACACGTGTAGCATGTAGTGTGTAGCTGTGTAGTTTTCTCGGAAAGCTGCACCAAGATCCTGACCTATGGAGATGCTTAGCCTTCCTTGGAAAATGTTGAGAAGGAAAAATTTGAACCACTTGGTTCCTAAGCTTTCAGAGAGCACAGGTCTTTTTAGGATTATTTTACATTGATCACGGGAGTGTCTGTCACACGTTGATTTCTGCCTCCCCTCTGGGTCTCAGCTGTCTTCCTAATAGGCAGCTGCCCAGAGTAGAATGTGGCATTGTTAACTATGAGGGGCGACTGGCCTGTCAGCCCGGCTGGCAGGAACCTGGACGCTGGAGGCGCCTGACAGCAACCCCATTTGCATGGTGTGCAGAGAGCACCTGAATCCTCTCTCATTAAGTGTTACCCCTAAACACTAGCAGCACTGACAAACAGCCAGAGACCCTCAAATAACTCCCTTTAGGTCTCATCCTTCATGAGGACAGCATCATGGGTGGTCGTTTCCAAATCTTTTTTTTTTTCCTCTTTATTTTAACCTTTGAAACTATTTTTTCCAAGTAAGATTTCTTCCACAGAGCCCCAATACAGGATACAGACCAAAGAGAAGATGCTCTGGCTAAAGAATGCGGTGGAAAGCTTGAATCCCAACTGCTTCAGAGAGTGTCTCCATGGAATCCTCAGGTTCCTAGGAACACGGTTTGAGAATCTACAGTTGATGGCAGAAGGCAGGTTTTCAGTGGTGTGGGATTTATCATCTTGGTTTTTCCTGTTTTAACTGAGTGACTGCTGGAGTTTGCTTCCCAGGTTTCCTTCTCAAGCGGCTTTCAGAGCAATAGGCAAAAGGTTGAGAATAGCATCAAAAATTAAACCAAGCCCTACTGCAAGCCAATTTGTAAAAACTGTGTTCCAAACGGCTTTGGGGAAGAGGATGTGACACTGTGTAATGACTTCTTGGAAAATTTGTTACTTTTTCCCCTTTCTCTGTCTCCTTTCTTTCTTCTCTCGCTCTGCTTCCCCCACCCATTCCTGATTTGATGAAACCATTTGTGATGTCCAGCATATATTTTGCTGCACACTGTGTGTTGTTGTACTTTAGCAATTTATAACTATGATCAATGTTGTGACCTTAGGGAAATTGCTTATATAATTATAGAAAGTTTACAGTCGTAAGACAAGGAATGGGGAAAATATATCACTGTAAAATATAAATATGTTTAAATTACATTTAGGATTTGGAATAGTTCCTTGCTTGTGTTTTACAGAGTAATCTGTGATTTAAATCAGGTTTAGTTGTGTTTTTTCCCCCCTAAATTGGGTATTATAAATCAAGAGTAGATGCTGGATATAGCACACAAGAGGATTTCTTATACATTTTAATGTTGCATAAGTAAGAAATACCAGTAGTTCAGCAGTAAAATTGCAAATGTAAGCAAAAGTGAAGATTTTTCCAAATTTAACTAGGTTGCATTTGTTTAGTAAACTCCAGCAATAATTTACTGTTTTATTACGTTTGCCTTTGAGATCTAGGCTGACTTTTTTGTTCCCTTTCTTAAGAAAGAAAAGGGAGGTACATTACTGTAATTGCTCAGAGCTAGAGAAAACCATGAGAGTACCATTTTGCATTCCCCACCTGTGATACGTAAACTTAAAAATATAGGGAAGATAGGATTCTTCTTCAGATTAAATGTATTTGTGGGTATATCAGTCACCCAAACAAGGCATTTTTTTGGTTGGGTCAGACTTTCCATTTGTGCTGTTTGTGGCAAGGCTAAGTGTTTTTGTGCAAAAAGTAGTAGAATGTGTTAGACCTGGTTTTACAAGTGTAAGCAGAGGCAGGTCTGCTGGTAAGGGTGGAGATGAGGGAAGGGGGGCCGAAACAGTTTGGCTGTGAATGGGCACATGTCTTTCTTCAGATTCTTTTGGGGTCTCTGGAAGACAGGTAGGCTTCATTTGAGATCAGTCTCTATTATGGCAAATGGGTGAATTTCATTAGACTTAGACATGTTGAGTGCTCCAGAACCAGTGTTGGCACCGTGAAGAAGTTGGGCAGAGGGAAGTTCTCTCATTCAGCTATGCGGCTTGGCGTGCAGTGCTCCTGAAGCGGCTGATTGTCTCCCACCAGCCCCCTCCCGCCCTGTGCTTCAGATGGTTAACAGGGACCCCGGCTTGGTTTAACTTAGGTTTGAGAGAAGTGAACTCTGGGATTGGGTTGGATGATGTTGATTAATAGGAGTGAGAGGGTGAGAGACTCCAGGGCCAAGCAGTAGGTCCATCTTGGTGGCATCTGACGTTGATTGGCTTTGTCCTGCGCGGCTGCGCTCGGAGAGCGGACATTAAGATTAAGTGATGCTGTCGTGTTGAGGAGCACGGCACTGCATCATTCTGGGAAGAGACAGCTGGGGTGGTTAATCCTTCATCACCAAGGGAGCACTGCCAGCAGAAAGATATACAGCCAAAGATAACCCTCCATAACTTGTGCTAAAGATCAGAAAACTTTGAATTCACATCCATCTGCTTAGTCTGGGGTGAAGATGAAAGATAGGCAGAATAGGAAATAAAAAACTCCTGAGGGATTAATCTTAGGTATGGTATGTAGCCCACAGAGTGAGCAGGCGGGAGAGAAACTTTTACATGGCGTTTAAAGAGAATTAAATGCACCTGGTTTCATAGCAGCATTTTAAAGTAAAATTAAATGGTACACAGTCTGATTTTTTTGTTGCATTGCCATCATTTTCACCCCAAGATGCTGTTTCCCCCCATTAGGCAGGTAGATGTTTTTCTTTCTAAGGAGGTACCCTTAAATCTGCATTTATGGACAATGAACAGTGGATGCAGATAGGAACACTGGAAATACTAATCAGCAGACAGAAGAGCATTTTGCTTTCTCCCTTCCCTTTGTGATTTTAGCAGGATGTTCACAAAGTCTGACTGTGTGTCTGCATTCTGTGTATCTGTGTCTGAGTTTAGATCTGAAATTCTCCTGCTGTGAATATTTCTCAACAGCTGCAATGATTTTATATATCACGTGTAATCGAATTATGCATTGTTGCCATACCAAAGTGATGTGCAGGGGGGAAAATAAATCAGGGAGGGAAATAAATTAGAGGCCCCTCTCCCATCTGCAGCCTCTGCATTCCCATAGCGGTCAGGCTGGGGAGTGTCTGTTGCAAGGTGAAAATGCTGGGGAGAGCAGAGCTATAGGCTCTGTCCTCAGCTGACTTTCTATGTTGAGTTCAAAGGGAAGCTTTTTTTTTTAAAACAAAACAAAACAAAACAAAACAAAACAAAACAAAAACCCTTCAAGTGATATTTTATTTTTTTTCCCCCCATGCCAGTTTGGTATTTGAGAGTCTGAGTGGGGGATTCTCAGTTTGGGGCCTGGGCCACTTGCATTGATGTGCTGAGGTGCAAGATTCTTCTGCCAGCTTCCGCATTACTTGGGCTTTACTACACTCCACCTGTGATTTCAGGGCCCTGGTGAAGAGGATGACAACAGTAGAATACACCACTGTTAAGACACACAAGGAAGTAGAGGTGGAAAAACACTTTATGGAGAGTCAGAGACCTGGGTTTAATTTCTTGCCAAGCTCTGTGAACTTGAGCTCTGTGTCATTTTATCTCTCTGAGTGTGTTACAAATGAGAAAACTAAGATTGAAAGAGATGAAGTGACTTGCTTAAGGGAGGAGAAAGGGCCAGTGCACCCTTGGGAGGTTAAAAAGAGAATAACAGATGAAATTCTGTATTTTTGGTTAGACGATGGGAGGAGGAGCCATCGGTCCTCCTCTGCTCTACTATGAAAGGCTTCCTACAGAAGGTGTATCTGTGTGCTGAGCTGTCCAGGATGGTCTTGATTTAGAAAATTCAAATAATACATTAATATGTGTATATGTTAATATATAATATATATATATACAGATATTATTGAAGTTTATAGTTTTGGTTTTTATTTTTAATAAAGATAGTTCATTAAATAATGGTTAAATGTGATTTAATAATTATTATTTTTAAAGACAGAGTCTCGCTGTCACTCAGGCTGGAGTGCAGTGGTGCAATCACAACTCAATGCAGCCTCGACCTCCTGAGGCTATATTTAAAAAAAATTTTTTTTTGTGGAGACGGGGTTTTGTCATGTTGCCTAGGCTGGTCTGGAATTCCTGGGCTCAAGCTGTCTTCCTGCCCTGGCCTTCCAAAATGCTCAGATTACAGGTGTGAGCCAAAAAGCCCTTGCCGTGATTTAGATAGATTTGGTAGATTTCATTTAAATAAATCTACCAAAAAGATAAATATCCAACTTAGGAAGCTGAGGTGGGAGAATTACTTAACCTAGGAATTTGAGTCCAGCTCAGGCAACATAGCAAGACCCCTACCTCTTAAAAAAGGAAGAAAGATAAATATTCTTTGTCAGACCATGAAGTTTAATTTTGGATCTGGAAATAAGTTATGATAAATGTGCAGAGAAAGTGTATTGTACTCATAACTCCTCACATAGCAAACATGGGGTGGATGATATTCTCAACCACTAAGAAGCAGCTCATCCAAGGGTCTCTTTCCTTCAAAGACCATTACGTTGGGTTCTGTTGGCTGAGAAGGGGGTAAAGAAACAGATTCTTCGCAGATTCATGAACAGGGTGGATCTGAAAGTTTATCTTGGTGTGAGGCTCACGTGGAAAGATATGAAAAGAAGAAAAGGCTCAGCTGTAAGATATAGTGGTCTTCATCTGTTTGAGCCTCAGTCTCAAGTCCTAAGTCTGCTAAGCATGAACGTTTCCCTGTTGGTTCCATGGTGAGTATCGAGACTTGAATCCCTGACTTAAATGTCCAGAGGACCAAACTGGGGGATTGTTGATACTCTCCAAGCTAGAAGTAAAGTGGAATTTGTGGGAGATGTGATATAAGGGCCTCCGTTTGTGGTAGTGATTGCTTTTCAGGGAATTTTATACTTGGGAACAAATCATCGGGCCAGTGAATGTCAGTGACTGTTGGGTAGTGAATATATTTTCTGCTTGGATCCCCCAAATACCCAACTTTTGCTGTTTCTGGTCACTGTAGGGTTAGCTCTTGGCTGGTCTTTTGGGAGGTTTTCCCAGTCTGAAGGGCAGTGGAAACCTCTGCTGATTCCCTATGCAGTGGATGAATTTTTGGCTAAAGTTGTCTTAGTTCCTGCCTTATTTACTGGTATAGCAAGTTGGTGTATGTGGCATAGGTACACCTTGCTTTATGTGAAAGTCACACCAGAAGGGCAGTAAAGGGGAAACAGTGCTAACTCTAGAGTTAGCAGACCCAGGCTCTGGTTCTCACATGGCCTTTGCTCCCTCAGGCTTCCTAGTGTTCCCATGATCTTTTGCTGAATTACTTCAAAATCTAGGGATTTGAAACAAGCATGTCATAAGCACATGTATTGTGTGGGTCAGGAATTTGGAGAGGCCACAGTGGAGTGGCTTGTCTCTGGTCCACAAGCTTGGACCTGGGCTGGAAGGACTCAAAGACTGAAGATGAGTTGATGCTAAGGGCTGGGATTATCTGAAATGTCTCTCCATGGGCTTGGCTTCATGGCCACCTCAGCACGGTAGGACTTTTTAAAACATTAAAAAAATTTTTTTTGACTATTTCTCTTAACACTTTTTTTTAAACTTTGTTAAAACTGATTTCACTCATTCATACACACATTCTGATTTCAAGAGAGTAGGTTAATTGGTTCAAGTCATTATTGTCCATGCTAACTCTGGAAGAAACTGTGTAATAAATAACTAAGGGATTGAAAATTGACTCTAAATTCATTTGTTAGCAGCATGACATTGGAAAATATAATGCAACTTCTTTAAATCTCAGTTCCTCCTTTGCAAAGTTGCGATACTCCCTATTAGAAGATCAATAAGTCCTCTTCCAGGCTCCAAGCGCAAGTGTTCCGGGGAATGAGATGGAAGCTGCATCCCTTTATGGTCCAGCCTCAGCAGTCACCTGGTGTAACTTCCCTGCACTCTGTTGGTGACAGTAATGCGAGCCTGCCTAGTTTCAAGGGAAGGACTTAGTCTACCTCCAGATAAGGAAATGGCAATGTCACATTCTAGAAGGGCATATTGCTGCGAGATGTGTGATACCCATCTTTGGAACATATGCCACATCAGATTTCTGTTCTGTGAAATGAAGAAAAATGAGTTGGGGCTGGAGTTAATTGGTAAGACCTCTTCCAACATTAGAATGATGCAGTTCTTTAAAATGAAAATCCAATTTTATTTAAAAAATAATTTACAAAATGATGATATGCTTTTTTAGAGAGTCTACTTTAGGATATCTTTAAATAGAGAGGTACCCTGGTACAGTAAGAAAAAACTCTTATGCAATGTGAAAGACACTGATATGAGTGATGTGAGTCCTGTATTTTTCCCCCTAAGTTATTTCAGCAGAGTTTTATGTTGATTTCTTTTTAGTGCAGCTTTATTTCTTGTGATTTAAGAATAATTAGGTGGCATGTGAATATCTCATCATGATTTCCGTGTTAAGTTGGACATGAGTTAAATGTTCGAGACATGGGATTCAGGATTAGAATGTAAGTTGGAGATCTGGGAGGTGATTAGACTTTGAAATAGGACCCAGGAACACTTGTGGCTTACCCTCTTATCCCAAGACAGGGATTAAGATAGAATGGATGGTGACCCTTATGGAAAAAGCTTTTTCCTTGCTGGGAAGAGGGGTAAATCATCACCTTTGGCAGTGGCACCGTTCTGATACCAGATACAAGGTTTGAAGGAGGATGACTGTGGGGCAGCTGCCCTCAGGAAGGCATCACAATTAAGGAGGGAAGGGGTTAATACACTGACTAATGTTTTAGTTTACAGGCACTGGCCCTTCTCTTTGTTCTGTTTTATCATACACATTTATCACGTTCAACCTGGCAACCCAACCAAATAGCTATTTAAGTTGTAAAAATGAATCATAGCACAATTTCATGAACGGTGTGATATAACTGAATCTAATCACATTATACAATGGGGTCTTTGCCAGCATGGTGTACCTGGTTCTGGGCTTCCTCAAAATAAGTAAATAAATAAACAGGCTTCATTAAATACAATCACAGCAGGGTGGCTGAGCCGGCTGGGTTGTGGGTCCAGGGAAAGATGCAGGCAGATGTGTCACACTGGACCGTTATGCTTTTGTGTGCTAGCTCATCCCTGAAAAGCCTGCAGATCACACTGGCCCTCTTCTATCCACTGCATGCCGCCAGCTGATTCTCTAGTTTATTAAATACGTGGCTAGAGGTCCTGGAAAGGATGTAAACCTCATGAATGAGAACTGCAAAGAAGGGCTCTACCCTACTTCACTTCCGCAGAATTCCAGAGCTTGCTTACTCTGTCCTAATTGAAAAAATGAATAAACACAAAGACTCTACCTCAAGGCCCACTCTTAGGAGTGGTGTCTATTCATGTGTTCAGCTTCTTTCTGGGTGCTTTCTCTGTGTTACTTATTTTACTCTTTTTTTTTTTTTTTTTTGAGACAGGGTCACTGTCTCCCAGGCTAGAGTGCAATGGCACGATCTCAGCTCACTGCAACCTCCGCCTCTTGGGCTCAAGCGATTCTCCTTCCTCAGTCTCCTAAGTAGCTGGGACTACAGATATGCACCACCACACCCGGCTAATTTTTGTATCTTTAGTGGAGAAGGAGTTTTGCCATGTTGGCCAGGCTGGTCTTGAACTCCTGAGCTCAGGTGATGTACCCGCCTCAGTCTCCCAAAGTGCTGGGATTACAAGCGTGAGCCACCATGCATGGCAACTTATTTTACTCTTAAAGATAAATTGTGAACTGTAAGTGATACTGTCCCCATTGTTATAGATGAGGAAATGGAAGCTCAGAGAGGTCCAGTAACTGACTCAAGGTCACTCAGCTAGTAAATGTCAGGACAGAGATTTGAACTACCTTGTGGGTGGTAGAAGAGGCCAGAGAGGAGGGTGGGTTGGTGGGGGGTGGGGGCAGGAATAATCAACTGTTAATGTTGGAGCTAGAACGTGGCCTGGTGGTGGAGGTGCCAAGTGCTTTACTGCAGTTAGACTTGATGCTGTGGGTCGGGGGAACCCATGGGTTGGGAGGGTGATAGTAGCAATGCTGTGTAACAGAGTCCTGGCGGGGGAAACTTGACTTAAGGGGTGGACGCAGGCGGGAAAGACCTGCATGGAACTTGGTATCTTCTGGCAGGAGGGTAAGAAAGGCTTGGACTGAAGCACTAGCTGGTGGAGTAGAGAGATGAAGTCAGCCTGGTGGAATATTCCTGGGGTAGAATCAGCCACTTACAAGAGAGTCTCCACTTGCCTTTCTTGCCAATACTGGTAGCCACTTGCATTTATTCTTTCCCTTCTTCTCATCCTTCTCTGTGTCCTGCCTTTTCTATTCATCTCTTTCCCCTTTTCTTTGTCTCTCTATCTTTGTCTCCATTTCACTCTTTTCCTTGTTCCCTGTCTTTTTTTTCCTGCTCCTTTCCTGCCGTGATATTTTCCTTCCTCTATCTGTACTCCTAAACATTTTGTGTTGTGTCCCCACCTCCATCCTCACCCCCATTCTTTCTTGGGTCTTCTCTCCCTCCCCCCACATTCTTTTCCTATGGAATAAATAAATAAATAAATTTTAAAATCTGTTTTTCTGTTGGTTGTGTCAGCATGTTTTAGACTGCTGGGCTTTGCATGTTTTGCAGCTGGTTTTGATGCAGTTGTCAGACGGTGATGGATGACTATCATCACTTAAAGTATAAAAGAAAATGCCTTGGCACAGAGAGACATGATCAACTGCCGTCTGCCAGCCTGGATAGGCGCGGCCACCATTTTCTTCTCCCTTCATCCACCTCCCTCTCTGCTCACACTGCCCTTGCCAGAATCTACAAAAGTCATCGTGAGCCGTGCAGCACCGGGCTCTTGCCTTCTATAATATCACTTTGGTAGTTGTCAGATCATATGAAACGTCAAAATTCATGTGGCCTCCGCGAAGAGATATATTTAGTACAGCTGCTGCATACCTACACGCTACCTCTGACACTGACATATTAGTTATGCTGTCTTTTGCAATCTGATATCTTTAAATTTGCCACCTTGTTAAGTTTTGATTAATGTGATTCCATTTCACTAAAGTAATTGGCTTGGCCTGTTGTAAAAAATAATCAGCCCCCTCTACGGAACAAATGCTAGAACATGCTAATGAGGGAGTGAGTTCGTTACATTGATGGCATGGACTGACAGTTATTAATGATTGTTATGATAAACAGACGAGTGCGAATTGGGATGAGTTGGGCAAAAGTGACAGTTTAAAAATAACGTATATTGGAAGGTACTAACGAAGTAATATACTGTTAGGAAAACAATCATGCAAGTTGTCAAGGAAAGAAGTGTAATTATACAGCCGTATGGGCTGCTTAGGAGGACAGGGACCTGCCTGATAATGGACACATTTTTTGTTGGCAAGAGGGAAATATGTTATGGCAGAAAGAGGTGCAGATTGATAAATTAATTGGTCCTTCTCACAGCTCAGAGAGCAAACTTGGCCGGCAGTCCCATGCAGATTAGGGAGATGGAGCTTGCCCAACGCTGCTTTTCCCCCGGACCTCCCCGGCTCTTGCTGCCAGACTTTCCTGAGGCCTTGCTTGCCTCCTCTCCTACCCTCCTTCACCAGCTGCAACAAGTCGTAGGAAGTGCATCCCGAGGCAGTGTGTACAAAGTGCAACTTTGAGCTGGAACTCTTGCAACCATGTCCAATTTTTTTTTAAAACCCTAAAGACTTAAATGCTCTATTGTTACTAAAATCTTTGGCTGTGATGGAGGTAATTATGGGTGGTTTCCAGCCCCATGAAGGAGACTCAAACAGGCTGGGGACCGTGCAGAGGGAGGTGCCAACTCCATGCTTCTAATACCAGCACATTGCTGTTGGCAGTTTGTATAATTAGCCAAGATAGAGTGGCGGTAGTGGCAGTGGTGGTGTGTGTGCGTAGGGGAGAAAGGGAGGCATGCTCTTGAACAAAGAGGTGAATGAGCAGAATGGGTCATGTACATCCCACTGATGTGTGCTGATGTGACAAAGAGAGAAGGCAGGTAGAAGAGGTAAGAGCTTTTTTTGTGACCCCTGTATAGGTATGGCTTCTGGGTTTGTGTCTTGGTCAAGACTCTTAATTGCATTAAAATAGTAACCAACTTGAGATAACTTAAGCATAAATAAAGGACTTATAAAGGCACTGACTTATCTCATGGAACCAAAAATCAAAGATATAGCTGGCCCTCTTGGTGACTGGGAATTGGACTTGGAGAGAGGGACCAAGGTAGCTGGTCTCTAGGTCTCTCTTAGTCTCTCTCTGGTCCCACTCCTGCCCACTTCTGCTCTCACCCACCACCCCTACCCACACCAAACCACGAGAGTCAGGAGAGTGAAGTTCTGGAGCTCGCAGTTGTGGTTTGCCTGAAGATGGGGTATTGAAAGGAATGGTTTCCACCCTTGCCTCCAAATGATACCAAATGCTACCAAATGCTACTTCTCAGAAAGGGAGCACAACTTCCCTTTGGGTGGCTCAGCTAGTATGGCTTAGGGATATAACAGGGAACCTGCTGATGTTCATACTGTGATACTTTGTTTTTCTCATAACTGTTATATCAGGATGTACATTAAGTTAAGTAATCTTCACAACCACCCTGTTAGGCAGGAGCTGTTCTCTTTATTTAACAGATGAGGATAACAAGGCTGAATGTTTGAGAACTTGCCCTAGATCATGGTGAGTGGCCAAGCTGGAGTTTTAACCAAGGTTCTGTGTCTCTGAAACCTGATGCTTCTCACTCTGCCACACTGCCTCTTGCTAGCATGGTGTGCCTTTCCCTACAACTTGGGCTGCTCAGTGGAGCAGAATTATCTGCTTGAGAATCAAAGAAAACCCGGGAAAAGTGTTTTTTTCCTGTGTCCTATTTCGACTTTCTAAGTAGAGACTGTGCAGGGGGCTCTTACAGGAAATTTATTACTTGCATTCAGATTTTGTGCTGCTCCACATATGCAAATATGGACCACGTGGGCCTGGGTCCTGGTCTGCTTGGGGATGTGAGCAGAAATACAGTCTCATTATCTGGCCATCAAGCCCTACAAAGACTCTGGAGCCTCTCTGTGCAAAACATCTAGAGCAATCGTGAAATCAAAGGAAGCTGCCAATTACCTCACAGGAAACCTGACAATTAAGAAAAAAGGAAGTTTTACTTTTCCAAGTTGGAAACAGAGAGTATTTGCTCTGGGGAAGGAGCAGGTAACTAAGGTTTATTGAATGCCTAACATGTGTTAGGGATGATACCAGGACTCCCTGGTGCTCTGTCTCATTTGGGTGGTGGGCATATTCCCGTATCAAAAATGAAGAAACAGATGTTCTGAGTAGTTGAAAACTCAAACTTCCGGTGCACTGGGCTATGGAATGATTGTTTCTCCTGTTACATGGGCTGTGGTCCCATGTAACCCATTGTTTTAAACCACTTTAACCATTTTAAAGTATACAGTTCAGTGGCATTAAGTACCTTCATATTGTGCAATCATCAGCACCATCCATCTGCAGAACTTTGTTCATTTTGTAAAGCTGAAACCCATTAAACAGTAACTCCCCATTCCTCCCTCCCCTTAGCCCCTAGCAACCACAATTCTACTTTCTGGCTCTCTGAATTTGACTGAGCACCACTGAGTACCTCATATGGGTGAATTATACAGTATTTATCCTTTTGTGTCTGGCTTCTTTCACTTAGCCTATGTTCAAGGTTCATATTGTGGCATGTGTCAGAATTTTCTTCATTTTTAAGGCTGAATAATATTGCACTGTATGTATAGATCACATTTAGCTTATCTATCCATCAGTGAACAGTTGGGTTACTTCCACCTTTTGGCTATTGTGCTTTCCTAAACATGAGTGTACAGATACCTCTTCAGCACTTTGTTTTTTGAACACAACACTTGTGTATCTGTTCATATGTTGATAGGCATTTGGATTATTTCCAGTTTTTGGCTATTACAAATAATGCCACTATATGTACATACCATATTTTATCTGTTCACCCATCAGTGGAGACTTGGACCACTTCTGTCTTTGTCTACTGTGAATAATGCTGCTGTAAATATTAGTGCACAGATATCTCTTCCTGTTTCTTTGTTCAGTTCTTTTGGGTGTATACCCAGAAGAGGAATTGCTGGGTCATATTATATTTCTCATTCTTTGAGGAACTGCCATATTGTTTTTTATAGCAGCTGCACAACTTTCCGATTTCTCTACATCCTTGCCAACTCTTCTTTTTGTTTGGGTGTGTGTGATGATGGCCATCTCAGTGAGTATGAGTAGCATCTCATATGGCTTTTATTTGTATTTCCCTAATGATTAGTCATATTGAATGCCTTTACATGTACTTATTGGCCATATGCATATGTTTTTGGAGAACTGTCTATTCAAGTCCTTTGCCCATTTTTGAATTGCGTCTTCTTTTGTTGATGTTATTGTTGAGCATTAGGACTTCTGTCTATTTTGAGTATTAATCCCTTATCAGATATGTGATTTGCAAATATATTTTCTCATTCCATAGGTTGCCTTTGTACTCTGTTGATAGTGTCCTTTGATGTGCAAGATTTTAGTTGATGAAGTCTAGTTTGTCTATTTTTTTTCTTTTGTTGCCTGTGCTTTTGGTGTCATATCCAAGAAATCATTGCCAAATCCAGTGTCATGAAGCTTTCCCCCTATGTTTTCTTCTAAAAGTTTTATCGTTTTCATTCTTAAATGCTCAGTTATTTGATCCATTTTGAGCTAATTTTTGTAGATAGTGTTAGGTAAGGGTCCAACTCACTTTTTTGGCATGTGGATGTCCAGTTTTCCAGCACAATTTGTTGTGAAGACTGTCTTAGTACCCTTGTCAAAATCATTTGACCATCTATGCAAGAGTTATTTCTATGTTCTCTATTCTATTAATAACAAAATTATTTTTTGTCTCCCCCATTAAATTATTGACTTTTTTTTTTCATGATAAGGTTGAGAGATAGCAGAATTTAAACATTTAGACCGCTAGATAGGAGTTGCAATCCAGGGTCTACTCTTGGCTCTGACCCTGGAACAGGTCACAACCACCACTCTTTGCCTCTCTGCCCAACTTTTGAAAAGGAAAGGTGATAGTATTGGCGATTTTAAAGTCAACAGAGAAAACAGACTTGGAATGGTCTTTCAAGTCTTTAAAAGGAAAGGGAGGGAGGGCCCTTTTCTAACTGGAAGGCTCAGATTTCTGGTGAGTGTGAGGGCCACCATCTTCCTGACCCTCAGATGACCCTTCTTCCTGCAGTCCCATGACTAAACTGGAGGTCAGCACCGGGGTGAGGATGCGGTCAAAGGATGAGCCCCCATGGTGGGCAAACAGGGCCAGAGAGAACTCTCATCAGCATTATAGATGGTCGCCCCAGCATCAAAGGGCAGCCTACTCTCTCCTCAGGTCAGGGAAGCCTCTTTGTGTCATTCACATTGTTGTGAAAAGAGAAAAAAAACACTTGGCCCAAAACGTTCTCTCCACCATTTTCTACCTGATCTTCTCTGTCTTTTTCTCTCCTGACATTCTTCTCTGTTAGCCCTAGAAAGGCCCGTGTCTTCCTTCTTTCTTGCCTTGTGTATATTTTCACAATGAGGTTTCTGTACTCTGTGTGCTGTTATGCCAAAATGTTGCTGTATGGCAAGAGACAGGACATATCCCTAAGCACCGATCATGTATACCTCATCTACCAGTGAGCTGTGAGGTAAATCTATGAGTCCCGAAACCTGGGCTCAAGAAGAAAGCTGCTTCCATGCTCTAGGATCTGGGCAGAAAATGTGATTCTAAAGGGTTATGTTTGAGGGTATCGCTCAGCCCTGAAGACTGTGCACACTGTCATAAGCCCTTGGGTACTCTCCCACTTAGGGATTTCTGTGCATTTCAGTCTTCTTAGGCTGCAGCTGGAAGTCAATAGGAAGTGTTGTGGTCTCTCACAACAAGCTCATTTATTCATCCATTCTCTGGACACTCAAGGAAAAATATTAGCTCCTCTTAGGATCTGTGTATAAGCCAAATCATGTTGGCTTAGACGTACTAGGAGGAGATTTTCAAGCTGTGTTAGAAGAGGGAATATAGTCACCTTTATCTTTCCAAGTTGTCTGTCAGTTGAGAGCCATGCTGCTGTTAACAGCACCTCCCGGTGGCCCAAAAGGAAGGCATAAGGACCCAGCCAATCTTGCTTAGGCTTTTATGGGAAGAGTCTTTTGTAGGCCTTGGTGACTGAGCACATTGAACTATATGATGGTGGGTTTTTTACATTGTATAGGGTTTTGATGAAAGATATGGTATGAGCCCCTAAAGCACTTAAGGGTACCGATAGACTTGACACTTCTCCACTTCCATCACACAGTATTCCTATGAAAATGCAATCAATCCAGTTCCTGACATCTTTTCTACCCCACTCTCAAGAGCACCTACTGTATCAACATGACATTTTAAAATCTTGGCTTGTTTTCCAGGCCATGAATTTAATTTCTCATTGCTTCACCATTTGGCTTTTATGTTCTCAAAGCGAAATGTTGTCCAACAATAGTTACCACCATCTTGTTAGTCAGGTCCTCTTTCCTGGGCATCCTAAAACCAGATAATTTTTAAAAATTCATTGCAGCCATGGGCACTCAGCCTTGTGCTAATAGCCACCAAGTTCTGACAAAGCAAGTCCGACATCCCTCGATAAGTAAAATCCAAACCTCCTGACGTTGTGTAACAGTAAGCAGATTGGCATGTCTTTGGATTAGTGGAGGCACTGAAGCAAAATGCTCAATCCTTAGTGACCTTTGGCAAATGGATGGGGATGTGTAGCCATTGTAGGTTATCTTTATGTTCACTGTGTAGACACTCAGCCTCTGCCAGGCCAAGACAGAAGCTGTCAGGGCAGATAAACTTAGTTGGGAACTAGCTGTTTTCCTGACTATATCACAGTGCTTTGCAGAACTATTTTGTCTGATAAACTGCTTCTTCTTTAAACTTGTCTGTGAATAGTTCTGTGAAGCATTAAGCTTTCCCTCTTGGGTTTTGAGCTGCCTGTACTTTGTTTTAATCTTTGGGTCTAGAACTGACTTTCTCATAAAATGTACAGTCCACTGTCCTCGGCTGCAGTGTCTTCTGGTGAGTTCCTTTGAGGGAGTCAGTGGGAGATGCCGTATCTCGGTCTATCAGACATGTATTCTGGGGGATGTGTGTGTGTGTTTCTTCTATCTGTCCAGGAAGCATTCTGTGAAAATAGGGTCCCCTTTGATCACTTCTTTCTGAGCCCATTAATGCCTGTTTCTAGTTTAAACGTAATTCATATGTTGATATAGAATTTTGCAAGCACTTGGAAAAAAAATTTGGGCAAACGTTCTCACCACTTGGAGTAAAGCTCATACTTTTATTTCCCTCCTCTGCTAGAGAACTGGTGACTAAAGGCCAGAGATGTTGATTCTGAAGACTCTCTCTGCTTGGGCAAGTTGCTTGACTTCTTTGGGCTCAGGTTTGCTCCCCTTTAAAATAAGGTGGTCACATTAGGTGATTTCTGAGACCCACTCTGGCTTTAATGGACTCCAAGCTCTCTAAGACTGAAGCAGAGGATATTTTTGGGGAAGTGAATGAACTGTTGGGTTTTTCTTCTTTCATTCCTATTCCAGGTGAAGATAAAAGACTTAGCCCTCTATTGAGCTGACATGGATTCAGAATTCTTTAGTGTTCAGGCTTTCTTTTAAGCTTCAGACAGGATCGTGAAGAGAAAAACCTGCCCTCAATTCCTTTGCCTTGTTAGTTCTCATATAATGTGCTGCAGAAACTGCTAATTGTCACTTCGAGGTGATGGGTGAGGGTCTGGTCTCTTGAAGGAAAAGTCAAAATTTTCAGTTCCTGTCCCCTTCCTGTTTAGGTAGAAGTGTATTCAAGTCTGATAAAGGAGGACTCTAAATCTAATTTGAAATTAATTAAATTTGCCCCTTCCCCAAAGCAGTGGGGAGTGAGAGAGAGTTGCAGGGTAACAATGTAAATATCCAGTTGAATACAATATACTGTAATAATGAAAATATAATTTTCTGGGCAGTCTTGGGAGAGTGCCTGTGGTTTGCCCTTGCATGTGCTGTGTAACATACACATGTACGTATGCTTCGCTAAAGAGCCATCTAGACATAACTTCAATCACAAACACTTATATTGCTAATCTTTTCAAGAGATTTTTCTTTAGTTTTAGTTTATAACTCTAAACTATACTTGTGTGTGAAAATGCACTCCTTGAAACTTGAGCCCAGTAACCTGTGTTTGTACATCAGTTTCACAGGACATTGTTTTCAAAAAAATGTCATCGGCATTCCTTTCTGAATTTTTGTTGCCTGCTAGGTATACCCTTTTTCCACGTCTCTCTGACTCAGCCTTCTCTACGTCTGCTAAGAAATTTGTAGTTGTCCAGCATTTGTTTAGTAAAGTCCCCGGGTTGGCCTCTATATGGACATTTGGTCCCCAGTGCCGGAAGTCACACCCGTAGTCAGCGCACTGCCCCTCGTGATCAGGCACTGCCCCTAATGTGTTGTCTTTCTTTGGCGGAGGGATCGGCTAATGTGAAGCTGGAAAGCAGATCTTTGGTTGAAAGATTTTTCCTTTGGTGATATAGTAATTTTAATCTGGAATTAGATCATTTCAGCAAGAGGTGGTTGAAAGGTCCAGTTCTTGGCTCTATCACTTACCGGCTGTATGACTGTGGGTAGGTGTCTTAATGTCTCTGAGCCTTACTTGTACATTGGAGACATTACATCTTTACAAGGTTGTCTTAGAGGGTGACTAAGATAATGCTCATCAATCTACTCAGTTTATATAAGTTGAATGGGAGCCACCAACAGTTCTTACCCAGGAGTATATTCAATTTACTAGTTGAATTTTACTCATGGAGCTTCAATACAAATGGGAGGATGGAGGCCACCAGATTTAGCTTTCAACTCTATAATTGGGAAGTTCTGAGTCATTTCCCTTTTCCTTAATACCTGGAGTATTTCATTGTTTGGCTCTTGTCCTCTCCCCTCTCCTTCTCTTTATTCTAGAAATATTTCCTGGCATGAAGATTTGCCAGTTCGTTTGTCTTAGGGTAAGTTTAGCACAAGAAGTAAAACCAAACCACAGTCATACACGGATGTGAACACCAGCATCACCGCACAGTAATGCAACTTAAAAGAAAGTTTGACAGAATTAGAAATCTGACAATGCCTTTGTAGGAGCTTTCAGAGAAAATGGTGGGAGTTTCATATATTTGAAGCAATGAAAGCAAGAATGAGAAAAGCATGTCTTTGAGAAGACAACAGAAGACAATGAAAAGAAATCCTTACAGCTCAAGGATTTGAAGTCACAATCATGTGACACTTTTGGAAGTGAAACAGAAAAAAATTAACTTTGCTCTAGTTTTTATGGACTTCTTTTGACTTATTGCATAAAAATAACAGAAATTTCTGGCAAGCGGACTGGATTTCCAAAACTCTTCCCCACGGAGGCAGCGAGGAGAATTGTCTGAAAAGTTATGTGTGTTTGTTATCATGAAAACATTAATAATATTAGGATTTGGCTATAATCCATTTTTACTTTGAGAACCTCGACATTTTAACGGGTACATGTAACTGATAAATCCTTTTTGTGGTTGTCAAAACAAGCAAAGCTAACTTTGTACATTTCCTATTATAACTAAAAGCACTTTGACAGTCTGAAATTGGGTGTATCAGTATGGAGAGCAAACAGCCTATTCATTTTATCACCATACTTCTCTAAGGATTTTGACATTTCTGAGATACATATCACTTCTAAACAGTGAAGCACAAAGTTGGTAAAGGTTGTGATGGCTGCAGTTCATGGAGGTTGACCATCCTGTTGGGATTGCCAGTTCCCTTGGCAGGTGCCTTGCTAGGCCAGCCTGCCATGCATCTGGTCATGTGGAGACCATCAGGAGACCATCGCATGGTCTATCCACATCTTTGAGGCCCAACTGATCATTTGTGGTGTCCTGAGAGCTTTCAGCCATGCTGTAGTCTGGGAGAGTCAGTTTTTGGGTGGGTTCAGGCATGGAGCATCTGATGATGTTGGAGTCAGTCACAATGAACCAGAACCTGAGGTCTGGGCAGGACCAGGCTCTGTGGAGAGAGGCAGTATGCTAGAGTGACTGATGTCTGTTCAGAGGAGGAGAAACATCTCCAGGCAGAGAGAAAGCCATGGTTGGTTCCCCTGCCCTGAAAGGTTTGGGCCTCGCGGTGTCTCTGCCTGTCAGATGTTTCATGTACTGGTCAGTGACATATTTTTAGGGTGGGTCTGGATAAGGATGTTTGGTTCAAACGTGTGTGGAGCCTGGGCCCCTTCACCTGCACATCCCTCATCCCACTGTCTCTCTCCAGCCTGTCCCCTCTGTGACCTGGTCATCTGCTTCTCTCCCTGGAGCTCCCCTCATGTGACCCATCTGTTCGCACTGGAGTGACCTTCTGCTGATCCCGTCTTGGTTGCCTCATTTCTTCCATTAGCTGTGAATTTTTTGAGTATAGTGCATATCTTATATTTTTAGTTTGTGTTTTAATTGTTCACCATAGTTCACATTCTATCTCATTCCCATAGTAGTTTTTTGAACAATTATTTTATCCGAAAGTACTTGTAGTGGTCTTCCAGTCTTTAGCCTGGAAATTAGCCTGATGACTAATGTTTTGTGTGGAGATTAGCAGAGTAGGTAGTGGCTAAGAGCCCAGATTCTGGAGCCAGATTGCTTGGCTCAGCAATGCTGCTTTCTGGCTGTGTGACCTTGAATGAGTTAAAGTACCCCTCTGTGCCTTAGTTTCTTTATCTGTGCAATCTGTACAATAATAGAAGTACCCACTTCCTATGATTCCATTCTATGAATTACCTATTGTTGGTTGCTGTTGTCACTGTTTTTTTATTGTTCTCTTACCTGAGGACTTCAGTGACAAAGAGTAGCAGTCCCGGTGCTTTGGGTTACTGAATTTTAAACTCTTTTGTAAGGCTGATTGAGTGAGGGAGTCTTTGCTTGGAGGCAGGAAGATGACTCCCCAAGCCCCTGTTTGTCCCCCATTTTTCCTGTCCTCCAGGACTGGCATGCCCTGCCGTTCATTTCCTTGTTGGAGGAGACAATGATGATGCCTTTTCTACACAGACACTCTCCTCAGCTGCTTGCTTTTGTGAGCAGGTATCTCCTCTGTTAAGAGATTAGAATCTTAATCCTAAATGATATTTCATGGCCTAAGACTTAAATTTATATATCACCATCCGGAATAATGTATTGGATTGCATTAAACAGATTGTAGATTAACATGCAACTATAAAACAAATCATCAATGTGTTGTTGACAACTCTAAGTGCAAGTTCATATATTTAACTACATTTGGGGAGTATTAAAGTGTTTAAAGCGGCTTAACGGGTTGATGTAAAATTAAGCATCATGTTCTATTTCAATTTGTGAGCCAGCCTGAGAGACAATAAAATGGAGGCATAGGCTTGAGAGGAAGGAGCATGGAAGAAAATTTGGAATCAGACTTGGCACCAGGGAAATCCTGGCATGGTCAAAACATATTGGGTAGCAGTAGAAGGCTGTCCATTTACGTACTCAGTCTATGAGCAGGTATTTGAAGCCTCAAGGAGTTTATAGTCCAGTTGAGGAGGTAAACCAACCAGCATACAGAAAACAATGGTGAAAAATAAGAGACTTAGTGTCCTTTAGCACCGAGCTGGGTGAAATGGACCACCTGCTGTGAGAGTTCACAGGAAATGACAGTGGCATTTGGAGTGGTCAGAAAGATCTTAAAGATGGTGGCATTTGAGCTGATCCTGATACGGCAATCAGAGAGGAGAACGGAAGGCAAGGGTGAAAGCGTGGTAGGCACTTGGGTAATGGTGCGCTGGAAATTCATGATCAGACAGTTGGGTAGGGCCAGGTACTAGAGAGCCACAGCAGCCAGGCAAGCACTAATGCTAGAACCAGGAACCAGACTGCCTGGGATTCAAATCGCTGATCCCTCACTTTCTAGTTGTGTGGCCCTAGGTGGGTTACATAACTGCTTTCTCAGTTTTCTCATCTGTAAAATGGGGATAACACCAGTATGTACCTTTGAGGATTGTTGTGAAGAGTCAATGTGTTTTTGAATAGAGGAGGCATATAGTAGTGGAAATGGCATTTGACCTGTAATGGTATTTAGGTTTGCTTCCAGGGTGAGAGAGTTGGGGGGCAAACTGGTGGGCAAACTGGGGAGGCTGTTTAAGCAATTTCGGTGCAGGGTAACGGGTCCTAGGCTAAGAATAGACTCTAATAAGAAAGACAGTAGATGTGTGGATTTCTTTTTCTTAATTTTTATCCTTTTCCTGTCCTTTGGGCTGTGGAGACTATCAGTGTGTATGCTCTGCCATGGTTCTGTAAGCCTTCCTCTAAACAGTGCATCCCGAGAGAGACAGATGTGAGCTGGGAATGTGGACCCTGCTGGATGCCGGCATTTCCTTTCCTCCCCTTCTCTCTGGCTTCACAGTGTTTAGACTTTTTTGTACCTATCCCAAAAATTGCTGCTAATTGACTTGGAGCACATAAAAATAAGGGATATGAATGCTCTGGAGAGACACCTCAGGCTCTACTTGAAGATAATATGGGGTGAATAAGAAAAACCACAGTGTAGTCCGGAGCTGTGTTAAAGGGAATGAGACGTGCAAAGCCTTTTTCACTGCACGCTGTGTGAATGAGATCCTTGTTGGAACTCTAGAGTTGCTTACCAGAGTTCAAAGAAAATGAAAAAAAAAAAAAAAAAAAAAAAAAAGGGAGGCAGGGAAGGCTGGTGAAAAAAATGATTCAAAGGGTAGAAAATAGATCTCTGAAGGAAAATCTTGTAAGACTGGAGTGTTCAGACTAGGGAAGGAAAAAGAGGGTAAATTAATTCCTAACCTCAAATAGCAAAAGATTTCTTTTTTTTATGTGAATCTTTGTTTCTCAAAGAACGTTCTATGGAACCCAAGTTCTGGAGCGGGGTGGCTTCTGAAGTCAGGTCAGTCCCCCATGGACAATTCCCAAAGCACATTTACATCTAAGAGGGACTGAGGATTTCTGCAGAAAGAACCCCATTTTACTTTGAGTAACCTACTGTATTCCAAACATTTTCATCTCTGGAAATTTTTAGTTTTCTAACACCTTTGGAAAATGCTGAGTCAGAATCACTAAGATGATGTTCAGTATAAGAGAAAAAATAAAAGGTTTGAGGTATGAGACCAAACATTGTGGTGATAATAGAATTTTCTACTGGGGGAAATGTAGGGTCCTCCTCTATTTTGGTGGGTGGAGGTAAAGAAGAGAATACAGTCAGCCACCTGTTTTTAAGGCCATGTGCCTACCTAAGTGCAGGGGCCACTGCCCCTGTCCTTCCCAGTCCTGGGGCATTCAAGCTGAGTGCTGTGGGCTCAGGTTTGGAGCCCAATCATTTGGGCTCCAAATTCTGTAAGGTGGCTGGAGAAGCTTGATGGGCCTGGCCCCACTGGCAGGAGATGAGGTAGATGGCCCCTGGGACCAGCTGAGAAGGGCAAACACAGACCTGGCTCTTTGCTGAGGCCAGCCTGGGGAGACGCATGGCACATTGCCGACACAAAGTGCACGTCTGCCCCTGCTCAAGGGCAAGAGTCATCCAGGTGTGTCAACTCATGGTGCCTCTTAGGGAGTTCAAGAACCGAAATTCAGGAGAGGCACTCTCAGTTTACGTTACTTTCTTCATCAAGGTTGGCAAGTGTCTTTCCAGTTTTTGCTTAAAACCCAGCTTTCTTCCCTTCCCTTTGTTTTCTCCCCTTCTCTCTGTCTTCCTGCCTCCCTCCCTTTCCTCTCTTTTTTTTTCTTTCTTCCCCAGCTTTATTTGAGGTGGAATTGGCAAATAAAAACTGTGTATATTCAAGACACACAACATGATGATTTGATATACATATACATTGTGAAATGATTGGAGATTCTGCCATTTGCGACAACACAGATGAACCTGGAGGACATTATACCAAGTAAAACAAGCCAGACACTGAAAGACTGTATTATCTCACTTATATGTGTAATCTAAAAGAGTCAAACTCCCAGAAGCAGGGAATAGAAATGTGGTCACCAGGGACTGGGAGGTGGGGAAAATGGGCAACTGTTGGTCAAAGGATACAAACTTTCAGTTATAAGATGAGTAAGTTCTGAGGATCTAATATACAGCATGGTGACCATAGTTATAACACTGTATTGTACACTTGAGATTTGCTAAGAGAGTAGATCTTAAGTGTCTCCCCCTCCTTCTCTTTAATCTGTCACTTCCTTTCTTTTTCTCCATCTCCTTTTTTCTTCTTTCTCTTTTCAACAAAGAGGGAGAAAACCAAGGCTTCCTCCTCCATCATTGCCCTATGATTTTTTTGCTCTTCACTAAGTGAGATGCATATACCTTACTCTTGATCCTAGGGGGAACTTTTTGTTTTCCTAAGTCATAGGCGACTTTCTCTTTCTCCCTCTTTCTCTCCCCATCCCCATAGGAATGTGTGTGTCTGGGTGTCTCTGTCTTTCTCCCTCTCTCTCTCTCTTTACACACACACAGGCACACACACACTATCTTGAAGGTACAGGATACACCTTTTGTGTTCCATTTATTGTAAAATATTGCACACATCTGTAATTATATTACTCTTAAAATAAAGCCTTCATCTACTCTTAACATTTTTTGATGTCCCTTCCCTGCTGACTCTATTTTTTCTTGTTCCCACTTTACGTTAATGTGAAGAGACAGTTGAGTAAATGCACAATGAACTTCAAAACCTAGTAATTGTTTTTCAGAAAGAATGAAACTTGCGAATTAGATATGGATTGTAAAAGAACACCAGGGCTGATTAGTGTTTGTGAGGGGCGCCTGCTGGATGGCTCTGACACCTGCCTGCCAGCACTCTCCAGAAATGCCACCATTGATGCCTCTGTTCTGCCCATCACAGGACGGGGGGAGAAGTGCTGGGTGGGAGTTAAAAGGCTCCGCAGTGAACCACCTTGTCAGACTCGCCAATTCATGGGACGCCTGACATGAAAGGCAGCGAGAAACAAAGATGAGTTGCAGCCACTTTACAAGCAAACTCTAGTTATCTGTAAAAATAAAATAAAATAATAAGGTTTTTCAAAAACAGAGAATGAATGAGCATTGAAGGTGTTCACCATTTTTTTTTTTTTTTTAAGGTTCTGGAGATAATGAGTTTTTTGAGACTTGGGGGAGGAAAAGAATTCACAAGCCAAGTTTCAAGCTGCTGAAAAATTGCTTTTAGGAAAGAAAAAAAACCCTTTTCCATGCTAACCATCTGCTTGCATCTTGTTTACTGCCCAGAGTGCCAGTTTGTGCTTATTAATCATGCTTACACAAGTATCTTAATTACTCCCTATGTAGCTGCTCTGTCTTGAACTCAGAAGTTGACCTTTCTCTTTTTATTCCTTTAAATCATTAATCATACACAATCAACGCCAGCGGGACAGAGCCACAGAGAAGGCTACCCAGATTCTCACACCTCACGCCAGTCCCAGGCAGACGGGGAATGCCAGAGTGACTGCTTTGCCAGCAGCCAGGCGGATCTTAATTAACGACTCTGCTGTGTTGAGGCACACGGGCTGGGGGAGGCCCTTCCTGCCACCGCCCCTCGGTGCTTCCTCCAGTTGCTGCCTGGTTTGAGGAATGACTGCTTTACTCTGCTGAAACCCA